>NC_045635.1:42924930-43238526 GCF_009829155.1 Mustela erminea | reverse complement strand
TTGTGACAGCAGAATGCTCCCCTGTAAAAACAGTTCTGTACATGGGCAAAGCCTGCAAGAAAACACACAAAGAACAAGAGCCACTGTGCTACAGGCATGAGAGTACAGGCAAGTTATTCCCACAAGCCTAACCTGAAAGATAAATTTTTAAAAAGCTGTTATGCTGCAAAGATGACTGCAAACTAAAAGTTTTCGGGTCCCGCTCCCCACACCCCTCCCACTCCAGCGTGCCACTTAATGACATTATCCTCGCCTCCCTCCACTTCAGAAGACTTAGCTGTTAGCAGCAGCCTCACCTCCCCTTGCCTGTTCGCCTATTTAGCCACCCTTCAGGAATAGCTGCTACCAGTGACCACACTTCGGGCTGGAAATCCGTACTTCCTGTGGACTGTTCTACCATTATTCCTCAGCCACTCCCACTCTGACTTCTCTTGGGGTTCTAGTGCTGGCTCTGTTGCCAACAAGCTTTTGGAATTTAGGGGTGCTTCTCCCATTTCAGGCGGCATCAGAATCCCCTGGAGGGTTTGTCCAAATTGAACTGAGTTCCAACCTGCGTTTCTCCTTCAGTGGCTTTGGGATGGGACCCTAGAATTTGCCTTTCTAAGAGTTCCCAGGTGATGCTGCTACCGCCAGGGTGACATATTCAAAGGCATGGGGGTAACAAGGCATAAGGGTCAGAAAACTACCAGCTCTACCACGGGGCTGCAGGCCATCATCTGTTGCCCCTGGTAGGAAGAGGGAAAGTAGAGGGGAACAATATTATCCACTCTCAACTTTCTTGTGAAGGACTACTACATCTTATTATCTCCTGCCCGTCTCTGGTAATTCTATGTCCTTACCCCGATTTATATCTTAGGCGATAGCCATTTTGAAATTCTGCTCACCTCAGAGCCTAACAGAATTACTTTCTGCAGATGCCTGAATTAAATTCTTCTCCTCTCTTCTAGTGTGACACCCAGTACACCCGATTAGAACTGTTTTTGTCCATCTGCCCTACTAAGCCCACAAGCGCCATTAAGGCAGGAACCATGGCCATCCTCTTCAGTGTATCTCCAGTGTCCTGCGCTGCGCCTGGCACAGACAAGCCACTCAAATTAATGAACGATCCCCTCTTCTCTATGACCCAAACTGAGCACTCACCAGCATCTTCCTTCCCCAAACCAGCTTCTTCTTTTGGATCCGCCCACCATCCCCTCCACCTCCCACATACCCCATTCATGTAGTCTCATCGAAATCTGGGCATTATCTTCACTTCTTTTTTCTCACTCCATACATCCACCTTGGTGTTTCCAGTGACAAGCAAGGTGTGGCCTCTGAACCTCAATAAGTACATCATCTGGGAGACAGTAGATGGAAAAAGCACAGGTTCTGGAATCAAGTAGAGGTGAGCTCATCTCACTTCTGCCTCTCAATCACTAGGTGATTTTGAACACATTACAACCGGGCCTCCGAGGCTTAATTTCCTCATTTATAAATGGGTTCCACAGCACCAACCTTATAAAAGGTTGTTATGAAGTTCAATGTGAAGGACTTAGTATGCAGATGTTACTACAAAAATGTTTCCCTGCACTTCACAGCATTCCTGGCAGGGGTAAAAAGCAGGCAGGAAGATAGGGAAAAAGCTAGCTAAATAGGAAGGGCAATAGAATGGGGCTGAGTGAGACGGAAAGCCAAGAAAAGCCAAAAAGCCATGGAAAGCCAAAAAAGAAAAATTTTATGCCCCACAAGAGCCACATTCTCTTTCCTCTTTTCTTTTTCCTCTCAGAGTTGAAAACATAACACTTATGCTAATCAAGGAACACAGTAATATCCAAGAGAAATGAAAACATATGTCTACCAAAACACTTGTGCACACATGTTCACAGCAGCATTATTCATAAGAGCAAAACAGTGGAACAGCCCTAATGTCCATCAACTAGTGAATGGGTAAACAAAATGTGGTCTAGCCACACAATAGAATATTATTAGGCAACAAAAATGAAGGAGGTTCTGTTACATACCATGACATGGATGAACCCTGAAAACATTACGCCAAGTGAAAGAAACCAGATACACAAGATCGCATATTGTGTGATTCCATTTATACGAGATGTCGAGAACTGGCAAATTCTATTGAGACAGAAAGCAGATTAGCAGTTGCCTGTGGCTGGGGGCTGAGGAGAATGAACAGTGACTGCTAATGGGCACAGGGTTTTTTTGGTAAGGACACAAATGTTCTTAAGTGAGTGTAGACTTAAAACCATCAAATCATACACTTTAAATGGGTGAGCTGACAGAATGTGAATTATATTTTAATAAAGCTGTTAAACAAGAAGATACGGAGAATGAAAGAACAGCTAGAGAAATGGCCCCCAAAATGTATTATTTCCTTCATACATCCTAGTAGATTATCTTCTATATCCCACTCCAAAGACTGCCACCTTCAACTAAAGAGAAACTGATTATAGAGAAAGTCTCTCTGGCTGTGGCTGTGACAAGAATTTGTGGGCATGGCCAGAAAATCTGGTGAGGGGACAATGAGCACCAGGTCTGAGTATAGGCCAAGGGTCAGTGCCCCAAAGAGCTGCTCAAATGAAGGTACACACACACCACCCTGGGGTCCCGCTTTCATAGGCTACTGTGGCTCTAAAATGAAAGAATGTATTCAAATGCTTTGGGATCAGTAAAGAGCCATATAAATGTTGTTATGCAATCAAGCCAAACATCTCTGAGGCTATTTTGAGAGGAGGAAGGTATATGGCAGTAAGATTTCCTTTTCCCTACTTTGTTTAGGGCAGTGGCAGAGGGGCAGTGTGGGTAGGAAAAGACAACCACTTGACCTCATTGAGCCACAGTGTCTTTAAATCTATTTGCTGGAAGCACCTGGCACAGGTTTGAGAGTCATATGACCTTAAATTGCTTTAGAATTCTCAAGTAGGAAAGTCACATGGAGACAGCTGTGAGCTTACCCACAAGGTCATTTGGTGTAGAAAGAATATGGGCTCTGGGGTCAGAATCTTGACTTTGAGGCCCAGGTCTAACACTTGCAAAGCCTTATATCTTTAGTGAATTCCTCAGTGTTTCTTCATATTTGGTAAAGGTGGGGAAATATATCTTGTCACAGTGGTGGTAGGATCAGCTGAGCCAGTATGATGAAAGCACATTGTCAAACTGGATTGGTTGCTTCACAAATCTTTTTATGGTACAGGTCTATCAGGAGAAAGCATTCAAGCATGGACTCCCATGTACATACTGCTGTATTAATATTATATACAATACAAAACACATACAAAAACAGAAGGAGAAAGCATTAGATAAAAACAGAAGATTAGAATTCCCATGGTAGGTTAAAGAATCAATGTTAAGTTTACTGAAATTGGTAATTACGCTGTGATTATGCAAGAGAATATCTCTACTCCTAAGAAATATACACTTAGTTACTTAGGGTAAGGGGCCATGATGTATGTACTTTACCCTCAAGGGGCTCAGAAAATATGTGTACGTAGGCATATACACACCAGGGCATGTAAATGGAGTTAAAAATGTTAACAACAGGTGATTCTGGGTAAAGGGTACAAGGGTGTTCTTTGTACTATTACTTTTTTTGCAAATTTTCCGTAAGTTTGAAATTATTTCCAGATAATTTTTTTAATTGGAAGGTCTAATCATTGGACCTACAGAATGGCAGAGTAAAGAGCTTGGCTCATTCTCTCCCCAGCAAAGCAACAATTTAACTGGTAAAAATTATTTTTAAAAGCAATCATTTAAAGTCTCTGGAAATGGTCCTAAGGGCAATCAGCAAATAGAGACACATACATTGAGGAAAATCTATTAAATCTCAGCTCTGTGTTACAGAGGCTCTACCCTGGGTAGCCAAGAAGATGGGGGCTTCTTCCCCTCTCCACTCCCAGTCTGGGGCTACAGTTTCACCCCAAGAGGGGCAGGTTACTGGTGTTTCTCATCACCCCCGCCCCTTGGTGATGCAGAAGTTGTATCGCCATCAGGCACAGCCAAAAAGACCAAATCTCCCCTCCCTTACCCAGTTCCCACTTGTTGGGCAGGAACTCTGCTCCAGGTGCAGCAGGCCAAGAACGCTGGGCCCTAATCACCCTCACCCCAGCTCACTCCTAGGGCAGAGGCTGCCACAACCTTTTTCTAAAGTTTTTATTGTAATTGCAGTTAGTTAAGATACAGTGTAATATTAGTTTCAGGTGTGTAATATAGTGATTCAACACTACATACAACACCCTGTACTAATCATGAGTACACGCCTTAATGCCCATCCCCTATTTCACACATCCTCCCACCCACCTCCCCCCTGGAAACCATCGGTCTGTTCTCGATAGTTATGAATCTGCTTCTTGGTCTGCCATTCTCTGTTTTTCACTTTGCTCATCTGTTTTATTTCTTAAATTCCACATATGAGTGAAATCATATGGTATTTGACTCTCTCTGACTTATTCCACTTAGCATAATACTCTCTAGCCCCATCCTTATTGTTGCAAATGACAATATTTCATTCCTTTTTATGGCTGAGTAAGATTCTATGTGAGATAGATAGATAGACAGATCTCACATTTTCTCTATCCATTAATCTACCAATGGACAACTGGGCTGCTTACACATCTTGGCAATTGTAAATACTGCTGCTATAAACATAGGGGTGCACATATCTTTTTAAATTAGTATTTTCATTTTCTTTGGGTAAACACCCAGTAATGGAATTGCTGGACCATATGCTATTTCTGTTTTTAACTTCTGAGGAACCTCCATAGTGTTTGCCACAGGTGGCTGCAACAGTTTCCATTCCCATTGCCCTTTCTCCACATCCTCACCAATATATGTTGTTTCTTGTGTTGATTTTAGGCATTCTGACAGGTGTGAGGCGATACTGCACTGTAGTTTTGATCTGTATTTCCCTGATGATAAGCGATGTGTCTGTTGGCCATCTGGAAGTCTTCTTTAGAGAAATGTCTGTTCATGTCTTCTGCCCATTTTTAATTATTCAGTTTTGGGGTGTTGAGTTTTACAAGTTCTTTATGTATTTTGGATACTAACCCATTATCAGATATTTTCATTTGCAAATATCTTTTCCCATTCTGTAGGCTGCCTTTTAGTTTCACTGTTTCCTTTGCTGTGCAGAAGCTTTTTATTTTCGTATAGTCCCAAGAGTTTATTTTTGCTTTTGTTTCCCTTGCCTTAAGAGACATATCTAGAAAGAAGTTGCTATAGCTAATGTCAAAGAGGTTACTGCCTATATTCTCTTCCAGGATTTTTAAGGTTTCCTGTCTCACATTTAAGTCTTTAATCTACTTTTAATTTATTTTGTGTGTGTGGTGTAAGTAGTCCACTTTCTTATTTTGCATATAGCTGTCCACTTTTCCCAACACCGTTTGTTGAGAAGACTGACTTTTTTCCATTGGATATTCTTTCCTGCTTTGTCAAAGATTAGTTGACCCTATAGTCATAAGTACATTTCTGGGTTTTCAATTCTATTGCATTGACCAATGTGTCTGTTTTTGTGCCAGCACCATACTATCTTAGTGACTACAGCTTTGTAATATAGCTTGAAATCTGGAATTGTGATGCCTCCAGCTTTGCTTTTCTTTTTCAAGATTGCTTTGGCTATTTGGAGTCTTTTCTGATAAAACCATCAATAAACTAGGACTCAAAGAGAGCTTCAACATGATTAAAGATCAACTACAAAAAAAAAAAAAACCCGGAGCTAACATCATAATTAATGGTGAAAGACCAAATGCTTTCTCCCTAAAATCAGGAAAAAGACAAGATGTACGCTCTTACCCCTTCTATTCAGTACTCTACTAGAAGTTCTAGCAAGGGAAATTAGGCAAGAAAAATAAATAAAAGGCACCCAGACTGGAAAGTAAGAAATAAAACTTGATCATGATCAAGTATGTAGAAATGACATGATCATGTATGTAGAAAAATCCTAGGGAATTCACCAGAACGTTATTAGAACTAATAAATGAGTTCAGCGAGGCTGCAGAACACAAGGTCAACATACAAAAAATCAACAGCATTTTCACACACTAGCAATGAACAAGCTGAAATGAAATTAAGAAAAAAATTACACTTATAATACCATCCAAAACAATAAAATACTTGGGAATAACTTTATCAAAAGAAGTATAAAATCTGTACTCCGGAAACTCCAAAACATTTTTAGAAGGAGTTAAACAAGACCTAAATAAATGGAAAGGACATCCCATGACAGACAATAACAAGTGCTGGCAAGGATGTGTTAAAATTGGAACCCTCGTACATTGCTGCTGGAAATGGAAAACGATGCAGCTGCTCTAGGAAAAACACACACACATACATTTTGGCAGTTTCACAAAGGAGTAAACAGAATTACAATACGACCCAGCAATTCCATTCCTCAGTATACAGCCAAGAGAACTGAAAGCATATAGCCACCCAAAAACTTACATGTGAATGTGCATAGCGGCATTATTCATAATAGCCAAAAAGCAGAAACAACACCAAAGTCCACCGACTGATTGTCAAAATGTGGCATATCTACACAATGGAATAATTTTCAGCCAAAAAATGAGTGATGGACTGACGCATACTACAACATGGATGAACCTTGAAAAGATTATGCTAAGTCAAAGAAGCCAGTCACAAAAGACCACGCACTGTGGGAATCCATTTAAAAGAAATTTCCAGAATAGGCAAATACATGGGGACAAGAAGTAGATTAGGGCTGGCTTAGGGCTGGTGTGGGAGAAAGGAGAGTGAGACTGACTGCTAATGGATACAGGGTTTCTTTCAGGGTGATGAAAATGTTCGAAAATAAGATTGTGGTGATGGCCGCACGGCTCCGAACACACTAAAAAACCATTATTAGATCGTATACTTCAAACAGGTGAGTTGTATGAAGAGTTATATTTAAAATAAAAATAGTCTAAAAATAAAAATAAAATGTAAATAGTCTAAACAAACCAAAGAAAGGCAGATATATACAGACTGACTTTTAAAAAACAAGAATTTATGCATTATACGCTATGTATTTAAAAAAAAAAAACACTTAAACTATGACACAAGGGGGCGCTTGGGTGGTCTGTGGGTTAAGCCTCTGCCTTCAGCTCAGGTCATAGTCTCAGGGTCTTGGGATCCAGCCCCACATCGGGCTCTCTGCTCAGCCGGGAGCCTGCTTCCTCCACTCTCTCTGCCTGCCTCTCTGCCTACTTGTGACCACTCTCTGTCTGTTAAATAAATAAATAAAATCTTTAAAAAATATGACACAAGTTAAAAGTAAGAGACAAACTAAAGCTATAGTGAGATACAAGTACACACCTACTTGAATGACTAAAATTAAATACACTGGCCATATCAAGTACTGGTATTGATAAGGAGCAACTGAAAGTCTTTGACTCTACCATTTTTCCCATCAACAACCACTTTGGATAATGGGGTGGCAGTTCCTTAATAAAGTTAAACATACGCTTACTGTATGATGTAGTCATTCTGATCTTAGCTATTTACCCAAGAGAAATACAAGTATATGTCCATAAAAAGATCTGCTCACAAATGTTCACAGTAGCATTATCCATAGCAGCTAAAAAACCAAAAACAACTCCAACTCCAGTGTCTATCAACGGGGGAATAGGGAAACAAATTGTGGTATGTCCACACTACAGAACAATAAAAACCAACGCACTGATACCTACAACATTGATGAATCTCAAAATAAATATGCTGGACAAAAGGAGCCAAACAACACAGACTACATACTATATGATTCCATTTACATAAAACTCTAAGAAATGCAAATTAACATTTCTATTGCATAGTGATAGAAAGTAGATTGGCTGGTGGCTGGCTGAGAAGGGTGAAAGGGAGGAATTAAGAAAAGACCGGGAAGGGGCACCTGGGTGGCTCAGTCAGTTAAGCAGCTGCCTTCAGCTCAGGTCGTGATCTCAGGGTCCTGGGATTGAGTCCCGCAATGGGCCCCACTCTCCCTTGCCCACTGCCTGCCACTCCCCCTGATTGTGTTCTCTGTCTCTCAAATAAATAAATAAAATCTTAAGAAAAAAGACACAAGACTGAAAAGAAACTTGGAAGTAAAGGACAGTTTATCTTAATTATGGTGATGGTTTCACAGGTCTATATATATTTCAAAAGCTATCACATTGTAGATTATAAATATGTGCAATTTACTGTATGTCACCACGTTTCAATAAAGCTGACAAAAAAATAGATAAAAATCACATATTCTCGAGGCCAAACAGAATCCCACAAATCATCAGATCAAGCCCAAGCAGATTCTTTAGCCTCTTTGCTACTTTGATGCTCCTGGTTTTAAGCTGAGGAGGAAGAGGATTTCATGTGTTCACCTTCCAAGTGGAAGGAGCAACACTTGACCATGACTGATTTATTTCAATCCCACTGCAGGAGGCCCGGACAACACATATATTTTGTTGTACATGACACAATTTTTAGTCCTTGTGTCTTTAGACACAAGGATTAAAACATTCAGGTTTTTCCCTGAACTTTGGAGACTGGGTCACCAATACACTGACTCAAGAGAGTCATTCCACGTGAGAGCCGTAGGAATCTACTGTTGAGGGAACAATGGAAGGGAGGGCTTGAGGAACTGAACAGTGTGATGGCTGAAAGAACGAGACCTGGAGACAAGTGTCTGGCACAGAATGAGTACTCAAAAACATAGCAAAAAATAACAAAATTGAAAAATGAATACCATTAACTCAGACTTCGTTATAATCTGGATTAGAGTTGGGTAGAAAAATCTTTACACAGGGATAAAGGAGTTTGATAAATACATCAATTGCATAAGCAGGACTTCAGGGGGCATGACAAATCCACTGGAACAAATTACCCTTATGAGTCCCTCAAGAAAGAACCTATTTGCAGCTCAGCACAGGTAGAAACGGACTGTCCCATTCAAATCCCAACATCACGACCTAACAGCCCTGTTAACTTTGGGCAAGCTACTAAACCTCTGTGTGACTTGGTTTCTTCATCTTTTATATGGGACTGAAAATAGTATCCACCTCAAAGGGCTGTTATGAGGATTAATGAGTTAATATTTGTAAGATGCTTAGAATAGAGCCTGGCACTAAATTGCTACTTGTTCACTAAAACTATAACTGGAAAGTCTATTTCAAGTCGCACCTTTTGCTAAAATACACTGATTTTACTTCACATTTAGATGGGATTCATGAAGTTTCTTTTCACGGCATCCTCTCTCAACTACTTCTCCTTTGACAGCTCTTTCTAAAGAACTTAACTTGTAAATAGTTTGTCACTCTGACTTGAGCAAAAGCAGCTCAATTATTTAAAACATCATTTGACATTTTCTGGCACATGGCTGGTGCTCAATAAATGGTTATGGAACAAATATTCTTCTAGGGCTCCTAGGTGGCTCAGTGGGTTAAAGTCTCTGCCTTCGGCTCAGGTCATGATCCCAGGGTCCTGGGATAGAGTCCCGCATCGGGCTCTCTGCTCAGCGGGGAGCCTGCTTCCGTCTCTCTCTGCCTGCCTCTCTGCCTACTTGTGATCTCTCTGTCAAATAAGTAAATAAAATCTTTAAATATATATATATATATGTATATATATATATATGTATATGTATATATATATATATTCTTCTATATATATATTCTTCTATATATTCCCCATTTGGATGTGATGCATGTTGCATGTATGTATGTATGTGTGTGTGTGTGTGTGTGTGTATATATATATTTTTTTTTCTTCTAGACCATGGCAAATTTACCATACTTAATACTATCATTTTTAAAGTCAGACTTAAAAATGCAACATGCATCAAATCCAAATAGGGAATAAAAAACTTAAAAGAAGTACAGCCTAACCACCTAACTTCACTGAAGTTGCCCAAGGTAAGAAAGGTGCTAGTTTACCACTTTGCCTTCAGCCAAAATGAAGATGCCATGCAGACATTCCTTAGCACTTTCTGGTGATAATTAGTTAAAAAACATGACTTGGGGCACCTGGCTGGCTGAGTCGGTGGAACATGCAACTCTTGATCTTGGGGTGTGAGTTTGAGCCCGACACTGGGTGCAGAGATTACTTAGAAAAAAAAATTTTATTTAGAAAAAAGGCAAGACTGAATGGTCCACAAACAGGAAGAATGTGGGCCCTCTCCTAAATGGCCTCACTGGGAAACCACAGAGGTCTTCAGGGTAACTTTGACAGAAGTCACCTGTCATCTCTCTTTCAAGGACAATACTGACCTGGTCTGTAATAATTGTCCTGAGATCCCTTCTAAGGAGGTAAACTGCAGTCCCTTTTTCTTAATGTAAGACCAGAGTCAAGCAGAAAGTAGTACCTGCTTGCTCTGAGTGGGCCAGGTGAGAAGATGAACGCATCTTCCCCACAGGCAACAAATAAAGCCGCCACCAAGTGGTTACCACTCTGCCCTGGGTACTGCTAGACACTTCTGTTCCTCCTCCCTTCTAGCCTAGGTTTATGTTACTCTGATGGCCATTGGTTGCAATTAGCCTCTCCCCAGCCCTCCAACCATACACTTCACTGAGAAGAAAGGTCACCAAATGCAAGCTCTCTCGTTCCTTGTTTCTCCAATCTCAAAAGAGAAGGGCTATTGTTCCTACATGACTCTTCACTCATTCTGCCTTCCCTCCTTCTACACAAGACATTCTGCTCTACCCAGAAGTACTTGCTCTTGTCCCGCTAACCCACCCCAACTCAAACACTTCCTTAAAAATAACTTTCAAGCCAACAAATGTCCCTCATTTCTTTAACTGCTCACCTCCTTCTGGAGTCACTGTCTGGCTGCTCATTAAGTCTGTCTCCCTTTCACCACCATGGATCATACTGAACTGGGTATCTCAAGCCCCTAATATTGTTCTAATACTGGGGTTTTAGCTCATGCTATTGCCGATAAGCTAAGATGGCACTATATTAGTCTGTTACCAGCACCTTTCCTGGGCTGAGCCAGGGAGGGGGGTGGGGCCTTCATCCTCAAGGCCCATCCTCAAGGCAGAAAATATGGAAGTGGGCTAGGCTTGAACTTAATCAAATAGGCTAAATTTTCATTTTTTTGGGATGTTCTCTCAAGGTGAGAGTAACATTTAAAGCTTAATCGGCCAGAGACCACCATGGACGAGCCTAACAAAGTAGTAGTCTAACAAAGTCACATTTATTTACTCATCATAAGGGAAGGGAGTCCAGAGGAACCATGAAAGGAAGGAACCAATTGGGAGGAAGGAAGTATCTTTGGGGTTCCTGCTGAGTAATTCTGAGGAAGATACAAGGAAAGCAGAGATCAGTTCTGGATTGGTTATTATCTCTGAGGCAAGATTCGAAGCTGGGATGAACTAGAGACTGACTGGCTACTGTTCTGAGGCAAGGCAAGCTCAGAAATTGGGAGTCTCCAGTAATAGAGGGACATATAGCTCAAGAGGGGCATCATCAACAAGAAAGCAGTAGTCACTGAAAGACTACATAAAGTAGTCACTTTATGGCTTTTTACAGCTCCTGCATGACTTTGGAAGAAACAGTGTTTCCTGTTAAGTCTGCAGTTGTCTTTATCTGTGTCTGTCCTCCTAAGTGACATCACGGCTGCCTTTTTTTTTTTTTCTTTTCAGTCCCAGCTGATTCTCCCATCCTGGACATTTTTGACTCTTTCACTGAGAGGGACATGCATGCTACCCACCTTCCAGTTTATTTTTAGTCCTGCAAATTTTTAGCTCTGGGAACAAACATACAACCAAGAAGAACCTGGACTGTATCTACAGACTCTGAAAGCCTGGGTAGAAAACTGAACACTTCATGGGCACTGTGGAAGCTTTTCACCCCTTCCTCCTGTTGAAGGTCATAACTTTTGACTAGAAGGGAAGATACGGGCAAAGAATATCTTGCTACTTAGATGATGTGGTTTTCTGGACAATTACTTAAGATCTCAGAATGATGGACTTCCAGCAGCAAGGGATAGAGAAAATTTCATACAGACCAGAAAAAAAATGATTTTTCTACAGACTCATTACATTATGAGTAGGGACTCAAAGAAAAAGGTTAATGGAAGGGCAAAAATACCACCAATAAAAATGTGACACAGAGAGGTGCCTGGGTGACTCTTTTAAGCATCTGACTTTGGCTCAGGTCATGATCCCAGGGTCCTGGGATGGAGCCCCACTTCAGGCTTCCTGCTCAGTGGGGAGTCTGCTTCTCCCTCTCCCCCCACTTCTTCCCTAGCTTCTGTTCTCCCTCTCTCTCGCTCACTCTCTCTCTCTCTCTCAAACAAAATCTTTTTTAAAAAATGTGACACAGAAAGAAAAACCAGAGTGGAAGAGATACCTACTATTCTTCAGGAGAAAACTGGACAAAAGAACTCAAAGTCATTCCTAGGACTGAAGAAGTCCACAGACCGATTTAACAGAGGAGCAGTAACAAAGTCACAGGGTACCTGCAACACAGGAAAGCAAATATGATCTCACAGTTACCATCACCAAGAGCTAGAGAGATGGCACCTGGTACTAGATCACAGAAGGCAGGAGAGTAGAGTAAAAAGAGAAATTTGAAGCCTGGCAGACCAGGGCTCAACTCCCTGTGCTGCCTCTCACTGGGCATGTGATCCTGGCTAAAACACTTACCCTTTCTGAACTTTCATTGGCCCATCCATAAAATGGGTATCAGAATACTTATTCCACTAAGCTTTTACGAAGATGAAAGGTTATAATGCATTTAAGTATCTATCACAGGGTGCGATACACAGTGGGCACCCAAAAGGTAGACAATATCATCATCATCATCGTCACCACTTATAGTAAAATGGTGGTACTTTCTTATGGACTTCAACAAACCAGATGGTGAAAACATGGTGAGTAACAGTTGATTGAGAATTTCAAAAGCAAAGAGAAAGAAGTGATGCTATTAGATCATGCTATGAACTTCCATGGAACAGAAGAAAGGTACAGTGTTGAATTCTATCCCTCTCCCTCATACTTCTTTTCCTCTATTAAACAGGCATGGGCAACTCTGTGTATGTGTATGTATGTACATACACCCATACATTCACACACACACACACACACACACACACACAGACACACACCCATTCCGTCCTCTGTTTTCTGTATCGCAGGGCATCCAATCCACCCAATCAGAATTTTGAAGTCCCTGTTGACCTATGAAAGGTCAGTCTTTAATAGAGAGAAGGGTGTACAAGGCAAATTCTATAAGTTGACAACAGAAAGATGAAGTATAAAAATATGCCATTAGTCTATGACGATGGTAGGATTAAAAGATGCTTGGGAAGTAGGTAGAAGAGGATTTCTTAGGTATGTCTATAGACAGAAGAAAAGGAGCTCTTTGAGGAGAAAGTACTAAAGATACGAGAGAGAAAGGAGAGATTAACAGAACAGAGTATCTGTAAGGAGGCATCCAGGGATATGCAAAAAGATGGGTTAGCCTTGGAGAAGACAATACAAAAAGAATGAAGATAAAGTAGCCATGGAAATAAGCATTTCTGAGGGAAAGAGAAGACTCTGTAACCAATGGGCTCTATCTTTTCAGGGAAGTATGTAACTACATTATCTGCTGAGGGGAGCTGGGGATAGAGAGGGCTAAATTGGGGCACCAAAGGGGTATAGCAAGAAAATGCAGCAGATGCTGTGGGAAACTGGAAAAGGAACCAACTAGGAATGTGTAAAAAAGGATTAGTGAGCAGCCGTTGAGGATCCAGCTGTGGTCAGAAATCACAATTTGGTCATGGATATAATCAGCATGGTGAGACGATTTTCCCTGAGTACCACTCAGCAGCCTGGGAACGGGACAGCAGAAAACAGATGCTAAAGTCCATCTAGGTCTGGGGATTGGCAGGGCAGGTGCAGGGAAACAAGAGGGGCATAAGGGAACTGAAGATACTGGTGGGGATTAATATCAAATGGCCGGCCGAGTTGAATGTGGGTGGGAAATGGCGACTGAGTGGGGGAGACGGTCGAGGTAGGAGAGGACTGAGAGTCAAGGAAGAAAAGAAAAGGGACTGGGAAGTGTCAATGAGGTAAGAGCAAGAGAACAGGCAATGTGGAGGGCTAGGGAGACATTGTTGAAAGCTGCATTTCAGAGTTTGAAATATCAGAAGTAGAACAGGTCCAGTTCCAGTTCCAGGAAGTGCTATGTGGGAGCATCTGGTGATGTACCCGTGTGGCTGCTGACATGGTCTAGGACGATGCCAGGAGTCAGGACAGCACAGAATACTAACCTAGGTGCCAGAGGCCTCAAAGAACATGAGCAAGTAACCCAAAGGTTGGTCTACACCAGTGAAGAGAGTCAGTATAATACTTGATGGCACGTACATTAAAGAATAAGGAGAAAGGAAAGTTGATGAACAATGTCCCGGCACTCAAAGCTAGCTTTCAGGCTGAGAAATTAAAACAATGAGCAGCTTCTGTGAAAAAAATAGCATCATCGAGACAAAGAGATCCCAAAAAAGGGTTGAGGATATATGGACATCTCTTGATTGACCGAAGAATGACCAAGCACAGGACAGATTAGAATGGAGTGTCAGCCACGAGATGATATGCCTATGAAATGGAAAGGGCTGTGCTGAACTTACAAAGGGGCTTTTCATCCTTTAGGATGCCAAGGAAGTAGCAAGGGGAACTACAACATAGAGTTTCATCAAGAAAGAAGAACTGACTGGTAAAAGTAGAAGTGAAAGAAAATTTAGGAAATAGGGCCATGTCTTCTCAATTACTATTCAGCAATGCCCAAGGACAAAAAAAGTGATAGGTACCAAGATATTCCCCAGATACTGGGAGTGAAAGTTTCTACAAGAGACCACAGTGGCTCTTCAGTAGACTACTGTTTAAGAATAAAACATCTGTGAAGGGGGAGGGGAGTTTTCATAAGATCATCAATTCTCCATGATCTTGGAGGGGGAAAAAAATGGAGAAACAGCTAACGAACACAATGGAGCAACACAGGAAACAGGCTGGCAGGCTACAGGAACTAATGAAGCTACAGCAACCCTGGATTTTTCAAGGTAAGATCACTGACCCTAAATAGAAGATATATGTGAACAGGTGACAGAGAGCACAAGCAAGCAAGCAACACCACCAGTGAGATGACTGGGTTCCTATTTCTACTCCACTTAAATCACAAGGATAATTTTCAAATTGGAAACGGTAGCATAAACATGAAAAATAGTTCCTCGGGGCCCAACAGATGTTGAGATATTGAGAACAGCAAGCAGCTGAAGATGAATGTGGGCCTATGGGCCCCCATCAAGGATACCCCGTGTTACCGAGATAACAACATTCCTGATCGAGAAGCCACTGCTGGTAATCTCTGAAAAGTCCTGGCCAACTACCAAACTGAAGGAAGACTGTAGTTTGAGAACAGCCCAACTTTCAAAACCCAGACATTTCTAAGACAGCTCAGAAATCAAAGCCTGCTGATCTTGATGAAAAAAAAAAAAAAAAAAAAAAGACAACAACAACCCGTCTTTGGTGGATTGCTCAGCTGGTGGTTATGAGCCGTGATCAGGTAGCAAGACGCGTCGATTGAGAGAATGCTGTCAACTAAGTGTTTCTGAGCTTCAGTAAGTCACTGAAGACATTTCTCCCCATAAAACACATGCATCTAAAGCAGTGAGACGTGCCCTGCACTGTTACACAGGCAGGCTGACTCATAACTGACAAAATAACCTTAACTCAAAAAGAATGCTAAGAGAGGGCTACCCAGCAATAAGAAGGTACATACTACTGATAAATACAACTTGGATGAACCTGAGGAAATTGTGCTCAGTGAGAAAAATCAATCTCAAAAGGACGTGTATCGCATGATTCCATTTATGTGACATTTGTGAAATGACATAATTTTAGAGACGGCCAACAGCTGTCAGGGAGTAGGCGTGAGGAGGGGGAAGGGAGGTGGCTACAAAGGGGTGGAACACAGGAGTCTCATAGTGATGGTAAAATTGAGTATCCTGATGGTGTGGTTACACAAACTCACACATGTGCTAAAACTCCATACAGCTATACACACACACGCACCTACACACAATCTGAACTAAGCTCCATGGATTATACCAATGGCAATTTGGTACAACTGAGATTCAGTTGCTCATCTCAGGGCTCTGTACTTGGCACTACTGCTTTGCCATTTTTAACCCAACAAGCTAAAGAATACAGAGAGCACATGTTCACCAAGTTCATGAATGATATACAATACAGACCCAGTGAATCTGTTTTCAAATAGAACTAGAATCCAAAAATACCAACAGGCTAGTCGGGGACTAAATGTAACAGAGACAAAGGTAGAACCCACCGTTGTATTCCCCAGCACCCAGCACAGTGCCTGGCACAAAGAAGTGGGTCCAAAAAACTATCTGGTGAAAAAAATATGTGAATGCTGTTTTTAAAATATTCAACAGGTTTAATGGGACTTCATCTGAAAAGGGCCTTTAGCCAAAAGAATGGTAATATTCCCTTCACTGACACAATACTCCAGTTCATTAACAAAGTATAGGTTTTTAAGGGAGGGGAGGGAGGAGGTAAATATTACATTATCACTATGCTCTGCATGATTCTCACTGCATATACAGGCCCAAGTCAAGTCCGAGGGGCCATGTTTTAAAGGAAACATGAAGAAAGGAGACTCTATCCCAAGTAAGGCAACTAAGATGGTTATCTGGAAATCCTGCCATGCGAAAAACACTAGAAGGAACCCAACATATTTAGCCTGGAAAAGATGAGATGTAGCAGGTGGAAGGGACAGGTTAGATAATAACTGCAATCTAGACCATGATAGACTAATACTAAATACTCCATTGTAGATAGCATGACGCTTCACAATTTGGTTTGCTTTCACACTTGTCTCCTTCCCTGTCCAAATACCTGAAAGCTAGCCAGTCAGGGAGGGGGTAGATTTTTTTCTGGGCAGCACAACGGTTAGCAATTACAAGGAGACTGCAGCTCAGAATAAGGAAGGATTTTTGAACATTTCAATCTTCATGCCAATGGAACATCCGTAACGGTAACAGCAACAAGGCTATGCTAGTAAACATAATAAGGATTCATTATCTGACTTAATCTTCACAAGAGTCCTGTAAGGTGGGTACCATTATCCCCATTTTGCAGACGAGAGAACTAATGCACAGAGGGGTTAAATAACCTGCCCAAGGCTATAACCACAGCTAGTCAAGGGTCAGAGCCAGAAACCAAATTCAGGCAGCCCCACTCGAGAACCACGACTTGTGGGGTAACAGAAACGATGACCCAGTAAGGCCACCGCAGGCTGAGCAGACCACTAGCCTGAGTCAGCGGGTGCACTAGATCAAACCTAAGATAACAGGATTCTAGGAATCTTGGAGGATGGGCTGGTTTGGACTGGAAACACAAACTGATGCCCTCCTAGAAGTGGTATGGTTCTGGTCCAAAAACAAAAAGAAGAAGAACTATTTCTTAATTAACATATACTACTGGATTATTTGCTTCAGGGGTACAAGTCTGTGAATCATTAGGCTTACACATTTCACAGCACTCACCATAGCACATACCCTCCCCAATCTCCATCACCCAGCCACCTTATGCCTCCCCACCACTCCGCAGCAACCCTCAGTTTGTTCTCTGAGATTAGGGATCTTTTATGGTTTGTCTCTCTCCCCAGTCCCATCTTGTTTCATTTTTCCTTCCCTACCCCCACCCCCTCGACTGACGCCCCCCCACACCACCCTGCCCCTCAAATTCCTCACATCAGAGAGATCATATGGTAATTGTTTTTCTCTGACTGACTTATTTTGCTTAGCATTATACCCTCTAGTTCCCTCCACGTCATTGAAGAAGAACCATTTTTAAAAATTTATAGTTTACTAAGAAGGTAAGGGACATTGCTGTCCAAAATCTTTATTCCACATCTATATTTAGTCTTGTAATGGCTGTTTATGTGATTCCCTAAACTTCTGCTCTCCTTTGCTTTTTCCTGCAGAGTATTTTTCACCATACTTCCACAGTGTTGGTTTTATCCTAGATTTAAGAGGCCGGGGTGGGTGGGGAGCAAAATACAACATGTGTAGTTACAAAATGAGCTACATTATTGCCTATTCAGTCTACAAAGGCCATACGCTGAAAACAACTAAGACAAAGAAAAACGAACAGAAAATATTAACTATAAGGCCCTAAAATAGGCTGTTTGAGAGTGAAAGCAACAGCATTAATAGAGCTAAGACAGACTTTGGAGATAGCAGCTCAATTCTAGACACATCTGGGTCAGTTTTGGCTTCCAAAATCTGCAGTTTGAAAATCCACCAGAAGATTAGTGTCATCATAACCAAATCACAAAAGTGTTCTGAACTATTTCCTATCCCAACCCCTGCCCCATCAACTGATGCAACATACACTGACATCTCAAAGCTCACTAAGCTTTGACAGTTTTAATTAACAGGTTTTCTCTGCTTGAACCACATAAATTGAGATGTCTACCTCTGGGGAAATAGAGTAGGATTTTCCTTCATTAAAGATTAAAAAAAGAATGAAACCTGCCAGGTTGAAAGTCAGTTTAATAGTTGCTAACTTGAACTATCTTTGGAATATGCAGTACGTGGTTAAAAGAAGAGACAGATGATAAAACACTGAGTCAAATCTAGATAAATGTCTGAGAAATAAATTAGAGGAAAATAAACCAAGGTCATGAAAATAAGCAAACTGTTTTCAGAAGCAGCCAAGTTATTTCAGAGTTTTACCAATGGCCACGTTTATGGCATCTCAAGGGAGCTGGGAGCGGGTCAGAAGCCTTCTGAGCTTGTCAGAAGCCTTCAAACAAACATGCCAATCCTGTAAAATAAAAGTGCTTTGAAGAGAAGGCTCCACAGCTCAGGGGTTAGAGTACTCATCTTGGGAAGGGCTTTGTTGGGTTTCTACAGACATTTGCATTCCCATCTCCTGGGTTCTGGCTGGAGTTTAAGAAGCAGAGCTTTGTGGGGCACTAGGGAGGCTCAGTCTGCTAAGCGTCCGACTCTTGATTTTGGCTGAGATCACAGCTCATGGGTCCCTAAGATTGAGCCAGGTGGCAGGCTGTGCACTCAGGGGGAGTCTGCTTAAAATTCTCACTCTCCCTCTTTCCCTCCCTCTCCCTCTGCCCATCCCCCCTCTAATAAATAAATAAGCCTTTTTTAAAAAAGCAGAATTTGATACAAAAGGCAGTAAAGTTTTGACTGCTTTATAAACATGGGCAACAGCCAGCCTGCAGCACAAGGATGAGGTCTGATCTGACCACAAGGGACAGAACCTAGAAAATGCAGCCCCCTGGGTGAAACAGTGGGTGGTGTGCAGGGGCGGATGGGTGGGCAGGATTCTCCTGTCTAATTAGCAGAGACTGGTTTTATATACCCAGTGAAAGGTCAGTTAGTACCAGACCCCAAAGTCAAGCCCAAATCTATGTGTCTCAAAAGAATGAGCACTAGTCTGTCAGTCATAAGAAAGAGCTCTACCACTGGTCAGCCCAGTGACTCTGGATAAATTACAACTTAAGGCTCACTTTCCCCATTTATAAAACAAGAGGGGTGACATTTGGGGGTGGAATTAGTTTTTGGATTTGGGGTTTTTTTTTAAGTTTTTATTTATTTATTTGTCAGAGAGAGAGAGACAGTGCGCACACACAAGCAGGGGGGCAGCAGGTAGAGGGAGAAGCAGGCTCCCCGCTCAGCAGGGAGCCTGACAGGGGTCTCAATCCCAGGACCCCAGGATCATGACCTGAGCTGAAGACAGATGCTGAAGGCAGATGCTTAACTGACTGAGCCACCCAGGCACCCCTATTTTAGCTCATCCCAAAAGAAATACCAGATGGAGGCAAGATTTAAATATCATTAAAATCATAAATATTACTGTGAGAAACAGGTCCGTTCCTGATATCTGTGAAGCTAGAGACCAGAAATAATTGTAGGCTCACAATCCCCCCTCCCCCAACCCCACTTCTTCCTGGTTATGGTAAGAACATACTACATTTTTTTAAGAGGACAGATGGATTATCATTTCTAGGGACTTCATAACCTTCTATGAGAGAATCCCTTTGTAGCTTTAACACTTCAGGGTTCTAGGAAAAGAAAAGCCAATGAACTGTATGATATTCTCCTGAAAGCAGGACTCACTGAAGCATTTTCTACATTAATGGGACAAAACTCTATTAGCATAAAACAAACAAAATCCACCTAGAAGACAAAGGCATTGCAAGTACAGAGTCCGCAGTCCCCATACTTAAGGCTCTAGAGTTCTTTCCTTTCTGGATTTTATCTTAAAAGTAATATCCCAAAGTCTTTTCATGCCAAATGACTTCCACACAAACCTAAACCAATCAATTCGATGAATGAACTGGCAGGTAGAAGGAAAGGTCAGAATTCAATACAGTAGTATTGGTGGGGAGTGAGGAGAGTATTTTTTCCACTTCCTCCATTTCAAGGTGGAGAATCTTCTGTTAGAACAACATTTCTGGACTCTTTCTGCCCCTGTACTTCCTCCTCCCATGCTATAATTATTTGCTTGAGATATCAGACCACAACTTAGAAGAATAAATTCATGTTAAAGCTAATTTCAAGGCTGGCCCATTGTAACCATAGTTCACAATTTATCTGCCTGCTGATACATACCTAAAAGCAACAGGCATAGGAACAAGCTCTGTGCTTAAGCAACACTTGCTGCCTGGCTGATCCAGGAGATCAGAAATCAGAAAGACTTAGGAAAGTAGTCTGTTTCATGACTGGAAATTTGTATGTATATGCAAGAAGGGGTCTGCTGTGCAAGGCTAACAACATAAATGGGTCCTTAAAAATCTCCATTTCAATGTATCAGGCCTCTCTCCCTCTTGTACGATGCAGAGCTTTCCTCTGGCAAGCAGAAAACCATGCCAGCTCAATGACCTGTCCCCTATTTCTGCAAGTCCCTTTGAATACAGAGGGGACCTCTATTAAAATCCTATCCATCTTTCTCCAACCAGCTCAAATGTCACCTCCTTCCCATACCTTCCCTCCTCCTCACCATAGTGGCAAATGGCCTCTTGTTCACTTAGGATTCCAAGTGCTTTGTTTCTACCACTCATTACATATGATTTAATGTAGAATTGAGTATGTACATGTTCTCTTTCTAGATTATAAGCTCCTTGATGGTGAAGTCCAAGTCACTGATTTTTATCTGAGCCACATTATCAAGTGTCTTACACAGTTATTCAACAGATGTGTACACGATTAAAATTTTAGAATTTATATATGTTTTAAAGCATCCTCCCTCCCCACCTCTTAATAAAGCAAGCATTAGAGAATCGGCCTGATGTCTGCCTTAGACACTTACTGACCACAGAGGCAAACTTTAGCCTAAAGATTTAAGTTTTAAACCTCCCTCAACTTTTAGTCTCAACTACACAATAGGGCAAGAGATCACCCACCTCCAGGAGCTTGATAAAACAAGGGCCATTTCTGGACGCCTGGGTGGCTCAGTTGGTTAAGCAGCTGCCTTCGGCTCAGGTCATGATCCTAGCGTCCTGGGATCGAGTCCCACATCGGGCTCCTTGCTCCGCAGGGAGCCTGCTTCTCCCTCTGACTCTGCCTGCCTCTCTGTCTGCCTGTGCTCGCTCTCGCTCGCTGTCTCTCTGACAAATAAATAAATAAAATCTTTTAAAAAAAAAAAAAAGGGCCATTTCTAAAAGAAATACAAAAGTGCCAGCCATGTGTGTAATTTTAAATTTCCAAGAAGCCACATTAAGATAAGGGAAAAGAGGGGTGTCTGGGTGGCTCAGTCAGTTAAGCATCTGCCTTCAGCTCAAGTCACAATCCCAGGGTCCTGGGATCAAGTCCTGCATCTGGCTTCCTGCTCAACAGGGAGCCTGCTTCTCCTGCTCCCTCTGCTGCTCTTCCTGCTTGTACTCTCTTGCTCTAATAAATAAATAAAATCTTTTTTAAAAAGTGAAAAGAAATAGGGTAATATTAATTTTAAAAATAAATTTCATTTAACCCAATATACCCAAAACATTATCATTTCAACATGTAATCAATACTTTAAAAATTACTGAAATGCTATATATTCTTTTTGTCATATTAATTCTTTGAAATCTAGTGTGTATTTTCCATGAACGGCATACCTCGATTCATAGCAGACTCTGTCTATTAGCTATAAAAGCTAGTACCATAACCTCTCTGCCTCAGCGTCCTCAATTTAAAAATGGGAAAAATGGCATCTACCTTATAAAGCTGTACTGAATTTTAATAATATGCA
This sequence comes from Mustela erminea, assembly GCF_009829155.1. Taxonomy (NCBI): domain Eukaryota; kingdom Metazoa; phylum Chordata; class Mammalia; order Carnivora; family Mustelidae; genus Mustela; species Mustela erminea. Next base: position 43,216,318 of record NC_045635.1, on the reverse strand, counting down.
TAAAAGGGCTTAAGAATAGTACCTGGAAAATTATAAGTCCTCCATAAACATCAACTACCTTCATCATCATCATCCTCCATTTACTAGCTGAAGAAACTGAGCACATGAAGACACAAAGCGTATTTCCCAAGCTCATGAAGTAAATCAATGCTGCTTCTATTCTCTTTCAAACAGTTGTCTATTAAACCATGCAGGGCAGCTGGGAGCAATGGAAAATCTTTTTTTTTTCCCACTGAAGATTCCAAAGTGCAAGCCAAATGGAGTTTGGGAGTTGACCCAAAAGGCAACATTCTTCAAAATGGCAGCTAAGAGAAATGCCATCCAGCTGTGTTATGCTAACACCCTTTTACCCCTACCACTTCCTTGAGGCTCTGTCCCCTATTTGCTGTCATACTGCATCCATGCTAATCGGTGAAAAAGGTAGGACTCCTGAAGTTTCACTTTGCCTTATTTTGGGTTATTTTTGCTGTTGCTGCTGTTGTTGTTCTAGATGACCAGTAAGATTAAATATTCTTGTATACATCTGCAAAATGCCCAGCACCTGAGACCACCCAATCTTTGACATACTTGACCCGGCTCTTCAGGAGACTCAAAGGAGAGAAGCAGCAATATAGAAACAACGGCAGAATTGAAGGAACAATGGCCTAGAAATCAAGAAATCTGATTTCTAGACCAGGTTCTACGATCCAATCAATATATGACCTCAGACAACCCATTTAAACTCCAGAGCTATAATTTCAGTTTAAGATAAGGTCACCTGTAATATTCAGGACTAAGAATCAAAATGGAGTACGCCAGAGCAATAACTCAAGATGAAATTGCATCAGGTGTTAGCATTCTTGTTTTCCTCTCTTTAAGTGTTCTGGCAATAAGTTCCTCTTTAAAAAAAAAAAATGAGGGGGCGCCTGGGTGGCTCAGCGGGTTAAAGCCTCTGCCTTCGGCCGGGGTCATGGTCCTGGGGTCCTGGGATCGAGCCCCGCATCGGGCTCTCTGCTCGGTGCAGAGCCTGCTTCTCTCTCTCTCTCTTTCTGCCTGCCTCTCTGCCTGCTTGTGTTCTCTGTCAAATAAATAAATAAAATCTTAAAAAAAAATGAGGACAAAGTTTGGAGATAATTTCCATTAATAACCAAGTAATTAAAATACCTAGAAAAGTAACGTTCACCTACGTGATATTTATGATTGCTGTCACAATCATCATATCCTCTGAGGTTAACAACTACAGGATATCAACATAAACACAAAGGGGCATTAGTGACCACCTCCATGGATCTCCCCCCAATCCCAAATGCCCTGGAGCAGGGTTTCTCAACTTCAGCAGCACTGACATCTTGGGTCAGGTAACTTTGTCCAGGGGGGAGGGGCATTGGCCTGGGCATTTTAAGATATTTAGCAGCTTCCCCAACTTCTACCCACTAGAAGCCAGTAACATCCCCCACAGTTGTGACAACCAATAATGCCTCCACACATTGTGGAGGGGCACAACTGCTCCCAGGTGAGAACCGCTACTATGGATCCCCCACCATGGATACCCTAAACACCTTTGTAATTAAGAGTATATGGAGACTGGGGTACCTGGGTGGCTCAGTGGGTTAAAGCCTCTGCCTTCAGCTCAGGTCATGATCTCAGGGTCCTGGGATCGAGCCCCGCATCGGGCTCTCTGTTCTTCACGGAGCCTGCTTCCTCCTCTCTCTCTGCCTGCCTTTCTGCCTACTTGTGATCTCTGTCAAATGAATAAATAAAATCTTTAAAAAAAAAAGATTATACAGAGACTGGGGCACCTGGGTAGCTCAGTAGGTTAAAGCCTCTGCCTTCTGCTCAAGTCCCGGCTCAGATCCCAGGGTCCTGGGATCGAGCCCTGCATCGGGCTCTCTGCTCAGCAGGGAGCCTGCTTTCCCCCGCCTCTCTCTCTGACTGCCTCTCTGCGTACTTGCGATCTCTGTCTGTCAAATAAATAAATAAAATATTTTTTTAAAAAAAGATTATATGGAGACCAAAAAAAAAAAAAAAAAAAAAAAAGAGATTATACAGAGACCTGCAATTTTTGGTGCATCCTTACTGGTCACTCAGCCTCGTTAATGGAGTGATCAACTTCCATTAGCAATCTGGACCATCAAAAGGCATAACCTTTCCAGTTAATTTGCTTTTAGTACACATATAGTGGCCAGTAATTTTGTAAAATGACCCATTATAGTGCAGAGATTATTCATACATCTTTTACAGAGTCAAAATGTTTCCACACAAACAGTGGTGCTGGCAGCTAATATTTTAGATTAAGATATTTAAGTTTTAAAACCCATGATTTAGTCCTTTAATGGTAGCACCCTGGCTTTAATGTACTGATCAAAGTTTGCTTCCCAATGACTGGGCCCTATGCCTATTCAACCACCTCTTCATCTCAAGTTTTGACAGTGTTATTCTGTTTTCTTGGGTCTGTGCATACAAGCCAATTGAGAACTTATCAGTAGGATTAGTAGAACTTATCAATAGGATCACCCAAACATATAGGGAAGATCTACTCTTTAATACAGAACACTTTAACACAGAAAGAAATACATATTAGACACAAAAGAACCACAGAATAGAAATAACCACAGAAAGAATCACATCAACTGCATGCCCAAAGTCATTCAGCTAACTAAATCTGTCATGCTGAGAGCGAAGCATAACGGTATCTTGATTGCAGCCACAGATGAAAAAACTACAGGTTAGGGCTCAATATATGGGTCTGGGACTCAACCCCTAGAAGAAAGTACACCAGCATGATCAATGGTGGTTACCTGTGAGGAGGAGGTTGAAGGGACACTTTCACTTTTTGCTCAAGATGCTTCTATATCATCTTTTCAAGATAAACATGTAATTGTGTATTACTTCTATAATTAAAAACCAAAAAAGCTAAAGCCAGGAGAGAAGGTGAAATCTCAGAGGCAGAGAGTATAAAGAGAGAAAAGGCAAAGAAGTTGACACTCCCAAATATGGGCAGAATTAGCGGGCAGAAGAAAGCAAAAGCAAAGAAGCAGCAGGAAAGCCAGGCAGAAAGAGAACTAGGAGAGTACAATAACTCTGTGGCCAAGGGAGGGAAGTTTCAAAAAGGAACTGAACTATCAACAGAACCAAAAAGGGAAAGGGGGAGAACAGTAACATGGCAAGACAATTCAGATCTGAAAGAGGCTACTCAAAAATCATAACCTTCTCCCTACGTCATGTCCCTCAATCTTAGAAAATTGAGGCCCAGAAAGGTTAAGTGGCTAGCTAGACAGGTATTGGTAGCTAGGGGGCACCGCAAAGGGAGATCACATGTTCATGGACAGGCTAGCAAATGGGTCCAGTGGAAAGGAAGATACCAGGAGAAAATGGGGCTAATGGGATAAGTAGTACCTGGAATAGACAGAAGAGAGGAAAAAGGAAGACAGAAGCAAACAAAAATAAGCCAACTTCTCCTCTGAAACTAGATGATTTGCTTCCTTTTTTAGGCGGTTGTTGAAGGTCAGGGGAATCACTCGGAGTACCTGGATTTCCCCAGAATTCCACTTTTCCTCTCTCACACTCTACATAGACCCTAGGCTCCATTAACCATCTATACACAAAAGAGTCCCAAATCTCTATTTAAGCCCAAATCCTCTCCTAAGCCCCAGACCCAGAGAAGATGAATCTATACTTGGATATTTATAGGCATCCAAACTGAAATTCCCCTCTCCACAATTCTACTCCTGCTCCAGTGCTCTCTATCTCAAAGGTCCCACATCATGACTTTAGGCAGATTATTGAACATCATCTCTCATTACATCTTTGTAAGCAAGATAAAAAAAAATTGCTGGATGACAGTAAAGTCACAGTCACAGCTGCTAGAGACAGCCTTACCCAGTGAGTGTCCATTAATGGATTAATAGTAAGCTGCTAAGTCTTCAGTTAGCCTCTTTCAGCTCTATGCCAACTGTATCAGACACTAATAGTGACCCCTAATAATGCCCACCTCCTTGTGTTCATGCCCATGTATAATCCCCTTGCCTTGAGTGTGGAGGGACCTTGTAACTAGCTTCTAGCCAACAGAATACAGCAATGGCAATGCGAGATTATCCCCATGATTAGGCGTGTGTGTGTGTTCACAGTAGTCCCCCTCTCATCTATGGGGGATATGTTCCAAACCCCCAATGGATGCCTGAAATTATGGATAGTACCAAACCCTATATATACTATATTCTTTCTTATACATACATGATACCTGTGATAAAGTTTAATGTATCAATAGAGGTTAACAGTCAATAATAAGGTTAATAAGAGGTTAATAATTAACTGTAAGAGGTTAATAATAACAAAAGAACAATTATAACAATATACAACGATAAAAGTTTTGTGAATGTGCTCTTTCTCAAAATATCTAACTGTACTACACTTACCCCTTTTATCCTGTGATGTCATGAGATGACAACATGCCTACAGGATAAGATGAAAGGTGAACTGACTTTCTGGCTACATGTCAGAAAGAAGATCATCTGCTTCCAAACTGAGCTGATCCCAGAAAACTGGAACCACGGAAGGCATAACCACAGGTAAGGCAAGACCACTGCGCATGGGATTCCTTCTTGCCGGTGTGACAGACTCCATCCCTTGCTGCTGTTCTGGAAGTGTCAACGGAAAGGGCCATGTGGCAGGGAACGACAGGTGGCCTCCAGGAGCCATCCTCCAACCGCAAAGAACAAAATTCTGCCAACAGCTACGTAAACTTGGAAAAGGACGGCCAAGCCTCAGATGAGACTGTGATCTCAGCCAACACCTTGAATGTAGCCTGAGAAACTGAGCAAGGACCCAGCTAAGCCATGACAGACTCATGACCCATGGAAACTGAGATAAGCGGGTACTGTTTTGAGCCACTAAATCTGTGGTCAGTTATTATGCCACAACAGAACACTAATACACCAAGCAATATTTTTTAATTAAAGATATTTATGAAATATGTATGATAATGCTAAACCTAACAAGAGGAACAAGAAATAACAATTTTACTACATTAATGCTTAAAAAGAGTAAAAGCCAAGACAGAAAGGGTTTTTTTGTTTTTTCTTTTTTAAGAAGAAGAAAAAGAGAGAGACAGACATATACTTGGAGAACAAAGTAGGCCTTGGGCTCATTATGAGCTCAGAGTAAGATGTAGCTACCAAAAACCCAATGCTATTTGAGACCATATTAACAAAATATAATGTATAAAACAAAAGTAGAAGCAGTCTTATTGTGCCATATGAACTGGTCAGATCAAATTAATAAATATTTCCTGTGTGTCTTCAAGGCATTAGGAAGAATAGAGGGACATACACGTTCCCGTCCCTTGAGTTTTTTTACAGTATCTGTGGAGCTAAGATAAACATATTAAAAAGCCAAATCATAATATTTTAAAAAGCAGTTTAAAACAACTATAGAAAAAATGTTATAAAGCAGGCATTAGAATTCATCTGTCAATTAGTTAAAGGTGTTCACAGAAGCAGGAGACAACACATCATTACCGATTTGATCATTATTGCTTTGCCAATAGAATATAAAAGTGACTGTACTCAACGCTGGGATTCAATTTCACATTACTGAGCACAAGCACTTGAAATTTTGAAAATAAAGGTTAAAGAGGTTAAAAAAAACATTCAGACAATCTCTGCTATTTTGGAGAGTTTTTAGTGACAACATTACATTTTACAGATAAGTAAATATGGGCAAAGGAGGATCAAATAATTTGTTTATGATTATAAGTCAGTAAGTCAATTGTACTGAGAAACAGATTTTCCCTTAAGTCTAGAATGCTAATGAAAACTCACATAAACTTTCCAGGTTACGACGGCTACTTTTGGCTAATGTGATGTTTTCACTAGAAGAATTCTGAGATCCTGAGTCGTCATTTACTCTTCTCCCTCCAAAGCTGACCAGTAGTCAAGGTTTGTCACTTCTTCCTTTGTGATGTGTCTCCCATTTATCCCCTCCTTTAAATCCCCGAAGTCAACAGCTTACAACCAGACCCTTGTAATGTCCTGTCTGAATCTCTCTGGGCAATCTCCTAACTAATCACCCCACTTGTGGTATCTGCCTCCCACCTGTCTTGCATAGTAATAACCGTGGCATTCTCTGCTCCAAGCCCAACTGCCCCCATTGCTTACAGAATAAAGTACGGATCTCTTAGTTTGGGGGCTGCGGTTGGTTTCTAATTCTGGCTCTATCACTTCCTAGCTGTGTGACTTAGAACCTCCTTTCTCTCATTTGTTAACTAAGGGTAGTATCAACTGCCTCATCTATCCTGGTTTTTCTGAGTCTGTCCCTGTCTATATGCCTACACCATATGAATAGCAAACCACTCTTCTCACTCTCAGAAGTGTCTGAGTTTTGACAATAAATCGTGTGGCCAGTAAAGGGTTGTTAGAAGGATGTAATGAGGCAATGCACATAAATATAACAGGCCTGGCATGATACTTTTTTTCCCATTCCCTCAAATGTACCTTGTGCTTTCCTGCCTGAAATTGTATCTCTAACATCAGCAACTATAGAAGAACTTTCCCCCTACTACATGGTCTGCCTCAGATGCTTCCCCCTCCCCTTTGTCTAAGTCCTACGGCATCCTAAACTTCTCTTCTAATGTGTATCCAACACTAGTTTGGGTCATGGCAATTTATGCACACGTTTTAACTGCCTCAGAGACTAGCTGTGGGGAAGACAGTGTCTGCTTCTGTTTCCTCTCAGTCGCACACATGACACCTAGTAGAGTCTTCCCCACAGAAGATACTCACTAAATGACATAATCCAATTCAGAAATAACCCAGAATTTTGGCCACAGACTTGCATTTCATTCCTCCATCCACACTTTATTTAAGTGTCTGCTATCTCATTCTCCTGAGATCGTTGTGCTTGCTCATTAGCACCATCATTAGAGTACCAAGGGGACTCTAATAGAAAGCTTTCCTCTTTCATACCTGGCCGCCACCCTGACTGTCTTGGGGGTGATGGCAGAGCAGGAATTCTTGGAGCAATGGACTTAGGAATACAGAATAGCCGAGAGCACAGCTTCTTCAGGCAGACAGCCTTGGTTGGACCCAGGCTCTATCAGTTATAAGCTCAGAATCCACATAAAGGAAAAGTACATGTAAAGGAAAGTACATGGTAAACATCGGTAAATGATAGCTATTATTTTTCTCTTCCCTTCCTTGACCTCAGTCAAATGAGAATACTTTACTATGAAGTGAGGCCTGTCAGCAACATTCTCTACATGAGGTAGCCAAGTACAGGTTCAGCACATACCAAGTCCAGCCCATTCATGGTTCAGGGTCTTCTCTTTCTAGGATGTCTGCTTTCTTCTCTCAGTTCCTCCCTCATTTATGCCAAGTCTAAGCTGGGGCCGTTTCTAACAGCTTCTCTGATCACCAGCAAGGACAAGAACCTTCCTGTCTGGTTCTCTAGGCATAACATCCAGGTCCAGGTTCAGGTTCAACCTCAAACCACACTCCGGGCAGCTCCTCATGCTCTACATTTCCACGTGCAGAAAATCTCTCAAAAACATCCCTTATGGGTCCCCTCTTTCTATACCAATCAATAGCCTGAAATTACTTATCCTCTTTTCTCACAATTGTTCCCATCACTCCAGTCTCTGCCACCAGCCCAATTATAGCTTATAGGTACAATTATACATCCAAGAATAAAACCTGTCTTGCTTCTTAATCCACTGGCTAAAATTCCAAATATTAGCAAACCAAAGTCATTTAAAACAACCTAGGGACTCTGGTCTCTAAACATATAGCTGAGTAAAGGAATTATTCATTATAGCAAATCAAGAGGACATTCATTTGAACATTCCTCTTCTCATACCTCAGGGAAAAGTGGTCTTTTTGTTGGGGGTAAGCTAAAATGAGCTTAAAACATTTGAGGATTTAATAGAAACTTTATTATACAAATAGATAGCAACTTATATCTTCTTCATTTCAAACTAAGACTATACCTGCATTCCTCATCAGGACCTTGGGCAAAAAGCTCAAGAAATTGTAGCCTAGCATTCACTTAACAATATTTAAACAAGTCAAACAAGAACAACAGCTATTTATCTAGACACGAAGACACTTAATTGTTTAATTGTGGCCTAGAATACAATTACTGTGCAACTTAGGTATTAAAATACCCACATATCAAAACTAATGACATAATTAAAACTGCTTCATCAAAAAAAAAGGAAAACCTAATAAAATCATGATTTTTTACCTAATTTTCTCTCACTTATTTTCTTAAAATGAAGCTTTAACAAAACCACAGCTCCCTTAAGCCCCCTGGCCATGATGATTCCCTGACAGTTTACAGAGGCCCTTGATTTGCCCAGACTCTGCCTCAACCATTATCATAACTTTTTATTCCTTAGTATAATAGTTTAAGAAAAGAACCAAGTGAGGTATAGGTTTTATTTCAATTTTATTATTTAAAGGCATTTTGGCTTGCTGTAAACAAGGCATGCAATATAGAAAGATATCAAGTGAAAATGAAAACCCCCTTGCCCTTCCAACCTCTAATTTCCAAGGTAATAACTGATAACTGTTTCTCATGTATCCTTCCAGAAAATGTCTATGCATATGTAAATATACATATATACAAACTCCTATCTGTCTATCCTTTCAGCCCCCCTTTCCATTGCACAGATGGGATCATACAGTATCATTCTGCACCCATTTCTCCACTTCAAATATATCTTGGACACCATTCCCTTTCATGATATATACATCTACCTCATTCTTCTTAACACAATGCTCGGCATCCCACTGAGTGTGTATGTATGCCATGATTAACACAACCAGTCTCTTGTGATGGGCACCAAGACTGTCAAGAGTGAAAGAGTTTCAGCAATGGAACCCCTAACATCCTCATGAACAGTGACTTTTGTGCCGTTCCTTTTTAGAACAGATTCACTGCAACAAAAGACATACATATCTTATATTTTGGTAAGAACTTTCAAACTGCCCTCCAAATGGGCCCTAACAATGTATTCTCCCACTGACTGCACAGACAGGGGCTTTGAAAGCAGTCACCTGGTCTAATGATGCTGTACTGTAAATAGAGAACTAGATGTTTAATGCAAAAATAGCAAAGCACTGGCGCACCTGGGTAGCTCAGTGGGTTAAGCCTCTGCCTTTGGCTCAGGTCATGATCTCAGGGTCCTGGGATCGAGCCCCGCATTGGGCTCTCTGCTCAGCAGAAAGCCTGCTTCCCCCTCTCTCTCTGCCTGCTATTCTGTCTACTTGTGATCTCTCTGTCAAATAAATAAATAAAATCTTTCCAAAAAATAGCGAAGCGCTGATGATTTTGTTACATCTTTTATTTTAACACACCCTAGAAAACAACACCACAGTAGGTAGCGGCCACACCTCACCTCACCATGATGAACTCTGCCCTCATCCAAATGCCAAGTTCAAAGGGTGCTATTCCTCAGCATTAATCCAGGTCCTAAATAATGAATTCCTTAGGTCTGGAGACTTACTGAGTGAATTCAGTGTAGAAGAGAAACCCACACTGCTCCTGGCAATATCACCCACAATGATCACTAACATCAGAAGTGCGACATAATAGGATATAAGGTGGTTTCCACTCCTGCGTAATTAAAGTCACTGGCCATGAAGGCACACTTTGAATACGTAAGACTCAGTACACCAGCATATTGTGGTATGGGATAATCTGACTGAGAGATTGCTAGTTTAACAGAGAATCGGGGTTCATCCCCTAAGAGTGAACATTGATAAGCATCACCACACAGCATCCAGTGTCTCACGTCTAGAATGACACTTATTTAACATTTTCTATTTTGCAAAACACCTTAGCATATCTTACCTCATTTAACCTTCATGGCCATCCTGGCAGGAAGGCAAAGTAATTATTACTCATTATTACTCACAAAGATTCCATGAACACATAGTATGTGCTGGGTACTCTCTGCTAGGTAGTCAGTATATGAAGATGAATGAGACCCTCCCCTCATTCACTGTTGCCCTGCCCCATCCGACCTTTCCCCAAAGCCCTCCCATTGCACTGAGAATACTTAGTAACGTGGCCTACAAACCCTGTGTGCCCAGAGCCTTCCCCATCCTTCCAGTTTCATCCCATGTCCCTGGATTTCTCATTCACCATCATCCAGCCACAGTGGACCGCACTGGGGAAAAAGCCAGGTTCTTGCACCTCAGGGACTTCCCCTTCATTTCCTCTGCCTGGGACGCCCACACACACCCCCAACTCTTTGCCTAGACGGCTACTGCTCATCTTTTGATCTCAGCTGAACCTGTCACTTTGTCCCAGACTCCTCCTCCCAATAAGTTATGTTTCCTTTATTATTCTTTTTATAGGATTTTACTTCCTAGTGCTCATAATAGCTCACAGTGAAATATTTGTGTATTTGTTTGCAATGCAACTCCACCACACGGCTGCAAGGCTTACGGAAGGCAAGAAAAGGGACTTTTGTGTTCACCGCTATAAACCCCAGTACCTGCCCAATGCTGTGCCTGGCACACAGCAGACCCAAAAAAAAAAGTACCGAACGAATACAGCCAATGCCCTCAAGGGGTATACAGCGGAGAAAGACACAAGGAAGGGAAAGAAGGCTCATTTTACCAGAGGACGGGAAAGACTACAGAGAAGAGATGACCCTGAGCTGATGGCTGAAAAGTAGACACTTGTCCGGAATGCAAACCTACTGAAATGATGTAGGCCATCAGGAGGCAACTGCAGGCAGAGAGGAGCAAAAGGCTGTGCCGTGCCTCTCGGACTTCCGGCTCTGATAGCCAGGTGGATGGTGGCACAATCATTCAGTGGAGAGAATGAGGCTCTATTATTATTATTACTTACCGCCAGGGTACAGGACCTGAGGTCTTGGCAGAGCTGGAAATCTGGATAGTGGCGATCTCTGTGCCCACCTGCCCCTCGCCACTCTCAAGCTAAACAGGAAAACTACGATTTTGACCTGGGAATACTCAGTGCTGAGCCATATGTAGCCACAGGCCAGGGCAAAGGAGGCTGGTGGAAGGACCAGAAGGCTCAGCAGAGACAGGGCCAGGAGGGTTCTCTATATCTGAATACTCTTTGGGGCCAGAAGATGTCAATAATGTATCAAATCACTATACTGTACACCTAAAATAACTAATACGATACTATATAATTAACTAGGATTAAAATAAAAAACTTAAAATAATAACAATAATAATAATGTAATTTAGTGTGCTTCTCTTTTTGTGTGCAAGCCAGAAGAAGGGAAGAAACAGAAAAAAAAACTCAGTGTCCTGAGTATCTCGCAGGCTTCGTAACAGCTATTTCATTTCCACTGGAGAGTCCCTTTCCTGGATTTATTTCTAATGGCTCTGTGTTGTAATTTCTGGGTTGCTCTTCATGGAAGTAGTCAGGGCAGAAGTCCTAAATAAGTATAATAAAATGCCTGAACGGTATTGGGTTGAAAAGCATCAAAATATGTCATTACTAAGGGGGTTACCTCATCTTATTAACTCCTCAACAGCTTCTCTGGTCTGGCCATGGGTAGATAAATACAGAAGGCAGAAAGAAGAAGGAGAATCTGGCATTTGCTGCCACCCTGAGTGAAACTTTCTAGTCCCCTCTCCCCCCATCCTGCCACACACAGAATAGCATTACATGAAACAGGAAGCTTTGAATCCTAATTCTCATTAAAATGTAACCTATAGTTTATTTCAAAAATGTCAAGAGGGTGACTAGAAGAAAAAGAAAAAAGAACATACTCTGGAAGCCTCAGTGAAAAAAAAAAATTCTTTGGGGGAGGGGCGAATCACCCTAATCTTTTCAAAGTCACAATAATGTGCAGGAGGGGAAGGCTAACACTTAGCAGAAAATTATAAAATAGCCAGGCCTAAGGGAGACAGTGTAACTGTAGGAGGGCTAAACAGGGAGACAGACTGACAGAGCAAGCGTGCTAGGGAGAGCGGATTATCGGGAGCTGGGGCCGTGTCCTGGCTCGAAGCACCATGCGACAGCTCTGTGACCCAAAATCGGTTTCCCTAGGCCTCAGTTTCCTCCCATGAAAGATGAGATGTTTGAACCAGATCACCTTGAAAGATCCTTTCCAGTTTAAAAACATCCCTTGAGGGGCGCCTGGGTGGCTCAGTGGGTTAAGCCTCTGCCTTCGGCTCAGGTCATGGTCCCGGGATCCTGGGATCGAATCCCATGTCGGGCCTCCCTTCCTCTCTCTCTGCCTGCCTCTCTACCTACTTGTGATCTCTGTCAAGTGGATAAATGAAAGTCTTTATTAAAAAAAAAAAAACAACCCTTGGGCTGCCTGGGTGGCTCAGTGGGCTAAGCCTCTGCCTTCAGCTCAGGTCATGATCTCGGGGTCTCTGCTGGGCAGGGAGCCTGCTTCCTCCTCTCTCTCTCTCTCTCTCAAACACTCTACTTGCCTCTCTGCCTACTTGTGATCTCTCTCTGTCCAATAAATAAAATCTTTAAAAAAAAATCCCTTGAAGACTAAGTTGATGTTTTTTTCTGCTACAATTATAATACAATCAGAACAGCTACAACAGGTGAGTGTTTAATGATTCTCACTCTTGTACATGACCACGAAAAGCAAATATTGTCATATCCTTTTTGCACGTTTTAATAGTAAAGGTGAGTGCTTAACAAGTGGCCAGCAGTGTGCCAAGGTTCTAGATGTATTACCTCATCTCACCCTCCCAATCCTCTTATGAGTAGGTATGATTATTCTAAACCCATTTTACAGATGAGGAAGGTGAAACACGAAGAGATAAAATAACTTGCCCACAGCTAGCAGTGACAGCCAATATACAAACCCAGGGAGTCTGTCTCCTGAGGCTACCCTTGACCCGCTGATGAGACAAGCGAAGCTTTCAGAGTTTGGTAACTTCGGCCACCACCTGGCAGCACTGGGTTCAGATTCGGATGTATCAGATTCCAGGGCCCATGCTCCTTCCACAGCCGTCTGCTTGAGAAGGAATGGCTGGCTCTTAGAGAAATATTTTCTGGGAGATTATTTTTGCTTACCCCCCATCTAACCCCCCCCCCTTTTCTGCCCCGCTAAGGACCTGTAGGAGGTGAGAGTGAAGAGAGACTGAAGAACCCTTCTCTTGGACCTGCCACAGGTGAAACACTCTGCCAGATAAAGAGAAAAAGGGGCAGTTTGCTCTGTGTCCTTACTCCTGCCCTAACAACGCGACTTTTGTTTGAGAGTTGTGTAGATACTTATGTTTTGGTCAACAGGCAGGAACAGATGGCTTCTCGCAGATGATGGTGGTCCAACTCTCAAGCCACACAGCGATCCTGATTTCACACTGAAGCTCTGTCATCAATCCACTAACTGCTTTGTGATGCTCCCCCAGCCTCCATGTGTTAGCTAAATCACCAGAGTGTTTACAAATATACACTGTGATGTGCTAAGAAAAAAAAAATCTGTGAGGTCAAAACATACTTCCTTTAGATCGGGAGTTTCTCATTGCTACTATCTGTTTTACTACAGTTTTCCTCTGCCTTATGTTCATGCTTACCCTGACATATTTTGCTACCTCATCTTATTATGTAATCCCACGTCAGATGAACGGTAATTTCCCAATTTTTGCACAATCTCCCTGCCTGTCCCCACTCTCACTCCCAAAAGAGTTTCTGGAATCAATAGGAGAGACGGCTAAAAATCACAAGAGTACTTGAGGAAGTACTAGTAGCAAAAAAACTGCTCTGACCAAAGGCTTGGGGGTCTTGGGTTCTTTTTTTTTTTTAATGTTGGGGGAGGGCATAGAGTGCCTGAAGAAATTGTCCAGAAGCCCACACAATTCACTCCTCATTCGTGACGCTATTGCTGTATATTGCATTTTCAAATAAGTTATTTTTTTAATTTTATTTATTTATTTGACAGAGATCACAGGTAGACAGAGAGGCAGGTAGAGAGAGAAGAAGGGAAGCAGGCTCCCTGCTGAGCAGAGAGCCCGATGCGGGACTCAATCCCAGGACCCTGGGATCATGACCAGAGCCAAAGGGAAAGGCTTTAACCCACTGAGCCAGCCAGGTGCCCACTTATTTTTTTATTATAAAAGTAATACATACTCATTGTATAAAATCTGGAAAATAAAAGACCGAACAAGAGGGGAAAAAAGTGCATCCTACTACCTGGAGATAGCCACTTTAACAACTTTGGTTCCTTCCATTCCATATTTATCATTACATTCACAGGTGTGTATGTAACATGTGAACACACAGAAATACATATAATCTCACACTTAAATTAAAAAGACAGAAATGGAATAGTACCATATTTTTTCACTGTATCATGAAGATTTTTCTCAGCATAAGTCTTGATATTTAATGGCCAGATGTTTTACTATGTGTACCTGCCATAATTTACTCACATTCCCCTACTATGGAAACTATGTCTTCAGTTTTTCACTATTATAAATATGACAGTATGTAAAGTTGTGCAAATTTATCAGAGATTTCCTTCAGAAGTTACACTTTTTTAAAAAAATTATCAAGGAATCCATATTATTTACAGAAAAATTGGAAGATACAAATAAGCAAAAACAACTGTCAAATAAGCAAAAAAAAAGTCAACTGTAATTTCTTTTTTAATACTTTTGTGTACATCCCCTCAGATTTTTCTTTATATCATACGCACATAGACACAAACACATATATTAAAATGGGGTCATACTGGGCGCCTGGGTGGCTCAGTGGGTTAAGCCTCTGCCTTCAGCTCAGGACATGACCTCAGGATCCTGGAATCGAGCCCCACATTGGGCTCTCCGCTCAGCGGGGAGCCTGCTTCCCCCTCTGTCTCTCTGCCTGCCTCTCTGCCTATGATCTCTCTCTCTAATAAATAAATACAATCTTATAAAAATGGGGTCATATTATTAAGAAATAATAGTTACTAATAATAGTTACCATGTATTGACCACTACCACATGCCAGCCACTGTGATTTCCTCATATTCCCACCACCCACCCTCTCTGTGTTAGCTCCACCATTCCCAAACTTGTCTACACACTGAAGTCCCGAAGGCTGCATCCAGTCCCCAAAGATTATGGCTTTTAATCAGCTGGGTGAGACCTGCACCTGGGAGGGTTTAAGAGCTCCCCAGGTGATCATAGTGGGTGTACGAGTTGGGAACTATTGGGTTCACTACAATTTTTTCCCTTTCTTACTAACAACATCACCCAGCTGATAAAGCTGGGATTTCAACCCATCTCTAAGCCCAGAGCCCAGACTTTTTTTTTAAGATCTATTTATTTATTTGTCAGAGAGAGAGAGAAAGAGAGAGAGCAAGCATTAGGGGGAGCAGCAGGCAGAGGGAGAAGCAAGCTCCCCAATGAGCAAGGAGCCTGATATGGGACTCAATCCCAGGACCCCAGGATCATGACCTGAGCAGAAGGCAAACGCCCAGCCAACTGAGCCACCCAGGCGTCTCAACATTTTTTTCTTTTCTTCTTTCTTTTTTTTTTTTTTTTTGAGTATGGTTGACGCACATGTTAGATTAGTTTCAGGTGTACAATACAGTGAGCCCACAAGTCTATCCCTTATGCTGTGCTTCACCTCAAGTATAGCTCTCATCTGTCACCACGCAACTGTCACCACACAATGGTCACCACACAACTGTCACCATGCAATGGTCTGTTACTATACCACTGACTATATTCCCTATGCTGTGCCTTTCATCCCCGGAGCCAAGACTTTTAACTATGGATAATCTGGGATCTGCTTCCCCCACCACCACTCACATAACATCACACTATGGACCTATGTTCTATGTTAATAAGGAGAACTCAACATTATCCTTTTTGGTAACTATAGTATTCCACTGCATCGCTCTCTCAGAATGCAAACATTACCAATTTTTCCCCACTTCAAAAATGGCGCAATGAATATCCTTATTGACATACCTTTGTGCACATCCTTAATTACTTCCTTGGGATAAATTCCCCCCCCCCAAAAAAACAATGCTGGGTCAAAAGGTAAATATGGTTTTTAAAGCTTCTGATAAACACTGCCAAACTCATGTTCCCACTAGAAGTGTATCAGAATGCCTGCTTCCTCATGTCCTTGCCAGCACTGAGTTGTGTCATTCCTTTTTAATTTTTGCAAATTATATTGGAGAAAGTGGTATGCCATCCTAAATCTCCTTTGACTACCAATGAGAACATTTTTCACATTAATGGGCCATTTAGATTTCTTCTTTTATGTATTTTCCTATTCCCATCCTTTGCTAGTCGAACACTTATGTTTTTCTTATTGCTCTGTAAGTCTTTATGTATTAAGAATAATGAGTCTTGCTGCAATTGCTTCCAGTTTTTTCATTAACTGTATGGTTTTTGGAGGAACTTTTAAATTTTCATATAGTTGATTATATTGTTTTATTCATTATTTTACCTTTAATATTATGCATACAAATATCTTCCCTACCCCACAATTATATGTTCTCCTATATTTCTGAGTTCCATTACCATCTCTTTTTTTTAAAAAGTTTTAATTCTTTAATGTAGCCGTTCCCAAACAGAATTACTGAGGAGAATTGCTTACAGAGGTTTGTTGTTTGTTTGTTTTTTTAAATGCTCAGGTCCCAAGACTGAACCACAATTTAGGGGCCTAAGACCTGAGCAGGCACCTTTCTAAAAGCACTATGGACAATTCTGAGGCACTCCCTCCTAAAAAGAAACACTATTTTCATCTTCTAAATTTATATTGGTGTCATTTTTTCCAAATTACTTTGGGACATTTGTTCAATAAATCATTTCGTGAATTTGAAATGTTCCCTTTATCCTAGTTGGCAAGCTCCATGAAAGCAGAGACCGTACCCGTTTTACTAACCACAGCACCTCCAGGGCTCAGCACAGTGCCTGGTGCAAGCTGGTGCCTAATGACAACCAAATAAATAATACCCGACCACACATCTTCAACCTCATGCCACCCCAAACTGGCTAGTCCTGTTGTCAATAATTCTTGACCATTAGACCAAGAAAACTGATGGTATTGATGATGACCCTGAGTTACCAAAAATATTAAATTTGGCCCTGTAGACTCTGTTTAAAGGAGCCAGGAAATGTGTTAGTGGGCTTCATCGAATGAAGTCAATAATGCCGGCCATGTTTAAGAGGTATGGGAATTCTGATAAAATTCTCCAAGGAAGGGTGCCCCTGGGTGTCTCAGTGAGTTAAAGCCTCTGCCATCGGCTCAGGTCATGATCCCAGGGTCCTGGGATCAAGCCCCGCAACCAAGCCCTCTGCTCAGAAGGGAGCCTGCTTCCCCTCGCCCTCTCTGCCTGCCTCTCTACCTACTTGTGATCTCTGTCAAATAAATAAATAAAAATCTTTTAAAAAAGAAAAAATTTTCTCCAAGGAGGAGCTAGACAACATTGACCCCAGAGGCTGAGACCTGGCTTCCTCTGGCTCTTAGAGTTCCTCAACTAGCTCTAGAAACTGACTCAGAGCTTCCTTGAGCTGAGAACAGACCGACACATTCCCTCTTCTGTGAGCCCATGGAAAGAAAATTGGAATAGGGAACCAGAACACCTGGGTTTTAGTCCTGTCACCACTATCAACCTGTCTGAGTATGGGCATATCACTTAACCTCTGGAGTTGGGCTAGATGTTTTCTAAGGATGCTTTAGAGGTTTTCTAAGAATTGAAACCTCTACTTAAAGACCCAAACAGATGACCACAGGGCAGGGCTTCCAAGGACAACCTGAAACTCCCTCCACAGAACAGGGCCTCGGGCCCACCTCAGGCTAGAGCAAAATAATAGTGACAACAATAGCAGTAGTCATATAAGTAGTAGCCATAGTAAAATGGTTGTAACAACAGCAGCTACTGCTAAATTTTAATGACCACTTACTATATGCTGGGCAATATTGTGTCTTACTACTAAGAATAAAGGCATACACTTAACACGGCACTTACGAAGTCCTAAGTGCTTTACGTAGATTAATCTTCAAAATGACCCTATAAGATGAGTTCTATTATTATTCTCATTTTACAAAGGCGGAAACTGAGGAAATCTGAGAAACAGAGAGGTTAAGGGACTTGCCCAAGGTCTCACAGCTATCATGTGATAGAACCAGCAGAAGCGAACCTAAAACCGTATTTTTAACCACACAGCCAGCCACACTATCATTATACTACACTTGTCAGTTCAGAGGTTGCACAACAACAAAGAATAAGTCACAATTATAGGGAATACTCCCCTCTTCACTAATGGTAGAAAAATTTGGTTTTACTCCAATGTCATTTTAAGCAGATCCAGTTTCAGGGCTGAGAGAGCAAAATACATTATTTATTAAGAAAATGGGCCATTTTATTAAGAACTGGCACCCATTAAAATGTTTTTATTAGAAAATAAATAAATCATTAACTACTAACGACGTTTCCCATTAAACAGAGAAAAAAACACAAACTCTTTCTGCGTCATTCTGAACAAAACTTTAGATCCCCACCTGCACCAACTTCAGTTCTCTACTGAATCATGGACCTGACAGCCCACAGGTGTCCCAAGCAAAAGAGGCCACACCAAAGTCAGTACTCTAACTTCCCATCATCCCCATGCCCTTGTGACCTCCTCCCATGGTCAGCTCTGTGGCTGGCATCACCAGTCCCAAACACCCTAACTGGGTGTCAGCCTGGGCTGTCCCCCAGCCACATCCAGTCACAGGACAGTTCTAGAATTCATCCCGTGGCTCTCTGTCCCTGCTGCCCCTGCTTCTGCTCAGACCACCACCTCCTTCCCTCAACTACTCTACCAGAAACCTTCCAACCGGTTCTTGGCTTGCTTTCTCTCTAGCTCCAACTTCACCTTAACACTGCTGCCAAAGTAATCTTTCTAAAACAAAATCTGATTATGTTACTTCCCTGTTTAGAATCTTTGTCTCCTGGATAAAGTGTAAAATCCTTCCTAGAACATACAAGGTTCTTTATTATCTGGCCTCCGACTACCTTCCCAGCTTCATCCGAGGTCGTGGCCCACACATCTCACACAAGGCAAATGGAGTAACTTGGAAGTTCCCAAACAGTGCTTCTCTGTCCTGCCCAGAATGCAATTCTCTCATTTGCCCATCTGTCAAACTCCCACTCATTTTTTTCAGATCAGCTCAAAATTCAAAATTCGGCATGCTTTTCTCTAGGCTTCCGTCACATTTTGCACCTCTCCCTATTCCGACACGTAATTCAACCTAACCCAATTATTTGTTTAGATGTCACTCTTTCCCATAAGACAAGGAGCCCTCTAGGTCTCTGTTCTACGCATCTCTGTACCATGCTTGTTGAATAAAAGAACGTATCGGGATTTGAACAGGAATTTCCAAACTGCTCCTGATCAGCATCCACTGTGTTCGTCAAAGCAAAGCAATACAGGCCAAATCCCATTTCTTTTTTCTTTTTTTTAAGATTTTATTTATTTGTCCGAGAGAAAGTATGAGGAAACAAGCAGGGAGAAGGGCAGGCAGATGGAGAAGCAGACTCCCTGCTGAGCAAGGAACCTGATGTGGGGCTCAATCCCACATGACCTGAGCTAAAGGCAGATGCTTAACCAACTGAGCCTCCCAGGCATCCCCAAATCCCATTTCAATAAACATTTTCAAACCGACAATCCTTGTACATCAAAACTATGTTACATTTGTGTGCCTTCACACCTGAAGGCATAACCAGCAGGAGACAGTTTTAACAGATACTTCAGAGAACCAACAAACCTACCTGTTGAAAATTTATAGCTATTCAAGTTCTTGCATATTCTGCTCCAACTAAGTGGTCCTTAACCTTTTATGGGTCATAGACCAGTTTGGGCAGCATTTGTCTATCATTTCTTAAACCCACATGCCCTTTGGAGAAACATAAAAACCCCACATACCCCCAGAAATGCTGATATAGTCTCCCAAATGAACAGTCCTCATCCCCACCAAAAATAAAAAATAACTTCGTATGTGGTAGGAATTCTCAGGTTCACAAGAGATGTAAACCCATCAGGCAAGATATCCCTGAGTTTTGCTCTTGGGTAGTTCACATTGTTAAAATAGGAATTTTCCTTGTATCACCAAATATAAACATTATAACAGTAAATATGCTTTAAAGTCTTTATGGGGAAGAGGAAGCCAGAGAGGTGCTGACATCTGTCTCCCCCACTATCGGAACCTTATGATAGGAATTTGCCGGAAACAAATGAAAAACACAAATATGAAAAAAAAATCCTCTGTTTCCTCACATATAACACCCCACAAGCACATGTTCAAACGAAGGGAGTTCTTTGAAATGCTTCTGGCATTACATTTTCCAGCTTACTTCCCTCTCCCTACCCCTCCACCCCTACCTTAAAATTCATTAAACTTCTAGCTAGCAGCAACTTCTTTTAAATTAATATCCTTTGTCCTTGTGGAGACAAAGGGTTAAATTAAAGAAACAGCTGGCTGCCTGCCACTGGCTTGGGGGGTTGGGTTGGGATGGAGGACAGAGGAGGAAGAAAAACCAGTCAGAGAAATAAGTGCTGATCTCTTACCCTGCCACATGGCCATCTTGATCCTGTCCTCTCCCACGTTGGGGGTCACACACTCAGTTTCCCAAATTCCTCCAGTTTTATAAGGAGGCTTGAATGGGATGTAGATGGAACAGCAGCTGCGTGGCCTTGTTTCCTGCAAGCAGCTCACGCCCTGAACCTGAAAATGTGAACAGAAAAATGAATACCTAAATGGAAAAAAAAAAACATTTCAAATCCTTAAAAGTTACCTCCTGTCCCTCTTTGAACCTCTCTTTCGAGGATATGCACACAGGAGCAATGTCAAGTTTCTCCCAGCAAGGTATCGCCTTAAAAAGACAGATTGGGGGGGGGGGGGAGTGGCACCTGGGTGGCTCAGTGGGTTAAAGCCTCTGCCTTCAGCTCAGGTCATGATCCCAGGGTCCTGGGACCAAGCCGAGCCCTGCAATGGGCTCTCTGCTCAGGGGGGAACCTGCTTCCCCCTCTCTCTCCGCCTACTTGTGATCTCTGTCAAATAAATAAATAAAATCTTTAAAACAAAAAAAGAACAGGAAGATCTAGAGTCAGTTACTATGGACACTGAGTGCTGTCCAAGTCTGCACGAAACACTGGATCTTCAGTAAATGGGTTTCAGAATCTCAAAGGATGGGTGGTTGAGTGAGATAACCACTAAATGTTCTTTCCTACTCTGAAGTTCCACAGTGTAGGGAATGAAGAACCAATGCCCTCACCTACCCACCCCCCAACACCAACTTTACATTAAAAAATTAGTAGAAAGGAAAACAAATTTTGTAATACTTCAAGTTTTAGAACAGTCCCTGTATCAGGATGGAAAAGAAAGGAAGCATAATAAAGAAAAGAGCAATGCCCTTTGGGTCATGGTTCTTCCTCTGTGCTTCGTTATACTTTCCCACACTTTGCCAATGTCCTATAGGAAGCATATACTTCTTTCATATTCAGGGGAAAGAAGAACCAAAGACAAAAAAAAGTAAAAACAGAATGCTAATTTAAGTACAACCAAATTAATTCAGCTAATTCCTGAATTTACAGCGTCCAAGTCAGTCTTAGGGACAACACAATTTTCAAGGATAGGAAAGGAGCTAGGAATGAGAAGGAGGCGAAGAAGTATCTACTTCATTTAATTCAGAGGCTTAATATATTAAACAAAGTGCTGGCCACTTAAGTTCCTAATTAATAAACTGGTCTTCCTTATTTAGCATACAAGCCATCTGCTTTGTCTAAGAAAAAGTCCTCACCTTTTTGGAGTTGGTCAACATGAAATTACATTTTGCGATTTCCATCGCTTAGACCAGCAACACCTCCACCCTCGAAGTGAAAATGGTAACACACATACACTAAAGACTAATATGAACTTGAGAATCATCATTTTGGTCTTTCTTAATGACTTTTTTTTTTTTTAAGGACAAGAGTGTCAATGTGTACACAGTCCCAAAAGCACCCATAGAGAAAAAACAATGCTTTAGATAAGGAAAGGTTCGCAAAGTCCAAGAAAACTTAGGAACTCAGAAGTCCAATGATGAATTCACCAGGAAAAAAGCGCTCTGATGACTTATCTGGAACCTGGGACAGTTTGTTTTGGTTTGTCTTCCCACCCCACCCCCCTTATTTCGTGTACAGTTAAGTAGTGGTCCGCGCCTCGTGGGACCAGGCGAAATTTAACATCTCTGAAGTTAAACCCGGGTAGTTGCTAATAAATGTATGAAGATGACTGTAAAGCAGATTCTTACTGGATTTTTACGCTCCACGGTTGTCGATTTCCCTCACTTATTCAGGGTAGCTTACACTGACGTTATCTCACGGGCACACGGACAACTTCGCTTGGCACTCCAGGAAACTGATTTGCTCTGAAATATTAAGAAAGGTAAACGTGCATCAGCGTGAAGGTAAAGCTTTCCCCTTCGCAGTGAAGGCGCTCCAGCGCAAGCCTAGAAAGCCTGGAGAGAACAAGCTACCCGCGTGAATGGGGGGGGGGGGAGGAAAACTCGCAGCACCGACTTTTCTGAGAGCCCAGAGTCCACTTCGCAAAGACCCACACAAACCTGCGAGTCCAGAGCAGGAGGAAGAAGAACGGGGCCTCGACAGAGCTTCACCAACCAAAACCACTCTGCCCCAGTCCTGGAAAGGGGACGCCTTGCAGCCAGCCTCCCCCCCATTCAAAAGCGGGACGGGCTTGGCGCCGCTCCGCGAGAAAACTTCACTGGGACAGCGCAGGGACCCTGGCTCGCAGAATAGGGCAGGGCTCGCGGGAAGATGCCGCCCTGCACTGGCTAGAACTAGCCGGTCTGACTCCTCCGAGTGCCAGGCGGCGGCGGCCGGGCAAGGGGAACCCCCATCTCCGGGGGGCCGAGCCAGCGGAGGAACGCTTCCCCCGTGTCGCTGCTCTCTGGAGGTGCTCCGCGAGCCGGCCGGGGGGCCAGCGGCCCACGAAGGACCTGTTGGGAAAGCGACAGCCTATCTGTCTTTACCTGTCGCCGAGGTCGGGGGCGGCGGAGCCCGTGTCGACCGCCGGCCGGCCGAGCGCTCAGACGGCTCTGGCGTCCAGGACACCAAGCTGAGCTAGCGCCCCACGTAGCCGGCAGAGCTTCATTCACAGCCCAGCCGGGAGGAGGGGGAGCGGAGCGGGCGCGCAGCTCATGTGACAGGCGCCTCGCAAGTGTCGGCCAAGCAGAGCCAAGGTCTGCGCGTGCGCGCCCCGGCCGGCCTTCTCCCGGCACCTCGGCCCAGCCCGGGCTGGGGGTGAGGCGAGCAGGGGAGGCGGCCGGGCGGAGAAGGCGGCGAAGGAGGAGTTTCCGCATGCGCAGCCGCGGTAGGTCGGCCCCGCTTGCTGCCATATTTAATGAGGACTGGGCGGGTCCTTAACTCAGTGCAGGGCGTGCCAATTGCGCTTGAAGAAGAAACGCTCCTTTATGTTTCACCGTTTCCAGCCTGGGCTACGGTTCTTTGGGGTTTTGTCCTTAGAATGGAACTGTTTATCCTGAACTTCTGGTCCACGGAACAGCTAGTAGTAATCTAATACTAATTACATTAGCTCACATATTTGGAGCCTCTAATTATGTGCCAGGCACTGCTCTAAGCCCTTAACTCATTTTCATCTCATTTAATGCCCGCAATAACCGCACTGGGGTACGTACTATTATTCTCCACTTTTATTCATGAGAAAACGGAGGCACAAAAAGATTAAGTAACTTGCCTGAGCTCACATAAGAGGAGTAAGAATAATGATGGACTATAGTGATGCTCTTAACAATCAACTGGATCTTCATTGCAACATTGGATAATCTACACAGCGGTTTTCAAGGAGGCTCAGAAAAAGCAAAAATCAGGACGCCAGGGTGGCTCAGTCGGTTGCGCCGCTGCCTTCAGCTGGGGTCATGATCCCAGAGTCCTGGAATCGAGTCCCACATCAGGCTCCTTGCTTGGCGGAGAGCCTGCTTCTCTCTCCGCCTTTGCCTGCCTGTGCGCGCTGTCTCTCTCTGACAAATAAATAAAATCTTAAAAAAAACAGAAAAGAAAAAGCAAAAATCACAGGCCTCACTTAAGTGGCAGAACTGAGCATCCAAGCCAGGTCTACCTAGGATTGTAAGAAACAGCCCCTCATTGTACAGAAAAGAAAATAGGCCAGAGGAGTGCATTGGCTTTTTAAGGTGATCCTGCTAGTTAGTTATCAGCAGAACTGAGATCGGAATCCATATAATCAATCCAGGTAATCTAAAAGTCAGGCTTTTTGACCACTGCATTGAAGAAGACCACCCACAAGAGAAACCATGGGGGCACTTCAGCAAACAAAGAAAAGCAGTCACTACAGAATTTGAGGGAATGGTGGAGTTTAGATAGATTTTAAATGAAGGATTGTTTTGGGGAAGTGGGAAGCAGGACTGTGTGAAGGGGTCAACATCAGGTCTGGACTGTGAAACGAACCCAGAGGACTGTTTCCTTGGAAACCACCAAGTAAAAATAGATGTGGAATGTTGTGTCCAGATACCCCTTATCCAGAGCTCTACACCTGGATAGGAAATCAAGGCTGCCTCTTCGGGTCTAAGAACCTTATGTCCTCCAGACAAATGTGGGATGTTTTATTCTCGTTGGTATGATTTCAAACAACAAAGTCTCTGATAGTCTGTGATTGTAGAGAACAAATTTTCTTGCTGAATAAAGAAAAGGCGGTGGTCACTCAAAGGGGGTTGTTATCAGTTTACAGCTGCACGTGTCTTTGGGAGAAATATTGTTCCCTATAAAATCTGCAGCTGGCTTTATCTGTGTCTGTTACTCCAGCCTGATGAATAGCCAGATTTTAGTTTTCTTGGTCCAAGCTAATTTTGTAGCATTTAGTCCCTGCCTTCAGGCACCCACAGTCTAACAGGTGGGTGGGTGGGTGCGTGGGAGATACCCATAAGTAACTAGAAAGAATCCAGGGAAAGTTATGCTGAGTCCTCTGATAAAGGTAAATCCAAGTGGAGATAGTAACTTGTGCAAAGGAAATCACCTATGAGGACGTGTAAGTATCCTGTATGATTGAAGCTTAGGGTAGGGAAGTGTCAGGGAGAAACAGCCAGAAATTCAGGCCAAATTTTGGAGGATCCTGAATGTCAGACTGAGATTTGTACTTAATTCAGAAAGTGATTGAGAAAGAATTAAGGTTTTTGAGCAAGAGAATCCCATTATTGGAACTCTACTTTAAAAAACTGAATCTGGGGATGCCTGGGTGGCTCAGTCGGTTAAGCGGCTGCCTTTGGCTCATGTCATGATCCCAGGGTTGTGGGATCAAGCCCCTCATCGGGCTCTCTGCTCAGCGGCGAGCCTGCTTCCCCTTCTCTCTCTGTCTGCCTCTCTGCCTACTTGTGATTTCTCTGTCAAATAAATAAATAAAATCTTTAAAAAAAAAAGTTAATCTGGCGGCGGGGCGGGGGGGGTAAACCTGGGTGGCTCAGACAGTTGAGCATCTGCCTTTCGCTCAGGTCATGATCCTGGAGTTGCAGGATCGAGTCCCAAGTTCTGAGTCCCGAGTTGGGCACCCTATTCAGCTGGGAGTCTGCTTCTCCCTTTGACCTCCCCCCCCTCATGCTTTCTCTCTCTCTCTCTCTCGCTCTCTCTTAAATAAATAAATAAATAAAATCTTTCTTTTTTTAAAGTGAGTCTGGGGTGATTGTTCAAAGAGAGGTTCATTTGTTTGGTTTTCTCATTGCAAGATAGGAAAATCCAGAGCTTATTTGTAGGTTGAGCAGGAAGAGCCACTGGTGAAACAGTGGCAAGAAAAGGGAGGGATAAATAATGGAGTAAAATAAAATAAAATAATGGAGTAAAATACGTGGAGATAGAAATGTGATGCAAAACAGAAGCTAATCTTGGAAAAGATGCCTTTTCCTCTGAGAGAAGAAGAAGAGAGGTTGAAGGACAGCAATCTGGTTGGAAGCAGACTTGTCATGAAGCTACCTCTGCAGAGTGAGCAGATATAAATTTATTTGGGAGAGCTTGGGCAAGAGTGATTGTCAAGTGGGAGAGGGCTGCAGTACGCAAATATTACCACGTGGTGTCGCCACTGACTGCTGACAGGTTGGAGGAAAAGGTTATTTCACCTTTTGTGAATTGCAAAAGAAAATGGTTATGAGAATGGGCTCTGGACCCAGACTGCCTGGGCTCAGAACCAAATAGACTCAGACACTTAATAGTTGTGTCACCTTGTTCAAGTTACCTAATTCCATTCTGTTGCAGGGTTTTTATTTGTAAAATGAGATAATAGGATACAAGATACTAATAGATATAAAATAGAAAAAGATTAACACTCAATAAATGTCAGTTCATATTATTATTAATGATGATAATGATAATGATGAATTCTTTCAGCCTTTGGCTCCACAAGACTTGCAGGAGCTAATTCTGTGGCGAGTAATAAATACCTATACAACAATACCTTGCCAAGTGAAGTAGTTAGAATGTAGTGCTAATGAAGCAAAGTTAATAATTTAATCAAGAGTTATAGATTCTGTTCACTCTGTGTTCTCTTCCCCCTGAGATCCTTGGCTAGGTGTCCCACAAGTGAGCGTACGTGGTCACAAAGGAATCTGGCCAAAAGAGTGTAGCTAAATCAACATAAATGAGTTCTCTGCTTTCCTCCCACCTCTGTGGAAGGAATTTTTAAGAATGTTCCCACCCGAATGCAAGCTGGTGCAACCACTCTGGAAAACCGTGTGGAGGTTCCTCAAAAAACTGAAAATAGAGCTACCCTATGACCCAGCAATTGCACTACTGGGTATATATCTTAAAGATACAAACGTGGTGCTCTGAAGGGGCACGTGCACCTGAATGTTTATAGCAGCAATGTCCACAATAGCCAAACTATGGAAAGAACCTAGATGTCCATCAACAGATGAATGGATAAAGAAGATGTGGTATATATACACAATGGAATACTATGCAGCCATCAAAAGAAATGAAATCTTGCCATTTGCGATGATGTGGATGGAACTGGAGGGTATTTTGCTTAGTGAAATAAGTCAATCGGAGAAAGACAACTTTCATATGATCTCCCTGATATGAAGAAGTGGAGATGCAATGTGGGGGGGTTGGGGAGTAGGAAAAGAAAAAATGAAAGAAGGTGGGATTGGGAGGGAGAGAAACCATAAAAGACTCAATCTCAAAAAATAGACTGAGGGTTGCTGGGGGGAGGGAGGACAGGAGAAGGTGGTGGGGATATGGACATTGAGGAGGGTATGTGCTATGATGAGTGCTGTGAAATGAGTAAACCTGACGATTCACAGACCTGTACCCCTGGGGATAAAAATACATTATATGTTTATTTAAAAAAATAAATTTAATTTTAAAAAAGTAAAAAAAAAAGATATATCATAAATTATACAAAATTTAAAATTTTTTTTAAAAAAGAAGAATGCCCCCCCCCCATAGTGGTCAACAGATTGGGTCAAAAGCCATGTCAGGTCTTATAAAGCAAAAAGTAAACACAACATACTCTTAAAAGTTAATTATAAAGAAAGAATAAAACAGTAAACTTCTCTGTAAAATAAAAGGCAGCCTTTGAAAGTGAATTTTGCAAAAGCAAAAGCCCCAGAACAATATCTCACTGCCGCATATCAAATGTCCTGTCTAAAGCAGCCCTATCTTTAGTTTTGAAATCGTCGTTGCAAACACAGACTGAAAGTTACATAAGTATATAGCCATAGGAAGTAGTGAGTGAATGTTTCTGGTGTTATTCTTAATTTATTTGTTCCACAGTTTGTTTGAACCCTTCCTGTTGTGCCAGGCACCATGTTAGCCCATATGGATACTGGTTTTAAAATAAAATATCTGGGGTGCCCCCAGAAATGCCTTAGATAGTTCTGGAAAAATGGGGCCGAATGAAAGGAAATGAACAACGTCCTCTAGTTTGGGGGCTCCATCGAAGCAGTAGGTTAGAAAATTCCGAAAACAGAGTGATCTGGGATCATTTGTAATTGCTCTGTATCTGGATAGCTGAGCATCAAAATTAACAAAGGGTTTGTATGTCAATAATGGTAACTAACCCCATGACTGGAGAAACACTAATGAGAATTACAGTGAGATACCATTGGTAAAGTATAAAAACATTGGCAATGCACTGTGTTGACAAAGCTGGGATGGGGAAGTCCTCTCATAAATTGCTGATGGGAGGGCAATTAGTCAATTGAGGGCAATTTTTGCGGTAACTATAAGAAGTACAAATACATGAGACTTTCATCCCAAAATTCTATTTCTAGGAATTTCTCCTCCAGTTATGTTTGCATTGGTATAAACTGTTATGTGTGCAAGGCTGGTTATTCACTGTAGCGTGTGTATAATAACAAAAAATGATGGGGGCTTGGGTGGCTCACTCGGATAAGTGACCTTCGGCTCAGGTCATGATCAGGGTCCTGGGATCATAACCTTTGGCTCAGGTCATGATCTCAGGGTACTGGATGGAGTCATGCTGGGCGAGAAGCCTGCTTCTCCCTCTGCCTGCCTCTCTCCCCTGCTTGTGCTCTCTTGCTCTCTCCCTCTCTCTCGAATAAATAAATAAAATCTTTTAAAAAATAACAAAAAATGAGAAGCAACCAGATCCATCAAGAGAGGACTGACCAAATAAATACTGGTATGTCTACCCAATGAGAAAACTCTTTATGTACTCATACATAAAGATCTATGAAAAAGCAAGATGTGGAGCCGAGTACTTTCTCAATTTTGTGCCACGGAAGCGTATTACCTATTCAATTATATATCTGAAAAGTAATGTGGAAAAACATTTGAATAGCCCGTCAACAATAGTGTTTAGACTGAAGGACCGTTGGTTAGCTTATTGCTTTAGTACCAGCTACAGAAAGATGCCGTTAGCCTGTGAGCACATACTGGAAAGTCTATGATATACAAAAACCCAGTCTTTACAGTTCTCTAATTGGGCCCAGCATAATTTTTCACAGATGGTTTCCATGAGAAATTTTACTCTTAAAAAATCGTGTGTCAGGGACACCTGGATGGCTCAGTTAAGTGTCTGCCTTCGGCTCAGGTCATGATCCCAGGATCCTGGCATCGAGCCCCGTATGGGGCTCCTGGCTCAGCAGGGAGCCTGCTTCTCCCTTTGCCTGCTGCTCCCCCACTTGGGTTTGCTCGCTCTCTCTCTCTCTCTCTCTCTCATACACACACACACACACATACACACACACACGTAAACAAATAAAATAAATTTTTTTTAAAATCATGTATCAGATTGCTCTCTATTTGAGAGAAGTCCAATTCTATCTAGATTCAAGCTGCTGGTATTCTGGGATGGCAAATAGGAGAGTTTGTTTGATCTGAGGACTCGCAGTTCTCTAATCTGTTGGCACATCTAGCTCTGTGTAGCCTACTGTTCCATGAAGGAGTCGAAGCAGGTGGAATGGCAGCAATGGGGTCTCAGAACCACTGTGATACCTGTTCACCCACGAGCATGAGTGCTCCCTGAGGACACAGCCCACATCCTCGATTTCCTTTCTATTCATCGAAGCACTACTTTTCAAACCATTTGTGAGGAAGGACCATTTTCCTCCTGAACCCATCGTGTACCAATACTTTGATGAAATACAATAGAAATCAAATACTAGCAATATCAAATCAAAACACACACATACAAAATTCAAGCCCAGTGTTTTCATGATTATATTCAGCATAGAATTACTCTGTCGAATCATTATGGTTTTGAAACACTTATTCTCAATTTCTTGTCACAGACCACTAATAAACAGTTTGTGGACTGGTACTGGGCTACAGACCACAGTTTGAGTAGTATTGCCTTCCACCACTGCCACCGTGCCCAGCTCATAGTTGGCACTTGATAAATGCTGGGTTTAGGGGTGCCATAGTCCGTTGAGCATCTGCCTTCAGCCAGGTCATGATCCCTAAGTCCTGGGATCGAGCCCCATGTCCGGCTCCCTGCTCAGTGGAGAGTCTGCTTCTCCCTCTGCCTTTCATCTCACCCATGTGTTCTCTCTCTCTCTCTCCCTCTCTCTCCTTTTCCCTCTCTTTCAAATAAATAAAGTCTTTAAATAAGTAAAATAAATGCTCATTTCATCATTCTTACAGTGTTTTCTATTTTGCAGAGTGTTTTCACCTC
Source organism: Mustela erminea (assembly GCF_009829155.1). Taxonomy (NCBI): domain Eukaryota; kingdom Metazoa; phylum Chordata; class Mammalia; order Carnivora; family Mustelidae; genus Mustela; species Mustela erminea. Next base: position 43,186,246 of record NC_045635.1, on the reverse strand, counting down.
TCTTTCCCCCTTCTATCTTCACACCACCTTCAGAATTCCATGGACCAGATGTTAGCACTCCCATTTGTCAGAGGAGGAAGCCAAGGCAAGCAGATGAAGTGATTTGCCTAGTCTGCAACAGCTACTTAGGGTCAGAGCTTGAATTTCGGCACGAACAAAGACCTTGGGTCAAAGACAGCTTCCCAAGAGCTCCACCAATCAGAAAAAAAGGAAACCTGCCTTAGCTTTCCAAATGACAGCAGATTGACAGCGTGGCAATAGAAAAAGCAGAATCCGGAACAAGAGCCAGTGTGGAATCCAGGCTTGAGCAAGAGATTTTATCTCTGAGCCAGTCTCCATATCTCTAAAGTGGGGATAATAATAGCTTCTCCCCGGAACTGCACTAAGAAGTAAATGCTCTAAATTAACCAGGCCCGTAATTCAGAGAAAGGATGTTGTTACTGACATCAGGCTCGGTATAGCAGGCTTGCATGAAAGGGCTGGCTCTGTGATCTATGTGAAATGTCCGCCATCTACTGGTCGGTTAAAGAATATGGCTCCCTGGAGGAGGGCGTTGCTCTCAGGAATAGGATCAGTGAATCCTGCTTGCCTGTTTTTCTCTTTCCCTTTTTCCCTTGGCTACTAGAGAGCTCAGAGCCAAAAGTGAACGGAAGTGGGGCCTGAGTGGCTCAGTCGATTAAACGGCTGCCTTCGGCTCAGGTCATGATCCCAGGGTCCTGGGAACAGGCCCCGCATTGGGCTCCTTGCTCGGTGGGAAACATGCTTCTCCCTCTCCTTGTACTGTTCCCCCCACTTGTGTTCTATGGCCCTCTCTCTGTCAAATAAATAAATAAAATCCTAAAAAAATTGAATGGAAGCTTACAGATTGCGTTTCGTATTAACCTCACCTTGAGTTACGTTCTATTTTTCCTATCTGTATTATCCCTTCGCTTGATTATCTCATTTTTAATATATTTTTGTCAGTCATTTCATTTGTTTATGTTAGTTCCAGTATAGTTAACACGGTGTTATATTAGTTTCAGATGTACAGTATAGTGATTCGAAAATTCCATTTATTACTCAGTGCTCATCAAGGTAAATGTACTCTCGATCTTCACTATTTCATCCATCTCCCCACCCCGCCCCCACCCCCGGGAACCACCTCTTTGTTCTCTGTAGTTAAGAGTCTGTTTTGGGGTTTGTTTCTCTCTTTTTTCCATTTGTTCATTTGTTGTTGTTGTTGTTTTTCTTAACTTCCACTTTTGAGTGAAATTATATGGTATTTGTCTTTATCTCACTGTGCTTTAGCCTATGCAGAATGGTTATTTATTAAAGTAGATACAAATACGACAAGAACGCATTCTACTTTTTGTTACTACTGGTCTATTATTCTGACAACCTTCAGAATCTAACAACAGTCGCAAAATAGGTAAGTTGACTCTAAGATGTCACGGAGGTAAAATAATAATAATAAAATAAAACTATAAGATTCCAAGTCCGTGAAAAATGAAGCAGCCATTACCAGTTAGAACTGGGACACTACAGGGATGCTTGGGTGGCTCAGTCAGTTAAACATCTATCTTTGGCTCAGGTCATGATCCCAGGGTCCTGGGATTGAGTCCTACATCAGGCGCCCTGCCTGTTTCTCCCTCTGCCTGCCATGCCTTCCTGCTTGTGTTCTATCTCTCTCCCTCTCCCTGCAAATAAATAAATAAAATCTTTAAAAATTAAAAAAAAAGAACTGGGACACTGCAACCAAAGTCAGACTACATATTCATTTGCTATACACTGGGACTTACCACGTGCCGTACTGTTCCAGATACAGAAAATGCAGCAGTGAACAACAACAACGAAGTCCATGCCCTCACTGAGCTTATACTCTTTGGAGGGCAGTGAAGACAGAGGATGAACAAGATAAATAAGAATATTATATAGTATATGTCGGAGGTAAGGTAAAAAAAAAAAAAAGAATCTGCAAAGAGGTATGGAGAGATCTGGAGAGCGGGTTACAATTTAAAATAGAGGAGTCAGAGAAGGCTTTGAGAGAAGTTGACACTTGAAAAAGAACCTTTAGCAAGCATGAGAATAGTTCATGTGGGAACATAGAGAAAGAGTACTGCAGGCAGAGAGAAAGCAAGTGTGAAGGCTCTTAGAAGGGAGCATGCCTGGTGTGACTGGGAATAGTAAGGAGGCTAGTGTGATGGGAGAGAGAGATTGGTTGGTGATGAGGTCAGAGAACTCACGGTGGGATGGATCATAGAGGCTGGCACAGGACTTTGATTTTACTCTTGCTTGAGCCTCGGCTTGGGAGTCATGGGAAGGGTTCAAAAAAAGGGGTGATTTGATTGACTTCTCTCTTAAAAGGGTTGCCATGGTTTCTGTGTTCAGTGAGAGGGAGAAGCACAAGTTAAGAGGTTCTTTCAGCAATCCAGAGAAGAGATAATGGTAGCTTGGACCAAAGACATAGCAGTGAGGATGATCAGAATTGGTCAGACTGTGTATTTACTTTCAAGGTGGCACCATCAGGATTTGCTGATGGATTAGATGTGAGGTGTTAGAGAAAGAGGGATGTCAAGAAGGAGCCCAAGGTTTGTGGCCTGAGCGATGAGGAATAATGAAGGACAAGCAGCTCTGGGGAAGGTGGAGATCAGAAGTTTTGTTTTTTACATTTTACATTTTGAATTATGTGTTATATGCCCAAGTGGAGATATTAAATAGGCAAGTGGATATAGTAGTTTAGGGCCAAGTTTTGCACCAAAGATACAAATTTGAAGGCTGACAGTAGATGGCGTTTAAAGCCATGAAATCGGATCAGATGACCAACGGAGAAAAAGACAGGAGAGACTAGGACGAGACAGAACCCTGGAATACGTCTACAGGAAGTAATCAGGAAGCCAAGAAGGAACTAAAAAGAAAACTAAGAAAGAAAAGCCATGCGATAGAAGAAATCCTGAGTGGTTTGGTGTCCTGGAAACAAGTGAAGAAAGTGTGTTTTTTTAAGATTTCTTTATTTATTTGATACAGAGAGAGGGGGCTGAAGGAGGAGAGGGAGCAGACGCTCCACTGAGCAGGGGTACCAGATGCAGGACACGATCCCAGGACTCTGAGACCTTGACCTGAGTTGAAATCAAGCGTGGGCTGCTTAACCAACAGAACCATCCAGGCACCAGTGAAAAAAGTGTTTTAGGAAGAAAGATCAACCAAGTTTAGGGGAGCCTGGGTGGCTCAGTCAGTTAAGCGTCTGCCTTTGGCTGGGGTCATGGTCCCAGGGGCCTGGGATGGAGCCCCTCCATGGGCTCCCTGCTCAGCGGGGAGTCTACTTCTCCTTCTCCCTCTGCTGATCCCCCTGCCTGTGCTCTCTCTCTCTCTCTCTCTCAAATAAATAAATAAAATCTTTCAAAAAAAGAGCGATCAACCAAGTTTAATGTAGCTGATGGGTCAAGTAAAAATACAACATTGGATTTGGCAATGTGAAAATTACTGGTGACTTTGACAAGACCAATTTTGGTAGTGCCATGAAAGATAGAAGTTGGGTAAGAATGGGTTTAAGAGAAAATGGAAAAGGAAACATTTCAGTTCATAAGATGAAGCAAACACACCTAACCCTCCTCCTCTAACTAAGTAAAACCCCTGGATGGTATATATAAAACAAAGTGAAAAATGTTTTGAAAGAGAAACAGAAAGAAAACTGACTAGGGACCTTGGAGCCTGATGAATGACACAGTGCTTGAGTGGTGTCAATGGAGGCCTAGTGGGGAGCTTCAATTCTCACCTATTCCCAATAGTAACCAGGTGCCTCTCCTGACCATGGTGAAAATAAGGTAGGAAATAATGTCTTCTACATCCAACTAGCTGTAGCAATGTGGCACTCCCTTCCTGACAGGGTATCAGGGGAGATCAGCTAAACAGAAGATTTAAATAAGATCAAAAGTCTCAGGGCACCTGGGTGGTTCAGTGGGTTAAGTATCTGGCTTCAGCTCAGGTCATGATCTTGAGGTCCTGGGATCAAGCCCCAGGTTGAGCTCCCGGCTCACCGAGGAATTCTCTTCTCCCTCTGCCCTGCCCTGTCTTGCTTGCACGTGTGCAAGCGCGCCTGCACTTTCTCTCTCACTCTCGCTCTCAAATATATAAATAAAACCTTTTTAAATAAAAGATCAAAAGTCTCATAACGTAACAACCAAAACTTCCAGGATACAAATAAAAATCACTTGTCATAACAAGAAACAGGAAAATCTTACTAATAAAAATCAGTAAACAGACACCAAGATCTATGTGATGCTGATGTTGGAATTATATTACAAGCATTTCTAAAGCATTCGACATAAAAATGCTTCAGAGTGGTTCCAGAACAGATTTGAAATCAATGAAAAAGTAGGAAGTCTCAACAAAAAAACAGATGACATTAAGGAGAACCAAATGGAAATTTAAGGACAGAAAGCTACAATAACTGAAAATTTCCCAAATTTGGGGAAAGACATCAACCTACAGGTTCAGTAGCAGAGCAAATCACAAACAAAATAAACCCAAACAAATCCATGCCAAGACACATGGTAATCAAACTTTTGAAAAGTAAAGACAAAGTAAAAATCTTGAAAGCACCAAGTGAGAAATGACACCTTACTTAGGCTGACAAAACCATTGGCATATTTCTCAGCACAAACCGTGGAGGCCTGAAGAAAGTGGCACAGCACTTTTCGAGGGCTAAAAGAATGGAATATATAAAGAACACTCAAAATTGAACAGTAAAAGAAAACAAACAACCCAATTAGAAAAGGAGCAAAAGACAGGAAGAAGCATTTGACTGAAAAGGATATGCAGAGGGTAAATAAACAAATGAAAAGATGGTCGACTACACCAGCCCTCAGGGAAATGCATATTAGGACTTAGATGAAGGATCGCTGCATACCTACTGGGACTGCCAGACTAAGTAAACAGCAATAATACTAAATGCTGGCAAGGATATGCAGAAGCCCTGTTTCAGACATTTCTGGCGGGAAGCAAAATGGTCCGGCTGCTGTGGAAAATAGTTTAGCAGTTTCTGAAAAAAATAAACATACGCTTACCATGTGACCTAGAACGAGTTCAAGGTCCTGTATGAGAAGGAACAGACGGGGCCCCATCGCTCAGTGTCATTGTCGCTGGCCCCTGGTGTGCGTCCTTGGCCAGGAGAGTTTCCTGGGGGAGCCTGGAAGCCGGAGAGCTGAGGGACACTGGATTCATTGAAATCCCGAGATCCTTCCACCAGAGCATCAGCGTGAAGCTCTTCACCCCGCTTGGGTTCATGCAGAGCACCTCCCAGCTACACTACCGAGAAGACAGCAAGATGGCGAGCCTCCAGTCCCGGGACCCCAGGCCTCTGGAGGTGATCAGCGTGGACTTCCTGGTGGACAACACCCAGCTGGGCTTCAGCGTGTCTGCTTGAGACAGTAACTTCATGGTGTACATATATCTGTCGGAAGCCAAGGACAGTTTGGGGGCATGTGCCTGCTGCACAGGGCAGAATTCCAAGGCGGCAGGGTCCCGGTTCTGGAGGATCCCACAGGGGACTTGATCCCAGCACTCTGGGATCATGACCTGAGCCGAATGCAGACGCTTAACCTACTGAGCCACCAGGCGCCCCTCCACCCCCTTTTTGTGTAACACACAGGGAAAGAGGAGAGAAGGAGGAAAATAGATTGTACATGCAATAACTTAAATGGATCTCAAGGACATTATGATGAATGTAAAAAATTTAATATAGATATGGGGAACAGATTACTGGTCGCCAGGACCTAAGGATGGTGGAGGGAGGAGAGTGGGTGTGACAACAAAGCAGTGGTAGCAGAGAGATCTTCATGGTGATGGAACCATTCTGTATCCTGGTTGCGTGGTTGCACAAATCTACACATGTGATAAAATGTCATAGAACTATTCACATGCTTTGTCCAAATGTCAGTTTCCTGGATTCGATATTCTACTGTGGTTTGTAAGATATGACTCGGGGGGGGGAATCTGGGCGAAGTTTACAAAGGACCTCTCTAGTATTTTACAACTTCCTGTGAATCTATAATAATTTCAAAATAAAAATACTTTAAAAAGGGCGCTGGGGTGGCTCAGAGGGTTAAGCCTCTGCTTTCGGCTCAGGTCATGATCTCAGGGTCCTGGGATCGAGTCCCGCATCGGGCTCCCTGCTTAGCGGGGAGCTGCTTCCTCCTCTCTCTCTCTCTCTCTGCCTGCCTCTCTACCTGCTTGTGATCTCTGTCTGTCAAATAAATAAATAAAATCTTTAAAAAAATACTTTAAAAGAAGGGGAGGGGCACCTGAGTGGCTCAGCTAGTTGTCTGCCTTTGGCTAAGGTCATGATCTCAAGGTCCTGGGATGGAGCCCCGCCTCAGGCTCTCTGCTCAGTGGGGATTCTGTTTCTCTCTCTCCCTCTGCCCCTCTTCCCCACTTGTGTTTCTCTCTCTCTCTCTCTCTCTCTGAAATGAATAAATAAAATCTTTAAAATAAAGAGAGGGGAGGGGAGCCTGGATGCCTGAGTTGGTTAAGGGGCTGCCTTCGGTTCAGGTCATAATCCCAGAATCCTGGGATCGAGGCCGGCACTGGGCTCTCTGCTCAGTGGGTAACCTGCTTCTCCTTCTCCCTCTGCCTACTGTTTGCCCTACTTGTGCTCTCTCCTCTGTCTCAAATAAAGAACTAAAATATTTAAAATAAAATAAAGAGGCAGGAGAGGAACTGTAGACATCAAGTACAGATAATTCTAGTGAGGAGCTTGCTATAAAGGAGAAGAGAGACATAGGGTCAATTGTGAGCAAGGGAAAGTGGCTCAAAAGAAGACATTTTAAATCTTTTAGTGGGAGTACTAATAGCATGGTGAAGCTGATGGAAAAGAACATGTGGGGGGGAACAGAGGAGAGTGGGTGTCAGAAGAGTAGGGGGTCAAGCAAAATGTGGAGGGGTGACTCAGCTGGGAGCAGAACTGTTCATCCACAGTCGCAGGAGAAAAGGATAGAATATACCCATAGATTTAGGCAGGTGGGTAGATGCAGCAGTGGAAATTTGTGGGCTTTGTTTTCTAATTGTCTCTGCTTGCTCAGTGAAATCAGAAGCAAGGTCAGAAGCTGAGAGTGAGGACGGGTGTGGAGGTGTTAGAGGTTTGAAGGGAGACGAGAAGATATGAAATAGTTGTCTAGGAAACCGGGAGAGCAAATGGACCAGGATAATATTATGTGATTTCCTGGCAACATTAAGTGCCCACTTCAGGTTCGTGGTCTTGAATTTAAAGAGAAAATGTCATTTTGTGTTTTTCTCCAACCATGTTCAGCTCTGGGGACAGAGGAGAGGAGTAGAAATTATTGGTAATAACATGATGGAGGCAAATGACTATGATTAGGTAGAAGACAAAACTGGAAGAGTGGATTTCAAGAAATTGGAGCCTGGGCTGTTGGGAGGATCAGTTTTTGAGATATTGAAATCACAAAGATTTAGAACAGGATTCACTGGAGAAAGTGACAGTGAGACAAAAGCAAAAATCTTTGAGAAATTGGAGTGGCACCTAAGGGTCTATAGGGAACTACCCCAAGGTAGGATACAAAAATATAGTCATATATATTACATGTTATATCATATAAATAATATATTCTGTGACAGGGAATTCAAAGATGGGGATTTTCAATTAGAAGAAAGGGAGAATGATTTTGGAAGTGGCCGTGAGGGACCACAAGCTGTGGCATTGGGCTATAAGGTCCTTGGGTAGATCCAGATTTCAGTCAGATCAAGAAGGTGAGGGAAGCATTTGGTAAACAGGGAAAGACTAGAGGGAACTTTGCTAACTATTTTGACTGTATAATTTATTATCTGATCTGGGACATTTGAGAATGCCACATGTTAAAGGGTATACCATGGATAAAGGAATGGTCCTGAGCAAAGCAGGACTATGGTTCCAGAAGGCACAGTAGGGGATTTCAGGATCTGGAGGGGGCTAAGAGGTGGGAATATGTTAGGTAAATACACAAAGTTGTATGGGATTAGGACATGAGATGAGCAGAGGGTTACCCAGGAGTCCTAGGGTCTTGTGATGACTGACATAAACAAGGTCGAAGGGCATAAATAACTAGGTTCTGGTATTATTAAGACAGCAAGTGGTGGCCGATGTGTAAGTGTTCAGAGGGAGAAATGGGTAAGCATTCAGGCCTTGGCCTTCACTCCTACTAATGGAGATGTAGCATCCCAGAGAAAGGCATTTTATTCCCAGCCAACAGGGAAGTCCCTCAGTCCTAAGGCCCACTGAGGAAGATCTTGCAATTTTTTTTTAAGATCTTGATATTTCTGGAGCCCTTTGGGCTTCCAGTATGAAATGTGTCAGGAACTGGGACTAGGTTGACGACTGACTGCAGGTAAGGAAATTAATTGATCTAGCAAAGAGAGGCTGAAGATGGCAGACAGAAGGGACACAGTGGCATTTCCAACACAAGTAGGGAAACATGTTGACACTGACAAACAGAAAATCCCAAAATGAATGGGGAAAAAATGTAGAGTCCACCACTTAGATCTCAAAACCTACCTGTGCTAGAACAAAATGGTTAAGAGGGTGCTCAACTACCTAAGGGTTCTTATTCCTCTTTTCCGCGTTCGTTCCCCAGGTGAGTTGATTCAGCCTCATGGTTTCAGCATTAATAGACCTTGACTTCCAAACTTTTCTCCCTAAACCTAGTATCTCACCTAAATTCCAGATCATGCATCTAACTGCCCTCTTGACATCTCGACTCAGATGTCTAGCAGATGTCTCAATCTTAGGATGTTCAACACTGTACCCCTGATTTTTCAAGGAATTTTCCTAGAACATTTGTTCTATCCCCAACATGCCCCATCTCGGTTGATGGGAAACTCCCTTCCAGTTACTCAAGCCAAAATACTTTGGCCATAACTGTAACCCTAATTCTATCCCTGATTCTCTTTTGTTCATTTGTTATTCTCACACCCCACATCCAATCTATGAGCAAATCCTTTTGGCTTGCTTTCCAAAATATACCCAGAATCCTACCCCCTTCTCATCTCCTCCACCACTACCTTGCTGTTCTTAAACACCATGATTTCCAACTAAGATTACCGTAATATTCTCCATACTAGCCTCTCTGATTCTACCCTTGCCACCTTATATGCTATTCACAACACAGAAGTCAAAGGGATCCTTTCATAACACAAACCAAATTGAGCTACTGCTGTGTTCCAAACTATTTAATGGCTTACCCCTCTTGCTCAAACAAAAATGTGTACTCCTTACCATGGCTTACAAGAAAAGCTCTATGGAAAGTCAAAAGCATATGATTTCACTTATAGGTGCAAGCTAAGAAACAAAACAAATGAACAAAGGAAAAAGAGACAAGCAAACAAAACCAGTCTTTTAACTGCAGAAAACAAATGTGGCTACCAAAGGGGAGGTGGGTGGGGGATGGGTGAAATAGGGGATGGAGATGAAGAGTGAACTTACCTTGATGAGCACTGAGTCCTGTATAGAAGCGTCGAATCATTACTGTACACCTGAAACTAATATAACATATATGATAATTATACTTGAATTTTTAAAATAACTTTTAAAAAGAAAGGCTCTATGACCTATTCCTTCCGTAATTCTTCTCTAAACACACTCAATTTGTGTTGATCTTTTATTTTTTAAAAGATTTTATTTATATATTTGGCAGAGAGAAGAGAGAGTGAACAAGTACAAGCAGGGGGAGCAGCAGGCAGAGGGAGAAGCATGCTCTCCACGGAGCCAGGAGCCCAATGCGGGGCTCCATCCCAAAACCCTGGGGTCATGACCTGAGCAGAAGGCAGACGCCCAGTGACTGAGCTACCCAGGCACCCCTGTGTTGCACTTTTAGAACTGCCATGCTGTTCCCAGCTTGGGGCCTTTGCACTTGCCACTCCCTCTGCTGGAAAGTTCTCCCTTCCCTACTCACCCCTCCTCACACGCCCTCCCAGTGCCTTGGCAAGCTTCCCACTTCACCTGGGTCCCTGCTCATGTCTTCTCCTTCCCTTCTACCACTCCTAAAAAAAATACCACCGCCTTTGTCATTGATTCCTTTAACTTGATTTATTTTTCTTCAAGCACTTTTTCCAAGGCTATAAAGTTTACTCACCTTATTTATTATCACTCACTCCTGCTAGGATGTAAGTTTCATGGAAGCTACAAAACCTCTACATTCACGTCTACATCTCTGGTCCTAAAAACAGTGCCTGGCACATAGTAGATACTAAAAATTTTGATTAAGTGGACATAAAAGTATAGATAATTAGATAGAAATAAATTTGAAATCATATATATTACTTTAAGTAAAATAACGGTTTGGGATTTATTCCTAAAGGTTTTTTCCATTGCTAATGAGATCTTCCTTTACAATTGCATTTTTTAAGAAGATTTTGTTTATTTATTTGACAGAGAGAGAGAGAGAGAGAACACAAACAGGGGGAGCAGCAGACGGAGGGGGAGAAGCAGACCCTCCTGCTGAGCAAGGAGCTCAATGTGGGGCTCAGTCCCAGGACCCTGGCATCATGAGCTGAGCCTAAGGCAGTGGCTCAACCTACTGAGCCACCCATGCACCCCTACAATTATATTTTAACTGCTAGTTGCTATTGACATTTGCAGGAAACTCTTGTACATAGCAACCTTGTTGACTTCTTATTCTAATAGTTCATTTATAGATTCTTGTAGGTTTTTTTTAAGATTTTATTCATTTATTTGACAGACAGAGATCACAAGTAGGCAGAGAGGCAGACAGAAAGAGCGACAGAAAGGGGGGGGGGAAGCAGGCTCACTGCTGAGCAGAGAGCCTGATGCAGGGCTCGATCACGACCTGAGCCAAAGGCAGAGGCTTTAACCCACTGAGCCACCCAGGTGCCCCAGATTCTTGTAGATTTTTTACATAGACAGCCGTGTCGTCTGTGAATTACTTTTACCTCCGTTTCCAATCTTCCTGTTTTCTTTCTTTTTATCATCTTAGTGCATTTGTTAGAACCTGCAGTATAATGTTGGGTGACAATGACATTAGGTAATGCCTACTTTTGTAAATTTAAGGTAGGTACCCTTTTTCACCTCTGTATCATTGCATTTTGTTGTTTGTTTTTAAATTATGAATGGGTGTTTAATTGTACTGATTTCTTTTCCTACAACTAAGATGATCATACGGTTTTTCTCCTTTTTATCTATTCATGTGGTGAATCTGTCAATACAGATTCTTTAATTAAGCTTACTCTTGAAATAATGGGATAAACCCTACTTGCTTGTATATTTTTTAAGATTTTATTTATTTATTTGACAGAGAGAGACACAGTGAGAGAGGGAACACAAGCAGGAGGAGTAGAAGAGGGAGAAACAGACTTCTCGTCTAGCAGGGAGCCCAAGGCTTGTTCCTAGAACCCTGGGATCATGACCTGAGCCAAAGGCAGATGCTTGCCAACTGAGCCACCCAAGCACCCCTACTTGCTCATATTTTTTTAATGTATGTAAGGAAATAAAACCATTTGTATTTTACCTAGGAGTTTTTATTTATGCTTGCAATCAAAATTAGCCTATAAAAAATTTTTTATGCACTGTCATGGTCACGTTTGGCTATCAAGATTATTCTAGGCTCATGGGACACCTGGATGTCTCAGTCTGTTAAACATCCAACTCTTGATTTCAGCTCAGGTCATGATCTCAGGGTCCTTAGACTGAGCCCCATGTGGAGCCCCAGGTGGGCTCTGAGCTGGGCCTGGAGCCTACTACAGATTCTCTCTCACTTGCTCACACTCTCAAATCTCTTTAAAAAGGAATTATTCTAGGCTCAAAAAATAGATACGTTTTTCTTATTCACCACCAGAGTTGAAGTTATATTTTTGAAGGCTAGTTTAAAAAAAAAAAAAAAAAACTATGGTAAAGTCATTTTGGTCTTGTGACTTTCTCTAAGGGGAGCTGTGTTTTTTGTTTTTGTTTTTTTTTAACTATCAATATGATTTATTTAATGGTTATTGGTCTATTCAGCTTTGAAAGTTCTCTATATATTTTGGTTACAAGTCCTTTGTTAAGTGTGGACTTGCAAATATTTTATTCCCGTCTGAGGTTTGTCTGCTCACTTTCCTAACACTTCACTTTCCTAAATGTCCTAATTTAAATTTCCTTTAAATTTCCTAAATTTGAAGAACAGCTTTAAATTTAATGGAGTGCAATTTATTTCTCTGTGAACCATGCTTTCAGTGTTATATATGAGAAATATGTGCCAAACTCAAGGTTAGAACATTTTTTCTACAATGTTTTCTTAAAGAAGTTTTATATCTTCTGGGTTTTTTTAGGTTTTACTAAAGCTTTAGGTTTTTCATTTAGGTGTATGACCATCTGGAGATTTTGAGTAAATGGAAAGAGGCAAGCATCAAAGCTTTTTTTTTTTTGCATTTGGAGATCTAATTATTTGAACACTATTTATTGAAAATACTGTCCTTTCTCTAATGAATTACCTTTCCATTTTTGTCAGAAATCATTTCTGTCTGCCTATTTTTGGACTCTAAACTGTTCCATTGATCTATTTACCTATATTCATGCCAATACCATACCGTCTTGATTACTGTATCTTTATAATAAGTCTTAAAGTCACTCATCATAAATATTCTAACTTCATTTTCCTTTTCCAAAATTGTGTGCATCAAATCATTACCTTGTAAACCTTAAACTTTCACAGTGTTATATATCAATTATATTTCAATCAAGCTGGAAAAAGATTTAGAAGATTTATACAGAAACCAAAACCTCAATAATAAAATAATAGTTTAATAAAGTATTTTTAAAAATCAGAATTAATGTAAAAAGTCTCTGTTGAGGGGCACCTGGGTGGCTCAGTGGGCTAAAGCCTCTGGCTTCAGCTCAGGTCATGATCCCGGGGTCCAGGAATCGAGCCCCACATCGGGCTCTCTGCTCAGCGGGGAGCCTGCTTCCCCTTCTCTCTCTGCCTGCCTCTCTGGCTACTTGTGACCTCTATCTGTCAAATAAATAAATCTTTAAAAAAAAAATTCTCTGTCGATGGGGCACGTGGGTAGCTCAGTCATTAAGCATCTGCCTTCAGCTCAGGTTATGATCCCAGGGTCCTGGGATCCAGCCCCACATCAGACTCCCTGCTCCACGGGAAGCCTGCTTCTCCCTCTCCCTCTCCCCCTGCTTGTGTTCCCTCTCTCACTGTACAATCAATCAATTGCATTTTCCTTTTTTAAAAAAAAGTATTTGACTATTTGGAGTTCTGGAAATTAATGTGAGTTTTAGAATCAGCTTGTCGGTTTCTAAAAAGATTCTGATAGAATTTTGGTTGAGATTACATTGAATCACTAGTTCCATTTGGAGACAATGGACAATTAACAATATTGAGACTTCATATCCATGATCACGATATACCTTTCAATTTATTCGGGTATTTTGTAATTTCTTTCACTGATGTTTTCTCGTTCTCAATGCACAGAACTGGTCCATACTTTGTAAGATTTCTAAGTATTTTGTGCCACAGTTAATAGTATAGATTTTTAAATTCAATTCCTGATTGATGTTGGTATTGATATTGTAGATAATAATTAGAAATGCAAGTGATTTTTGTATATTGATCTATTTTGTATATTCATCTAAACATTGCTAAACTCGCTAGTCCTAATAGCCTCTTGTGAATTCCTTTGCATTGGCTTTGTAGACTCTCATGTCATCTGACTTAAAAAGAGAGCTTTGAGTCTTTGCTTCTCCTCTGTATACCTTTTATTTCTTTGTCTTGCTTTCTTGCATCAGCTAGGACCCCAAATAGAGTAATGAATCTAAGTGGAGAGCAGACATTCTTCTCTTGTTCCTAGTCTTGGGGTCAAAGTACTGCGTTCTTCATCATAAGTATAATGTTACATGTAGGGTTTCTGTGGATATTCTTTAATAGGTTGAGAAGGTGCCTTTCTTTTGCTTGTTTGCTGAGAATTTTTATCATGAAGGGATGTTGGATTTTGTAAAATACTCTTTCTGAATCTATGATCATATGGTTTGTTATTTTATTCATCTTTAAATATTGTGAATTATATTGATTGGTTTTCAAAAAGTGAACCCTCCTGGTATTCTTGAAATGAATTACTTGTTCATGATATATTTGATTTTTTTTGTATCTATTCTCAGAAGGGATATTGGTCTATAGTTTGTTTTTGTTTTTGTTTTGCCTCATTTGGGCATTAGAGTAAAGTTGGTCATATATAATTAGTTAGAGAGTATCCCTCTTCTGTATTCTAGAAGAGTTTGTTTAGAATTTGTATTATTTTCCCCATAAATGTTTGGTAGAATTTATCAATGAATTTATCACCATCTGTGCAAGAGATTACTTTGTAGAGAACTTTGTCAACAAAAATTCAGTTTCGGGGCACCTGGGTGGCTCAGTGGGTTAAAGCCTCTACCTTCGGCTCAGGTCATTATCCCAGAGTCCTGGGATCAAACCCTGCATGGAGCTCTCTGCTCAGCGGGGAGAATGCTTCCCTTCCTCTCTCTCTGCCTACCTCTCTGCCTCCTGGTGATCTCTGTCTGTCAAATAAATAAATAAAATCTTTTAAAAAAATTTCAGGGGGCATCTGGGTGGCTCAGTGGGTTAAAGCCTCTGCCTTCAGCTCAGGTCATGATCTCAGGGTCCTGGGATCAAGCCCCGCATCAGGCTCTCTGCTCGGCAGGGAGCCTGCTTCCTCCTCTCTCTCTGCCTGCCTCTCTGCCTACTTGTGATCTTTGTCAAAATAAAAATAAATTTAAAAAAAAACTTTGGTTTCTTTATTAGTTATGGGTCAGTTTAGACTATTTCTTCTAGTAGGGACTTTGGTAGTTTGTATCTTTCATATTATTTGTCCATTTTATCTATGTGGCTGGATTTATTGGCATCAAGTTGTTCATAATATTTCCTCATTATCATTTTTTTAAGATTTTTTATTTATTCATTTGTCAGAGACAGAGAGAGCACAAGCATGGGGTGTGGCAGGTAGAGGAAAAGGCAGTCTCCCCACTAAGCAGGGAGCCCGATGCAAGGCTTGACCCCAGGACCCTGGGGTCATACCTGAGCTGAAGGCAGATGCTTAACCGACTGAGCCACCCAGGAGCCCCTGAATGGAGGCTTATTAATTATACTAATGTTTTTGAAAGAACCTGCTTTTGGTTTCATTGATTTTTTTTCTTATTTTTTAAATTTTATAATAAGGGATTTCCTCCCTAATATTTATTATTTCTATTCTTCTGTTTAATGTATTTGATTTGCTTCTCTTTTTCTAGTTTCCTAAAATGGAAGCTTAGGTTATTTACTTGAGACCTTTCTTTTTTTATTTTCTTTTAAGATTTTATTTATTCCTTTGTCAGAGAGAGCACAAGCTGGGGGAGCAGCAGGCAGAGGGAGCAGCAGGCTCCTCACTGAGCAGGGAGCCCAATGAGGGACTCAATCTCAGGACCGTGGGATCATGACCAGACCTGAAGGCAGACGCTTAACTGACTGAACCACCCAGGTTCCCCTCAACCTCTTAATTTCTTTTTAGCAGATCCAGGTTTCACCTGGTATTTTCTTTCTTCCTGAAAGACATCCTTTTATTTATTTTTATTTTTTATTTTTTTAAGATTTTATCTATTCATTTGACAGAGAGAGAGACAGCGAGAGAGGGAACACAAGCAGGGGGAGTGAGAAAGGGAAAAGCAGGTTTCCTGAGGAGCACAGAGCCCGATGTGGGCTCCATCCCAGGACCCTGGGATCATGACCTGAGCCGAAGGCATGCACTTAATGACTGAGCCACCCAGGCGGCCCTGAAAAACATCCTTTAGCATTTTTTTTGTAGTACTGCTGCTGGTGAAGGATTATTTCCACTTCTGTGTGTCTGCAAAGGTCTTCATCTGTCCTTCTTTTTGAAAATATTACTGCTGGGTAGGCATACAACTCTAGGTTGAAGGGTTTGCTTGTTTGTTTGTTTTTCAGCTCTTTAAAAATGTTGCATCACTGTTTTCTGCCTTTATCTGGTTTCTGGTGAAAAATATGAATCATTTTTATTTTTGTTCCTCTGCACATAATGTGTCTTTTTTCTGGTTCCTTTTAGGATTTTTTTTTTCTTTACCGGTATTTTTTTGAGCAACTTGACGTTGGTGTGCCTTACTATAGTTTTCTTGTGCTTGGAGTCTGTTGTTTCTTGGATTTGTGAGCTTAAGGATTTATCATATTTGGGATCATTTTAGCCATGATTTCTCCTAATAGTTTTTCTTTGCCCTTCTCTCTCTCCTCTCCTGAGAATCGTAACTGTATTACGGTTGCTTGCAGTTGTCCCATGGTCACTAATGTCCTGTTCGTTTACTTTCAGATTTTTCTTCTGCGTGTTTCTTTCTTTTTTTTTTTAAAGATTATTTATTTATTTACTTGACAGAGAGAGATCACAAGTAGGCAGAGAGGCAGGCAGAGAGAGAGAGAGGAAGGGAAGCAGGCTCCCTGCTGAGCAGAGGGCCCGATAAATACTCAGTCCCAGGACCCCAAGATCATGACCTGAGCCGAAGGCAGTGGCTTAACGCACTGAGCCACCCAGGCGCCCTGTGTGTTTCTTTTTGAGTCACATTGTTGCTTTCATATTATAAACATATATTTTCATCTCTGCAAATTCAATGTGGACTTTTACTTATATCTTCCATTTCTCCACTTAATGTACTCAGGTTTTCCTATAGGCTTTCCATATATGAAATATGTTTTAACATTTATTTTAATGGCTTTGTCTACTAATTTTATCATCTGTGTCATTTTGGGGTCTATTACTGTTGATTATAGTTTTCTTATTATAAGTCATATTTTCCTGCTTCTTTGTATACCTGGTAAATTTTTATTGGGTGCCAAAATTGTGAGTTTCATGTTGTTTGGTACTGAACTTTTCTGTATTTCTTTGAATAATTTTTAGTTTTTTCTGGGAGGCAGGCAAGTTATTTGGCAAGAGTCTGACCCTTCCGAGTCTTGCTTTTAACCTTTGTAAGGTAAAATCTGGAAGGGTAAATAAAAATAACATGGAACTTACCCTGTTGCCAAAAAGGAAAGAGCACTTTACTCCCTACTTTTTCTTAGAGTATTTCCTGAGAAATGTGGCGTTTGTGAATCCTTCCTGTCCCTTTGATATGCATGTAAATCTTTTTGAGGACGGAGTAAGCCTCTTGCCAGCCTTGGAACCCAGAACTGTTTTTCTTAAGGGACTGGGAGCCATCTCTTTGAAACGTACACATCAAGGAAGATAGCGTCCCCATATTTCTCTCTGTCATCCTGGGATTTTAGCCTAAGCGTATGGTAGAAATAAGAGAAGTTTTCTTTTTCCTTTAGATAAAGGCAATTAACCAGCACAGATGGCTACTCCAATTACCAGGTGAACTTCGGATGAACTATGGAAGAGTGTATAGCAAACACTGCTTTCAGGTCCTCTTACATAAGGACAATTTACCATTTATTTTAAGAACATGTATGTAATGAATAAATTACATCCATAAGAATGGGATTTATTTCTGGCTTTACAATCTCATTAGCAGATTGTCTGTAATGTATTACAGTCTGGTTTAATGCTTATTCAGTAATAAACCTGTTTTCTATCTTTTCTATATTCAAGCAGAGGATTTCCTGGACTGGCAGGAAATTTTTTTTTTATTTTTAATTTTTCCCAGTAGATCATAGCAGTCATTTATGGATAATAGTGTTCTCTACAGAGGCAGTACTCTTCCGAGCACTGTACCCAAAACCCCATGTATTACAAGGTTTCTCTACTCTGGATATGGGGGAGATGAACCCCTCCCAGCCCTGTTTGAGCTCCAGGATGTTTTCTCCATGCTCATTTCTTGCGATGCATTCCCCAGCCTCAGGTAGTTTCCCTATACACATGTGCTGCTCAGTACTAGCTGAAGACCCAAGGAGAACCTCCTGAGTATTTCCAAAGTGCTTGAGCTTGTGGCATTCTTTCTCTTTTACACACACACACACACACACACACACACACACACACTCATTCTACTCTGTGCTGCAAATCTAATAACCTTGTGCTCCTTGAATTTTCCATTCTGTGTTCTTGATTCAGGGAGACTGCCAGGTTCTCTCTAGAATCTCCCTGCCTGTGCTATGACCTGAAAACTCTCCAAACAGTAAGCAGAAGTAATCATAGGGTTCACTTTGTTTGTTTCCTTTCTCTCAAGGGCCAGTGTCCTTTGCTGCCTGATGTCCAATGCCTGAAAACCATTGTTTTCTATAATTTATCTATTATTTTTAGTTGTTTAAGACAAAAAGCTAAACCCAGCTCCTTTTACTCCACTGTGATCAGAAAAAAAAACGAGTCCCTGTGTTTTTTTTTTTTTTTTCAACCATATTTTCTTCTTTTCCCTGCTTCATCCCTCCCTCCTTTTGGATCAATCACTTAAAAAAAAATCCCTGTCTATTTCTCTGATGATTTTGAAGTTGTTCATTATAAGCACCGCCCTTTTTTTCAGAGGTGACTATTTTCCACTTATCTTTCTGAATAAATGGTGAATTTCCTTGCCATATTTCTGGTCTTCTGTGTGACATTTTACTAGTTCCCTTTGTGTGAAAGGGTGGCTCATGGCTTAATGGATGGAAATCAGTTCCTGCCTCATGGCCTCATGAACTTACTATGAAGTTGCAGAAATCAAGACAGTGCAGTACTGGTGAGGGGACACATGCACAGATCAATGCAGGACAGCATCCAGACATAGAACCACACCGGTATGACCAATCAATTGTTGACAAAGGTGTTAAGACAATTCAATTGAAAAAGGATAGAGTTTTCATTCTCACCAGGTTTTTATTAAAATTCCTATTAGTTAACATACAGTGCAATATTCGTTTCAGGTGTCAAATGTAGTGATCCATCCCTTCCAAAACACACCCGAAGCTCATCTCAACAAGTGCCCTGAGAAAGCAAAGTCTTTTCAACAAATGACATTGGAAAAACTGAATTTCCATGTACTGAAAAAAAAAATGAACCTCAACCTTAACCTCCCATCTGACATAAAAATTAACTAAAAATAAAAAATTGATGTAAATATAAAAAATAAAACATGAAACTTCTAACTGAAAATATAGTAGAAATAGCTTCATGACCTGGAGTTAGGCAGTTTTTTTCACATGACACCAAAAGGATGATCCATAAAAGGGGAAAAAAGGTCAGATTAGACTTCATGAAAATCACAGTTTTGGGATGCCTGGGTGGCTCAGTCGGTTAACCATCTGCCTTCGGCTCAGGCCATGATCCCAGGGTCCTGGGATGGAGCACTGGGATCCTTGCTCAACAGGGAGCCTGCTTCTTTTTCCCTCTGCCTGCCATTCCCCCTGCTTATGCTCTCTCTCTCTGACAAATAAATAAAATCTTTTTTAAAAATCACAATATTTTGTTCTATTCTGTTAAAAGAATGATAAGAGGAGCTCCAGACAAGAGGAAATATTTGCAATTCCCAGACCTGACAAAGGACTTGTATCCAGCATATATAAAGAACTCTCAAAACTCAGTAAGAAAATTAAAAGTCCATTAGAAAATGCCCAAAAGACTTAAACAAGTTCATCAGCAAAGAGGATATATGAATAGAAATAAGCACATAAAAAGATTTTCAACATCATTAGCCATTAGAAAAATACATATTAAAACCATGATGAGCTGCAACTACACATTTATTAGAATGGCTAAAATAAAAAATACTGCAGGTGCCTGGGTGGCTCAGTCATTCAGCAACACATTGTTGGTTTCAACCCAGGTCATGACCTCAGCGTCCTGAGATTGAGCCCCTGGCGGAGCTCCAGACATGGAGCCTGCTTAAGATTCTCTCTCACCCTCTCCTTCTGCCCCACCCCTGCTCATGTTCATTCATGGTCTCTCTCTAAAATAATAATAATAATAATAATAATAATAATAACACAAAAAAATAAAATAAAATAAATTTTTTAAAAAGAGAGGAAATAATTTTTTAAAAAAGTAAAATAGGGCGCCTGGGTAACTGACTGGGTTAAGCCTCTGCCTTCGGCTCAGGTCATGGTCTCAGGGTCTTGGAATCCAGCCCCACATTGGACTCTCTGCTCAGCGGGGAGCCTGCTTCCCTCTCTCTGCCTGCCTCTCTGCCTACTTGTGATCTTTCTCTGTCAAATAAATAAATAAAATCTTTTTTAAAAATAAAAAATATAAAAAATAAAATAAAAAATACTGGCAAAACCAACTGCCAGCAAGAATCCAGAGCAACCAGAACTTTTCTATATTGCTCTTCAGCATGGTAAAATGTTCTACAGCCACTTGGGAAAACAGTTGAAAGGGGTTTTTTTCCTCCTAAAGTTAAACATATACTCATCATATGATCCTGCCCTCTCATTCCTGGGTATTTACCTTAGAGAAATATTCACATGAAACCTGTACATGAATGTTCATAGCAGCTTGATTTGTAATAGCCCCAAGGTAGGAATAACCCAAATGTTCTCCAGCAGGTAAAGGGATAAACAAACTGCAGTACTACTTGGCAATAAAAAAGAATGAACTTTTGATGGATCTCAATTTGAATGAATCTCAAAGGCATTATGCTGAAAGAATCAAGCCTCACAGGGTTACGTATTATATGATTCTATTTCAAAAAGGGGTAAGTAGTTGTCAGGGCTTCAGAGTCAGCCCGTGGGGCGGGGAGTATGACAAAGGGATAACACACGGAAAGTGTTTTTTTTTTTTTTTTTTAATAGGCTCATTTGTTTTTATTTTATCCTATTTTATACTTTTAGAGAGGCGGGGGAGGGACAGAGGGAGATCCCCACCACCCATTTCACCCATCCCTTACTTACCTCCCCTCTGCTAACCATCAGCTTGCTCTCTATAGTTAAGGGTCTGGTTTTTTTTTTTTTTAGCACAAGGGAGTTTTGGGGGTAAAAAAACTGGTTTTTTAAATTATGGTTGCGGTGATGTTTACATGAACATACACGAGTGTTAAAATTCACCAAATGGTGTGTCAGCAAAGCCAATTTTATTATATGTCAATTTTAAAATAAAAATAAAAAATTCTTACACATCCCACATAATTTTTATAATAATATAAATATAAAATAAATATAACCATATCAGTTTTTGTCTCAGTGGAAGTTAAAAGTGATTAAAAATTTTGTTAATATTAATTTGTCAATTTGTTTAAAAACAATGCTGAAAACCTGTTAAATAAGTAGCATACTTGTAATAAAAAATAAACTTTATATCTCAAAACGCGCAAAACACGTAATCTCATTGTTCTACATTTTTGCAAATCTCTATCATGTCTGCCTTAATAGAAGACAGCTGGAGTCAATCTCCCTTCAATCTGTTATTAATATCATAGGTCGAGTAGCTTCAGGAAACCTCTGCTGTATACTTGAGAGTAATAAATTCAAATACAGTCTCAATATTATTGTGAAAATAGTTTTGACTCTATGGGCCCTGGAAAGGATTTTGGAGATCCCCAGGGGTCGCCAGACTTCCCTTTCATTATTACTGCTTGAGTATGCCAAAATCTAATGCCCTCTTAAGCCATTTTCCGATTCAGCTCAAGGTCGCTGATCTAACTTTGCCTTCCCTTTTTGTCTCTGGTACTTGGAGATTTCCCTTTCTTAATTCTGAACATGGGTATATATATTTTATTTCCATGTGTCCAGCCATTATGTATCTAAGATGGGATGAAGAATTTCGCACATCAGTGCCTTCTACCTGATTATTATTAGCTTTAGTTTTATCATCATGGAGCTACTGATATTTTCAATTTTGTTCAGTGTCACTTCCTTAAGCCTTTCACAACGTTTCTATCTTTTCAGTTGTGGGGTTTGATCACTTGCTTGCTTCTCATGTGGCTTTGTAATTTATTTTTCTTTTCTATTTTGTTTCGAGATTTAGATAAACTTGTTTTCTTAATCCCCTCCTGTCTGACGTGTCTTCTTTGAACCCTTGTATTTCTTGACTATGTCCCCCCCTTTTTAAAATATTTTATTTAAAAAATACATATATATATATATATATGTATATATATATATACATATATATATATATATACATATATATATATATATATATTTGACAGAAAGAGAGAGAGAGCGAGCACAAGCGGGGGAGTAACAGACAGGCGGAGAGATAGAAGCAGGCTCCCTCTCCCCATACAGGGCAGGGCTCGATCCCAGGACCCTGGGATCATGACTTGAGCCAAAGGCAAATGCTTAACAGACTGAGCAACCCAGGTGCCCCTTGAATGTGATACCTATAATAACTACATATCATTATTATATTTATAATAGCTATATACAATCATGATATCTGTAATACTTCTAATGTTTCCTTGGTAAACCTTCTAATCATGTATACTGTTCACTTGCCTGTTTCTTTTTTTTTTTTTGCCTGTTTCTTTTTGTTTGTTTGTTTTAAGATTTTATTTATTTGAGACAGAGAGAGCACATGCGTGGGGGATCCAGCAGGGGAGAGGGAGAAGCAGACTCCCCGCTGAACAGGGAGTCTAATGCTGGGCTATATCCCAGGACCCTGAGATCATGACCTGAGCTAAAGGCAGACACTTAATGGACTGAGGCATCCAGGCACCCCTGTTTGCCTGTTTCTTATGTTCCTTGCTCTTTTCCTCACTTCTCCACCAGTTTCTACACAGTCTTCAACGGGTTCCTTTTGGATTACTGTTCCTATTTTGATGGGCTGTCTGTTGAAGATACTGTAAAGCACCCCACATCCTTGACATAGATTTATTGTACCAAATAGTCTATCTCAAATTATATCAGCTTATTTGTTCTAGGAGAACATTTCTCCTCTATCTTTGTCATTCCTTACCAAGGGCAAAGGTGGTGGGAACAGCTTTCAGCACAGGACGGTGAGGTAATAAAGGCGTGTATTGTCCTTAGATAATTTAAAAATAATAATAATAAACAACTAAAAGTCAGTCTGCTTTTTATCCCCAAGCATCAGCAATTAAATAGTATCAGTGATAAAATACTCCTCCCCAACCAATGCTCCCTTTGCCCTTCCCCCACCTCTTCCCTGCCCGCGCCCAAGCCCTTGACGACACAATATCTTTATAAAAGAGCCTCCCAGTTTTTGCTGGGTTGCTTGTGTGTTATTTGCAACCAGGGGCAGCCGGCGTGGTCGGGGCCGGGAAACAGGCTCAGCTATAATTCATTCCCCTATTTTCAATCTCACTTTTCATTCCTACCAACCTCCAAATCCTGTCTGGGACTCCACCGGAAAGACAGGCTTCAGCCTCCACTCCAGCTTCCTCATAAAAGTACTGTGGAGTCAGGTTTCTCATTTTCCTCTAGAACACAGTCTCTTTAATCGGGAATTTTCACGTGTTTTGTTCACTGCTATATACCCAGTGTTCAGTATAGTGTCTGGTACACAGTAGTTACCTATCTATCTATCTATCTATTCATCTACCTCTCTAATGAGCCATGATCATACTTTTTTCTATATTGCCCTGTGGTGCATCTCAGCAGATGGTATGATAGGAACATTATGGAAGTTACATGTCCTAGGGCACCTGAATGGCTCAGTTGGTTAAGCATCTGCCTTCAGCTCAGGTCATGATCCCAGGGAGTCCCACATCAGGCTCCCTGCTCGGCGGGAAGCCTGCTTCTTCCTCTGCCTCTGTGTGCCGCTTCCCCCTGCTTGTGCTCTCTCTGTCTCTGTCAAATAAATAAATAAAATCGTTTTTTAAAAAAGAAAGTTACATGTCCCAAACATGGCAGATTCATCAGATAGCCACGAGAATTCTTGGAACTGTGAGGGCCAAGATTTACTCAGCGGCAAACTATGTGGACAAATGACTGAGGACTAGCTGCCAATCTCCAATATTCTGGCACTATCTAAAAATATCTGGGCTTGGGTGGTAGATGGGGATAGGTCTGAAATAGGATCATTGGGGAAGTGAGGGCTCAGGGACAGAAATTAGACTGAATTATTGAAAACCTAGTTATCTTTATTTCACACAAGTTTGTAGACAGAGATTAATGCTGGGTACCCATATACAGCTTACATAATTAAAACCGGATCTCTGGGATAGATAATATATTCGCAGGTGATGGTGGCATTTCATGCTTACTATTCTGCACTCTGCTTTTTTTCATGTAATACGTCTTGCCAGTTACTCCATATGAATACATAAAGAGTTTGGGTTTCTTTAAAGACTTCTTTATTTCTTTGAGAGAGAGCATGCAGGGGCAAGGAGCAGAGGGAAAAAGAAAGAGAAAGTCAAGCAGACTCCCCGCTAAGCGCAGAGCCTGACGCAGGGCTCCATCTCACAACCTTGAACTCAGACCTGAGCGGAAACCAAGAGTCAGACGCTTAACTGACCAGGACACCCAGGCATCCCAAGAGTTTACTTGTTTTATAACAGCTGCATTTCAGTCCATTGGATGGAGGTACCATAATTTATTTAACCAGACTTCTGTTGATAGACACTTAGGTTGTCCCCAGTGTTGCAATAAATAACTTTATACATCATTTTGCATGTGTGCAAGTATATCAGCAGGGAAAAGTATATGCACTGGAATTGCCTGGTATGTGAATGTGTAATTTTGATAGATGACTAATGGCTCTACACAGAAGCTGTACCAGTTTAATGGCTACAAATGATATCCCTCTGTCTTGTCTGTCCACATCCTCACCACTTTATATGACATCTCAACTTGGCCTTCATTTGCATCTCTCCCATTATGACTGGGGCTGAGAATCATTTATGTGTAAGAGCGAATTTTTTTCTTTCTCTGTGAACTGTCAATATTCTTTGCCCGCCATTTTTATTGTGCTCTTTTTCGTGTAGATTCATAGGAGTTCTTAGTATTTCAGAAAAATAAGCCCTGTGTGATATGAGTTGTAACTATTTTTCACAGTTTGTTATCAGTCTTTTGGCATTACTTATGTGGGTTAGACCAATAAATCATACTTCTGTAATAAAATATTTCAAACATACAGATAAGTGCACAGAACACAGTAACAAATACCTATGTACCTTAAATTTTGTTATTTGGGTCATTTTTACAGAAATTGTTTTTCTTTTTAAAGAAATAAAATGTTCCATGGGATTCCTGGGAGGCTCAGTCAGTTGAGCCGCCGCCTTCAGCTCAGGTCATGATCCAAGGGTCCTGGGATTGAGTTCCACATCAGGCTCCTTGCACAGGAGGGAGCCTGCTTCTCTCTCTGCCTCTGCCTGCCACTCTGCCTGCTTGTGCTCTCTCTTTCTCCGACAAATAAATAAATAAATAAAATCTTTTTTTTAAAAAACGAAATAAAATGTTCCAGAAACAGATGAGGCCCCCTTTGTACTCCTTTCAGATACCTTCCCCTCTCCCCTCCCCCAAGGTAACCATGATTCTGAAATTAGTTTTTATTCTTCCTGTCAATGTTTCTATACTTCCACTATGCATCCATAAAAACTGTACTGTTTGGTATAATTTTTACGTCTACATAAACAACATCAAACTCTACGTATCAACTCCAAACTTGTTTCCCCCCCCCCTCAATATTATGTCTGTAGGGTTTATCCAGGTGGTACATATAGATCAAGTTAATTGATTTTCATTTCAATAAAGCATTCAATTGTGTTAAGATACCAACAGTTGTTCATCCCTTCCCTCACTGGTGGAAATTTTACTATAAAAAGCAACAGTCTGAATGCAAGAGTTCTCTAGGGTTTATGCCTAGAAGCTCAGTAGCTGGCTGGTACCATGTCCCTCTCAAAACCTGTGAGAGAAAAAAAAACAAAATGAAAAACCCCCTCCAAAAATATATATTGGTACTCTAAAGGGGTACCAATATATATTCCAACAAGCAGTATATGAAAATCCCAATTACTCTAACATCCTTGCCAATGCCAACTCGGTATTTTCAGGCTTAAAATTTTCCAATCTGATGAGTATGAGAATGGTTAATTGGTATTGTTTAATTGGCATTTCCTAATTGCTAGTATAACTGAATATTGTCCAGCTGGGTTTCCTCTTCCACAAATTGCCTATTCATCTGTTGCTCATTTTTTCCATGGGCTTGTGCATCCTTCTTACTGCTTTATAAAAGAGATTTTTATATCCTGGATAATAGAGGTACACAGAACATATATGAATGACGCTCAGTCAAAGTTAAAGCCAAAGCCAAGTATCATTATCATAGAATAAACTTCTGGAATACAAGAATACTTCTAATTTTTAAAAAAGATGTATTTATTTGAAAGAGAGAGAGAGAACAAGTGAGAGGATGAGCGGGGGAGGGACAGAGTAAGAGAGAGAATTCTGGAGCGGACTCCCCACTGAGTGCAGGGCCTGAAGCAGGGCTCCATCCCAGGACCCCAAGATCATGACCTGAGCCAAAGGCAGATATTTAACTGACAGAGCCACCCAGGTGTCCCATACTTCCGCAATGTTATCAGTAAGCATTTTACTATTACAATTTTATTAATGGACTTTTAACACTTGGACATAGTGCAAGAATACGAGTTTCTCAACACTGTCAGCAGCTGGACTCCTTCTATGCTGACTAGAGCGCATATGTTCAGTACTAAATACTCACTTTCAACTGAGATCAATGAAAGAATGAGCTATTTGAGGGAATCCTCATTTTTCTCTAACTTATTTCCCTTTATTTGAACTCTTTATAATCTTTATTAAGGATGAACTGAAGATTTACGGTGAATATTGCACAAGGTTTTGGGATTTTTCCATCACGTGAAATTTTGACAATGGAAAAGATGACAGTTTGCTTTTATTCCATCTTCACAAGATATGAGAAATTCTCAAATAAGGCTTTTTCTTAAAAGATTTATAGTCTAAATGGAATTCAGCAGCTAAAAATTAAATATAATCTTAAAAATTATTTTAATATGAACGCTCTGTAGGCAAACAATTCTTATCTTTGTATAATAAAATTATTATATAATCAAATATCTGTTATTGTGCCATGGACTATTATGTAAAATAACATAGACATCAGTTAGCTCAAAATGCATATGGCTTTCCTAAATTGTCTAGCTAATATGTTCTCTTAATATTGACGTTAAAGACCAACCTAAGTACCTATTTAACTATTTGAAATTTCTTAATTGGTTTTTGACGTAAAATTAACAGCTTGTATGAAATTAACAGAATTTGCTCTTGCAATAATAAATAAAACTTTATTCTTCAAAGAACTGATAGAACTTATATATAAATAGAAAGATGAATTTGCATAGAATTTCTATACAAAGCAAATAAGATTTTGTTGGCTTCGAGTTATATCAAAAATATTTTGTGCTGCATTTTTTGCTTGCTGTCTTCTGTTTAGGAGAACCTGAGGTTATAATATTCTCCTATATTTCCTTTTTTAAAAGATTTTATTTATTTATTGAGAGAGAGAGAGAGAGAGTTAGAGGTAGAGCATGAGCGGGGCGGGTTGAGGGGAGGGAAAAACAGGCTCCCCACTGAGCAGGGAGTCCGACTTAGAGCTTGATCCCACGACCCTGGCATCATGACCTGAGCTGAAGGCAGACAGAGCCACCCAGGCACCCCCTCCTATATTTTCTTTTGAAAGTTTAAACATCCTGTTTTCTTTACATACAGGTTTTTATCTGAAATTTTGTGTGTGGGGGGGGTTATGATGACAATTACTGGCTGAATTAAATTTTTCCATGTGGGTTGCCCCAGAAGATCTATTAAATGACCTATATTTACCCACAAATTTGTAATGCTACCCCTTTTGAGTACCAAGTTTCCATATATATGTGGATTTTCTTTTCTGGATTATTTATTCTGCTCCATTGATCTATTTATCTATGTCCTGTACCTTCTTCTCCTTCAGAATTATTCTGGCTGCCTATGGACCTTTGTTTTTTCAT
Source organism: Mustela erminea (assembly GCF_009829155.1). NCBI lineage: Eukaryota > Metazoa > Chordata > Mammalia > Carnivora > Mustelidae > Mustela > Mustela erminea. Next base: position 43,158,426 of record NC_045635.1, on the reverse strand, counting down.
ATGAATCCTAAAGTTTGTTTTTCTAGTTAGATGAAAAAACCTTTGGGGATGTTTATTGATTAACTTTGAATTTTACATTAGTGAGATTTTAAAAATCCATGAACATGCCATATTTCTCCATTTTTAAGATAATATTTACATGTTACAATAAAAATTTTGTTTTAAGATTTTATTTGTTTATGAGAGAGAGAGGGAGGACTGGAGAGGGAGAGAGAATCTGAAGCAGATTCCATGCTGATCACAGTGCCCGATGTGGGGCTCAATCTCACAACCATAATGACCTGAGCCAAAACCAAGATTTGGACACTTAACCAACCAACTGAGCTACCCACACATCCCTACAAGGAAAATTTTAACATCTTCCATATACATTTTGCATCTTTTGTTAGATATCCCTTCGAAACCTTATGCATTTTGTTGCTTAAAGTTTAAAAAAAATTTCTAATAGGTGGTAGCTCGTAAGTAAGCATGCTTAATTTTTGTTTACTGATCTTGTCTCTAGCAACACAGTTGCACTCTCTATTATTAGTTCTGCTAGTCTGTTGCAAACTCTCTTGAATGAGGTGATGTTAATGCCCTGTCCCATACCACTTGGCCCATATTTGGGTTCCTCTACAACTGTGGTAGAAAGTTTTTGTCAAGTTGACTGCTTTCCACTTGAAGGGGATGACCCTAAACTGATGGATGGAAACACAAAATGTGGCGAATACATGCACTGGAACATTATTCAGCTACAGAAGGAATGAAGTATTGATACACGCTAGAACATAGATGAATCTTGAAAACATGCAAAGTGAAAGAAGCGAGACGCAAAATGCCACATACTGTATGATGCTATGCAGAAGAGAGGTCCATAATGGGCAAATCCATAGAGCCAGGTTTTAGATTAATGGTTGCATGGAGTTGAGGGGAAAGGGGAATGGAGTGACTGCTAATGGACAGGGTCTCCTTTGGGGATGATAAAAATGTTCTGGGATTAGATAATGCTGATCGTTGTGTAATCCTGTGATTAAACTAAAATCCACCAAAGTGTACACTTTAAAAGGGAGGGTTATAAGATGTACATTCTGTCTCAATTTAAAAATGTAGATTATAACATAACATAATAAAAAAAAATAGTAAATTAAAATGTAGATTATAATAATAGAATCTCAAAGAGTTGTTAAAATTCAAAAGATAATGCGGGGCGCCAGGGTGGTTCAGTGGGTTAAAGCCTCTGCCTTTGGCTCAGGTCATGGTCCCAGAGTCCTGCGATGGAGGCCCGCCTTTAGGCTCTCCGCTCAGCAGGGAGCCTACTTCCTCTCCTCTCTCTCTCTGCCTGCCTCTCTGCCTACTTGTGATCTCTGTCAAATAAATAAATAAAATCTTTTAAGAAAAAAAAGAGAGAAAGATAATGCATGTATAGGGTTTAGCACAATTCTTGACATTGTCATAAGCCCTCAATAAATTAAAGGATCAGTTCCTTCCCCAGAAAAGAAGCAGCAATTAGACCCAGAATCTGCCTCCTCTCCCCCATCATCAGCCAGTCTCCCACCTCAGCAGAAGACTTGTATTTGTCCATATCTTTTAGACTTTCTATTTCTTCTTAAATAAGTTTTGCGAAGTTATATTTTCTAGAAAATTGTTCATCTATAATTTTATATTTATTGGTAGAAAGTTGTTTTTGGTGTTTTACAAAGATTTTATATACTTATTTGACAGAGAAATAGAGAGCGAGAGAGGGAATACAAGCAAGGGTAGTGGGAGAGGGAGAAGTAGGCTCGACACTGAGCAGGGAGCCGTATATGCAGGGCTCTATCCTGGGACTCCAGGATCACGACAGGAGCCAAAGGCAGACGTTTAACCAACTGAGCCACCCAGGTGCCCCATTCAGTTGTAAATACTTCTTAATTCAGATTATGAATTGCCTTTAATCCATGAGTTATATACAAAAGTGTTTTTTAAACATTCCAAAGAACTTTTTACAAGTTTTTGCTGTTATGGTTGCTTTTTAGTTCTAACTTAATTTCTTCGTAATCAGGGAAGGTACTCTGAATGAAACTAATGCCATGTATGTATTGAGACTTGTTTTCTAGCCTAGAATGTGGTTAGTATTCCAACTACGCTTGAAAAAAAAATGCATGTATTAATACTTGGGTGCTAGGAAATATATATGGTGTGTGTAAAATATCATTAACCTTATTCCCTTTGCTGTATCTTTTATCCCATGAATTATTCACCCTCTAACTGGAAGCCTGTATCTCCCACTCTCTTTCATCTATTTTTGCCCATCCCCCATGCTCCTCTCTTCTGACAACCATCAGTTTGTTCCCTGTGTTTATAGATCTGATTCTGTTTGTTCATTCATTTGTTTTATTTTTTAGATGCCACATACAAGTGAGGTCATATGGTATTTGTCTTTCTCTGCCTGATTTATTTCATTTGGCACAACGCCCTCTAGCTCCATCCATATTGCTGCAAATGGCAAGATTTCATCCTTTTATGGCTGCATGATATTCCATCTCATATATATATGATATTCCATTTCATATATATATGCCTTCTTCTTTTTCCATTCATTTATCAATGGACACTTGGGCTGCTTCCATATCTTGACTATTATAAATAGTGCTGTGATGCATATAGTAAAAAGCTTCTGCACAGAGAAGGAAACTATCCAACAAAACACAAAAACAACCTACTGAATGGGAAAAGATATTTGCAGACGATAGAGCTGATAAGGGGTTTATAGCTACAATATATAAAGACCCTACAGAACTTCACACCAAAAAACCCAAATAATCTGATTAAAAATGGGCAGAGATCTGCCTGCTCCAGAGCCCTGACCAGGATGCATGCCTGCCACTTCTGTTCTCCCCCTGCAGACCCGGCAGCTGCACTGGAGAGTGGGGGGCAGGTGGCTGGAGAGGAGTAGATGTTGCTGGCAAGGACAGTACTGGAAAGCATGGCCCCTATCATGAAGGTGCTGCTCCCTGTGTAGCTAAAGCAGCTCCCCAGGGGCGTCTGGGTGGCTCAGCCAGTTAAGCCTCCCACTCTTGATTTTGGCTCAGGTCACAATCTCATGGGGGACACAATCTCAGGTCACACTCAGCGGGGAGTCTGCTTCTCTCCTTCCACCCCTCTGTGTGCTCTCTCTTTCTCTCTCCCTCTCTTAAATAAATCTTTAAAAAAAATCTTTAAAACAGCTCCCATCCCGAGAGCATTACCAGGTTCACCCAGCTCAGAGTTTTAGAATGGCTTCGATTATTGCCTTTCGTTGGTGTATTTGCACTACTTGGCTATCTTGCAATTTGTCCATTCCTCCAGAATCAAAAATGACAGAAGGATAGCTTGATTCATCTTAATATACAAAAGGAAAGTCCCAAAATGATGAAGACTTGTGTCTTTTTTTTCTAAGATTTTTTTTTTATTGAGAGTGAGAGAGAGAGTACAGAGGGAGAGGGAGAAGCAGACTCTCCAGTGAGCATAGACCCACAGGCAGAACTCGATCCCAGGATCCTGAGATCGTGACCTGAGCTGAAGGCAGATACTAAACCGAATGAGTCATCCAGGTGCCCCAAAGATTTGTGTCTTACTAAAACAGCTTATTGTGGGTTTTAGTGTTCAAAGACTTTCCTGCCTGTGATGGTTCACGTAATCAACACAAGGAATTGACAGAAGACAACATGGGACTTCTCATACTGAAGAAGAAAGAAGTGCAACAGTTCTGAATTAGGATTGAATCCAGTTGTGTGCTGTAAAATCTTTTAACAGTATGTTTTTATTCTTTGTGTAGAGGATGTCTTTCAAATGGTGGTCTTAATTATTGCTATTGGTTGAGTAACTGTTTCTGCTAGTTTATTTTCTTGCTACACTATTGTTTATATTTGATACCTTGTATATTCTGTCACTTACATAGAAACTAAGTTGTACAACCCAATCATTCTTACTTCTAAGACTTAATGTATCTTCCTAAATAAAACCAACACTCTTGGCCTTAACTGACAGAGAAAAATCTGAGTTTTGACAATGAATCCAAAGCTATTCCTTTGAATATCAGTATTATCAATAGAATCTATACTTAAAATTTTTCTCCCTATGGGGCGCCTGGGTGGCTCAGTTGGTTAATAGACTGACTTCAGCTCAGGTCATGATCCCAGAGTCCTGGGATCAAGTCCCGTATTGGACTCCCTGCTTGGCAGGGAGTCTGCTTCTCCCTCTGACCTTACCCCTCTTGTGAGCGTGCGCGCTCTCTCTCTCTCATTCTCTCCCTCTTAAATAAATAAAATCTTTAAAAAAAACCTGTCTCCCTATGCTAGTAAATATATTATTTTTCAGTCTTCTTCTGTTTTGACCATTTGAAGTGATTTTTCCTCTTTGGCCTTCCACATACCATTCTTTTTAGAACAATAAGAAAAATATTCCTCTCAAGAATTATTTGAGGGGCATCTGGGTGGCTCAATTGGTTAAGCATCTGCCTGCCGCTCAGGTCATGATCTTAGGGTCCTGGGATTGAGTCCCACATGGGGCTTCCTGCTCAGCAGGGAGTCTGCTTCTCCATCTCCCTCTGCCCCCTCCCCGCCCCCCACTTGTGCCCTTTCTCTTTCTCAAATAAATAAATAAAATCTTTAAAAGAAGAAGAAGAAGAAGAAGAAGAAGAAGAAGAAGAAGAAGAAGAAGAAGAAGAAGGAGAAGGAGAAGGAGAAGGAGAAGAAGAAGAAGAATTTGAGTTTCAAAGCAATAAACACTTGGGGCACCTGGGTGGCTCTGTCCATTAAATATTTGCCTTCAGCTCAGGTCATGATCCCAGGGTCCCAGGATTGAGCCCCACCTAGGGCTCCCTACTCAGTGTGGAGTCTGCTTCTCCCTCTCCCTCCACCCTTCCCCCTGCTTGTGCACGCTCTCTCTCTCCCTCTCTCACAAATAAAAAAATAAAAAAGATCTTTTAAAAAAAAGAAGATAAACACCTTGCTTTATAAAGGTTGTGTCTAATAAGTGTGAATATCCCAATGTCAAAAGAGACTTCAACTGGGTATAGAAAGTTCCAAAAAGGAACAGTTATTTACATCACAAAATATTTATTTACTTTACAAAAGGCTTGTTTGTGTCTGTTTACGTGTGTGTTTTGTGCATGTATCTTGAACTCTTTGACTCAGTTGACAGGGTGGAGTGGGGTGGCAAGAATACTTATAATAAACTTAAGAGCTGAAGCTCAATTAGAAATAAACAAAATATATGTGAAATCATATTAAAATTATAAATAGCTCAGTGTTCAAAATTACATACATTTTTTCTCTATATAACAATGTAAGCCAATAAAACTCAAAATACAAATAGTTTGCAAAATAAACTTACTGGAGAATCTTTTTAAAAAATAATAAATTAATAATTTCAAATGGGCAGAGGACCTGAATAAACATTTTTTCCAAAGAAGACATCCGGATGACTAACAGACACATGAAAAGATGCCCAACATCATTAATCACCATGGAAAGGCAAATCAAAATTGCAACAAGATATCACCTTACACCTGTCAGAATGGCTAGAATCGAAAACATAAGAAACAAGTGCCCGCGAGGATGTAGAGAAAAAGAAACCCTCGTGCTCTCTTGGTGGGAATGTAAATTGGTGCAGTCATTGGGGAAAATAGTATGGAGGTTCCTCAAAAAAATTAAAAATAAAAATAAAAATACCGGGGGTGCCTGGGTGGCTCAGTGGGTTAAAGCCTCTGCCTTGGGCTCAGGTCATGATCCCAGGGTCTTGGGATGGAGCCCTGCATCAGGCTCTCTGCTCAGCAGGGAGCCTGCTTTCCCCCGCCTCTCTCTCTGCCTGCCTCTCTGCCTACTTGTGATCTCTGCATGTCAAATAAATAAATAAAAATCTTAAAAATAAAAATACCACATGAACCTATAATCCCACTACTGGGTATCTACCCAAAAAAAACGAAAACACCAATTCAAAAAGACATATGCATCCCCTCCTCTTGTTTTCCCCTTACTTTTAAGCAAGAGACTTCTGCTTGGTGCCAAGGCAGTCTTTTGTACAATTTCTCTAGGATTGTCGGGCCAGGGGGCTGTTGCATTCTGGTTTGCCCTTATGTGGCTGATGTAGGCCTTTGGAGGTATCAGCTCATTGTGGAGAGATTCTCTTGTTAAACTCCAACCCTGGGCTGGCCCTAAGCCTTAAGTCCTCTCTCCCTGTCTAGCTCTGTGTGGCCACTGAATCAAAGCTCAGGTGAGCAATGGAGGCAAACACCCTCAGAGCAAATTGGCTTTGGGGGGGGGGCATATTCTGCTTACTTGTGTGGTTACAAGCTTTCATCTCAATTTAGCCTAGAAGTTTCCCTCTGTCCTATCAGCTCATCAGGGCCTTTAAATTGGTTTTGAAAGATTTTATGCAGCATATTCCATTACTTCAACAGGCAAGTCGAACCAAAGAACCAAGCCTGCCATTGCCAGAAATTAGAAGCCCATATCCTTAAATGTTTAAACGTTTATACTTGACTTAAAAAGGTCTGAATTCAGGCAATGCCCATACCTTTTTCACAAACAATGCGAGAGCTTTAAAATGCTTTAAATATTAATAGCCTCCTGCTGTCTTAGATGTTTTTTGCTCCAATGTTTTTGGTGACAGCTTGTTTTTGTATCTCCAGCTCATTCGACATTATTACTATTTCATACACCTAAGGCTTACTCAGATTTCCACATATTTACCAATTTTTGTTCACTATTCCTTGCCACCTATTCACCCCTTCTACCTGATTTCAATTTCCTTCTTCCTGAAGTATATCTTTCAATAGTTATTTTTAAAATAAGTTCTCTCTTTTTTTAAAGATTTTATTTATTTATTTGAGAGAGAGAGAGAGTGAGTGATAGAGAGCATGAGAAGGAAGAAGGTAAGAGGGAGGGGCGCCTGGATGGCTCAGTGGGTTAAGCTTCTGCCTTCAGCTCAGGTCATGATCCCAGGGTCCTGGGATTGAGTATTTATCGGGCCCTCTGCTCAGCAGGGAGCCTGCTTCCCTTCCTCTCTCTCTCTCTGCCTGCCTCTCTGCCTACTTGTGATCTCTGTCTGTCAAATAAATAAATAAAATTTAAAAAAAAAGAAGGTCAAAGGGAGAAGCAGATTCCACATGGAGCTGGGAGCCCATTGCAGGATAGGACTTGATCTGTTGCTCAACCAACTGAGCCACCCGGGTGTCCTTCTTTCAATGGTTATTTAATGACAGCCTATTATTGCTAAACTTGTTTAGGTTGGTTGGTTAGTTGGTTTTTTTTTTTAATCTCTTTATTTCCCTCTCAGAGAGAGAGAGAGAGAGAGAAAGAGAGAAATCGTTCCCATCAGGATTTCTCTCCAATTTTTTAGAAGATTTTATTTATTTATTTGACAGCGAGACGGGGAACAAAAGCAGGGGGAGTGGGAGAGGGAGAAGCAGATTCCCCACCAAGCAGGGAACCCCATGCGTAGCTTCATCCCAGGTCGCTGGGATCACGTAAGGCAGCTGCTTAACGACTGAGTCACCAGGCGTCCCCATCAGGATTTCTTGGGAATGCTCATTCTACTCCTTGTGGCAACTGGTGACTCTCCTTTACCGCGGCGCCATTTCTTTCTAAGTACAAGATTTCTCTTGTCTGTTTCTGAACCCCTATCCCGCAGCTCTGGTCTTTTTCCGTGAGGTTCCACCTGCCCTGGGCTGTAAAGAGGTACAATATTTGGCTCTTGCTGGGGTTCTAGAGGTTTGAATGCTTCTGCTCCCGTTTTTATTTTAATCTTCCAGCACATGGTTTCCATAACACACAACAGGGTGCGCTTAGACCCCCACATCCACATACAATGTAAGCCTAGGATTTTGATTTCTCATGGTGGCTTTGGAGAAAGCGTATGTCTTTTCATTGCTCACTTTCCAAACACGTTGTGATAGACAGAGCTGCCACAGGCTTTATTGTGAGGTTTGAGTCACAGCTTCTCTGGTGGATTTGAGGTGGAGTTGCCAGTACCCACGTGGGCTTTAGCTTCTCATCTCTAAGCCCCCGCCCCTAGGGACCAACACCAGGATGGGCGACTACAATGTCTGCTTTCAATAACTAGCCTGGTTTTAATTTTTCCTTATTGTTTCTCTGCAGATTTTACTTTTTTTTTCACGGTCAGCTATAAATGCAAACTTTTGTTATGATGTATCTCGTGTTACTATATGTTCAGAGTTGGTGAATGCTGTTTGTTGGCTCCATGGTCAAAGGAGCGAGACTGATACAAAGCGAAGGTCAAGCAAAGCTTTATTTCGCACCAAGCATCAAGAATCAAACTGACCGGCCAGGGACGTCTCTTGCAAAGAGGCGACCACCCTCTGCCTTATAGACTAGCTTTTATAGAGCAAAGGCCATGTGGTTGGGCCTGGCCACGCACAGGTGACCAATGAAATTGTAACTCAGAGAAAGCTGCACAGTCCTGCTAGGTCACACGTAAGTGACCAATTGAATTACAATTTACTCTATAGTAGATATTTGAATTAGCCTATTACCTTGGTCAGAATGGGCGCCCAAAAGTCACCCAAAGGGCGGGGCCCGTACTCCTTGGTAGCTAGGAGACAGTATGCGCCCCCACTGACTGAATGCCTCCACTTGGCCTGACCCATCTTTGTATTTGGGCTTTATTACCTGGGACTGGTTTCCAGGACTTGTTTTCAAGTAAGTTCCCTGAAGGGGGAGGGGCAGGGCCAGGATGGAGCTGCTCTAGCTAAATAGGCCCTTACACCGTTCATGTCATCTTAGTGTGCTCTCTTGCCAGAAAAAAAAAATTCTTTATTCATATGACTTGGCACCTTATTTATAATTGTTTTCCCTTATCACTTCCATCCTCATAAATCTGCACCTCTTTAAGTTCCAAGGAAACCAAGTCCCCCCCTGCCCAGGACCATCTAGTTTAAGGGCACGCAGGAGGCCAGGTCTCCAGAGCACAGTGGATTATTTCCCAGATACACCACCCATGTAGTTTAAAATATATCATTCCCTCAGGGTATTCAGCTCCTTAGCGCTGCGATTTTCAGCTTTTACAAATTTTAGGGGCAGAACTTTTTCTTCAAGTATTACTTGGAGCCCCAAGATCTAAAATAAATAACAGGGGAGCTGCTCTGGTCAAAAGCGGGGTTAAGAGTTCCCGATTTTCACCAATGTACCCTCCTCCTTGTTCTTTGGGTGCTCTCCAAGGTGCACACTGAAGCATCTTCACAGAGTCCTTGGGCTCCAAGGACCTCAGTGTGAAAGCGAACTGAACAGATGACTGGTTCTCAAAGCTCCATCCCAGAACCAGAGGCATCACCAGGCAATGTGTTAAAAATACAAATTCTTGGGGTGCCTGGGTGGCTCAGTCGTTAAGCGTCTGCCCCTGGCTCGGGCCATGATCCCAGGGCCCTGGGATCGAACCCTGCATCGGGCTCCCTGCTTGGCAGGAAGCCTGCTTCCCCCTCTCCCACTCCCCCTGCTTGTATTCCCTCTCTTGCTGTCTTTCTCTCTCTGTGTGTCAAATAGATAAATAAAATATTAAAAAAAGAAATACAAATTCTAGAGTCCCACCTCTCAGATCCACTGAAATCATAAATTTTGGAGGCAGGACCCAATAATCTATGTATTAAGCCCTCCAGGTGACTCTGCTGCCCATATAAATTTGAGGATTTACCAGAATAGGCATCCCATCCAGGAGCTATTGGACTGGGGTTGGGGTCCAAGATTATTAAACAGAACAGGGCCCAAGAGCAACATTTCTGGGGCAAATTATCCCAAGATTCTCTGGAAGGCTGTTTTCTGTCCACCATCTTCTTATACCTAAGATTAGACACACTCTCAAGGTCCAACTTTGCAATGGCCTAGGTCCCTTTGAATGGATTCAGTATATCAGCAATAAACTAGGAGGAGTATGGATTCTCACTTTTAGCTCATTAGACAGAAAGAGTGACACTCCCCAGAATTTTTCTTGACAAAAGGACTTCAGATCTGAAGCCCCTAAAATGTTGAGTAAAAGAAGCCAGACACAAAAGTATACAAACTGAACAATTCCATTTATAGAAGGCATATTTAAAAAAAAAAAAAGCAACTCTCGGATACTACATCTACAGTGGAAGAAGTCAGGATAGGGATTCCTCTTTGGGGTTATTACTGACTAGAAGGAAGCAGAAGTGGGGCTTCACTATGGCAATGTTCTGTTTCTTGACCTTGATGTTGTTTGCAGGGATCTGTTCATTTCCTAGAAATGCATTTAATTGTACCCTTATGTTCCTAGAAATGCATTGAATTGTACCCTTGTGATACATGCATTCTCCTATATAATTGATACATTTTAATACAAGAGTTTTAAAATGGTATCAGATCACCTGCCTGGAAAGGTCAGTGTGTAATGACATACAGCTGTGGGCCCTGACCTTCATAGTCTCAGAGGACATGGGCCTTCACTTCCGGGTGTGAATATACATTTGGCGAAAATACAGGTGTCTGGCTTCCACTCTACTGCATTATGAGAACACGAGTTGTAATGCGGGCCACTCTGTTTTTTCTTGATTGGAAAAGACCTCTTGGTTGATGGCATCCCTGATCAGGATTCCCCGTGGATGGGGAAGAAGTGAGGCAGTTGCATATGTGAACTGTGGGCCAGAGTAAGTCTCAGCATTTGGCTACTCCAGGAAATTGGAAGTTGGTGGGGTCCTGAATTTTCAACCAGGTTAGGCCAAAAAACTGTGGGAGGCATGTACAAGGGGTGAAAGGGAAGGGCCGCATTGTTTGGTCCCTCATTCTGAGCTCTCTGAGTGGATAAGAACCCCCCTCGTGAGCACTCATCTGCCGTCTGTGCCCTTCGGGGCCCAGATCATAAATCTATATGTGAACCAAGTTCCCCTGGCCTTCCCAGCTTGTGGAAGTAGATGGAGTCGGAGTTAAACATTAGCTTGAGTTTCACACCGGAATCCCAGCCGTCACGTAAAATAGCCCAGATGTGTCTGAAAGTCACCCATAAGTCACAACCCCATCTGTTGTTGACCTAATCCATGTTTTTCCTTACTTAGTCTGGGCCCCAGCTTCCTGCCCGCTGCCCCCGAAGCTGTTTAAGAACTCACCCCTTCCCTGCCCCCCTCCCCACTGCTGCTGTGCCCACCACGGGAGCGGGGCGGGGGGGGGGGGCAGGGAACATTGATAAAGGCTAAAGGCGTCAAGGGCATTCCGTTCTGGTCTCCCCCCCACCCTCTGCCAAGAAGACCCCACCACAGCGGTACCCACCCAAGGGGCCAGACATGCTTGACTCTCCACTGGAAATCAAGGTAACACATGCCTGCCTAATACACTGGTGCCCCGGGTCCCACAGTGGTGTGATCCGCAAGCGAGCCCTGGCTGATGCTATTACATTCAGTGGCTCAGTTTGGGGGTTGGTGACAGGTAGGGGTGAAGGGCTGGGCTTGAATGGCTCCACTGTTGCTGAGGGACAATGGTGTTTCCTAGAGGTGTGTGCTTCCATTAGGAAGTGCCAGGCACAGCTGCTCCCTCTGGTGGTCGTGCTTTGCACCAGCGGAGACAGGTGGGTCAGCCCCAGCCTGTTCGCGCCATTCCTAGCTCCTAGGACTATTCCTGAGTGCATGGTACTTAAGACACTTTCTGTGTCAGACAAACCCAAAATGAGGAAAGGTCTATTAAAAATGCTAATGCCATACAAGACAAAGTAAGTTTGTGGAAGTGTTCCAGACTGAAGGAGGCTAAAGAGACATGACAACTAAAAGCAATACCTCACTCTAGACCGGATCCTATGATGGAGAGGGGAGCGCTGTTAAGGATGTCTTTGGGCCAACAGACAAAACTGAAGTACAGACAGGAGATCAGATAATAGTATTGGACCAGTGTTAATTTTTTTAAAATTTTATTATTTATCTGAGAGAGAACGAAAGCAAGAGAGATCACAGAGGCAGAGGGAGAAGCAGACTCTCCACTGAGCAGGGAGCCCGATGTGGGGACTCGATCCCAGGCCCCCGGGATAATGACCTGAGCCGAAGGCAGTCGCTCAACAAACTGAGCCACCCAGGCGCCCCCAGATCAATGTTAAATTTACTGATGCTCTTAACTATATACCGTGATGTAGAGAACATGCCCATTGGTAGGCAATGCATGCTGAGGTACATTAGGCACAAAGGGCTACGATGCATGTAACTTACCATCATATGGTCCAGACACACACACACACACACACACACACACACACTTACTTAGGAGTGTGCATACGTGTTAGCAATCAGTGAATCTGGTAAAGGGTATACAGATGTTTGCTATACTATTTTTACTTTTGCCACTTAGCCCTGGGTTTAAACCATTTCCAACTAAACAAGCTGAAAAATGCAAAAGAGAGTTTCTGCAAGCAGGGGTTGGTGGCACATGGCTTCCTGAGCTCTTCCTGTGACAGAGATGAGGAGTGAGGACATGGCTGTCTTCCCAAGAGGTGGTCAGATACCCTGCATTAAGTTGCCAAGCGACACCTGAGGCCTCTCATTGTTTGATCTCCCCCATCCTACAAGATACCAAAAATAACACTTTTGACATATTCTCCTGAAGCATCATGGGCCCTGGGTGTTGGCAAAAATTCGGTTATGAAAGGAAGGTATATTGCTTCATTGAGTCACCCAGTTAAGTATTTTGACTATCTCTTACTCTGGGCCAGGGCCTAGTATGCAGCCCCAGGTATGAGAAGAGCCACAACCCCTGTCCTAAAGAAAAATCTGTGATCCCACTGGGGATGCACCCACAACCACAGAAATAAATCTGTATTCTCAAAGGAGTGGACCAGAAAGTAGATTTGGGAAGCCCCAGGGGTGAGGGTGGGGGGCCAGCCTTTTACCAGTGGATCCAAGCCCCATGGGTCTGATCCAGTTTCCCTCCCCCCAAGATTTTCTAGGTTATAGGTCCCTTTGTACCTGGCACTAGAGAAAATAAGGAAGCGCCAGTGCTCACCCCCTCCTGGGCACATCTCATCTGTCTTATCTGTTCTGGCTTAGAGACCAAGGTGCCACTCCATCGATATCCCTGGGCTGGCAGACCGGCGAGCTTTGGAAAATAGTCCTACGGATCTATGCCTGCAGGTGAATCTTATAGCCACAGGCATAATGCTCAGGGAAGGCAAGGGCCAGCAAACACACTCATGGGGAGGCCTGGCAGCATACTGGCCCTGAGAGTCCCATCACAAGGGTGCTGAGTCATGAAAACACGATGGTCTTCTAAATGGACGGAATGACTTTGGGAGACAGTTGGGGCACTCCTCCCCCTCCCCCCACCCCTGGCGTGGCACTGGTTGTAATGCGCTTATATGGGGACCATAGTTGACTCCATTGCCTTAGGGGTCCAGGTAGACAGGGTTGGAGGGTTATAAGTGTATGTGTGTGTGTGTGTGAGAGAGAGAGAGAGAGAGAGAGAAAGACTGCACGTGACACGATGCATGTCCGTTCCATCCACGGTCTCGGGGAGGACTGATCCTCACCTCTGATGCATTCTGGTCCTGGTCCAAAGAAGTTTCAGATCCAACAAACGTTTACTGAGCCCCTACAAAGTTCCAAGCCTTTTACTTTATACTTTGACACATTTTATATCATTTAATCTTTAACAATAACCCTTTAAGGTAGGAATTATCTGCATTGTACAGATGAGAAAACAATCGCAAAGAGGTTCATTGATTTGCTCAAGTATATCATACAGCTTTTTTTTTTTTTAACACTCACACACTATACTCTTAGCTGAGGCCTGTCTGTGCTGGTCGCTTATCTTACAGGATTTTTTTTTTTTTGTCTTCTCTACTTTTGGAGCAATCGCTCCCCTTATACAAGCCCCCTTCTTTCTTCTTCTTTCACTAGCCCCACGGGCTTTTCTTTTTTTTTTTTTTAATACTGCATTTAATAGCACAAAAAATCACGAATACAAAGAAACTGGCAAAGGTGTTTGTCAATGAGATATCCTTGCCTCCTCCACTTTTCCGCTTTCATACCCATACATGTCATGGGCTGCATTTGTATACTTTTCTTTCCACCCACACCCCCATTGCCGAACATATAACTGTTATGTGATTGGTCAGTTGAAGCTGAAACACCCATGGAGAAAGATGTTTTACGGTTACAAGGGCACACACCCCCCCCACACCACCCCCCTCCCACCCCACACTTTCCCACACAATCTTTTGGAGGAATATAGGATATGTACCAGTGTCGGGATTTCCCTGCTCCTGCCTTCCCTGCCTAGAGCATTCCTGCTCTTGAATTTTCCTTCAAGGGACTGCTTAGACTAGAGCCTCTTCTCCCGCCCCGTCTATTTCTCTTCCAACCAGGACCTCTCAGACACTGGGTACTGTTCAATTCTTACTCTGTCGGGCCCATGGGCCACACAAGTAGGTCCTTTAAATCTCGATGCCAGTTGTCGGACGGGTGTTGCCATCTCCCATGACGGGTAGGTCTGCGTATCGCTTCAGTAGGCTTGTGTACTCATTTCTTTCACTTTTTCTGACTCATGTTCCAGGACCTGTTTGTGATAGAACAGTAAATACCCTTCACTGTCCAGAACGTCCTTGATACTGGCCTTGGTGATGACGGCATCATCACACTTGAACCACTGGTCCTTGTGGTGCCGGATGAAGCTGGTGTAGTGGCCACTCTCCAAGGTTCCTTGGTGATTAACCACAGCAAACAAGGAATACTTATTCTCATCGTTTGCACTATTGGTTGGCAGCTGCAACTGTCCATTCATCCTGCTCTCTTTACTCGAGGCCATGAATGGTGTCATATCCAGCTCCAGAGGGAAGGATATGTAGGTAGTGATCTTGCGCCTCTGCTTGGCTGAGTGTTCAAACCGTTTGAAATGAAAACAGGCAACAACAGGTAACTTATTCATGGTGAGCTGTTTGGTAGATTCCTGGTAGCTTTGGCAACTACCACACTTGATTTTGGCACTACTTCCCAAGTGCTCTGGCCTCGTAAACCTTCGCAGGCAGTCCGTGAGGGTGGTGATTCCTGGCAGGTGGCTTTCCCCGTTCACACTGCTCTCCCTCCCTGGGCTCATGGGCCAGAAGGAGGTGCAAGAGCCAGGCAAGTCCAAACTGATGTCCCAGCATGGGTCTATGGTGGTGGAGACGCCATGGCAGGCTTGACAGGTGACATCGGACTGCAGGCCACCTGTGAAGATTTGGTCTATGATGCAGTTACAGTGGTTGGGATTGTTGGCGGCCTTCCCAGCATCATCCCCTTTGCAGTGCCTGTGCAGGACATCTAAGGCCGCAATGAGGAACTCGTGGGCATCCTGTTGCCTGTATCCTGCTAAGTGACGGGCGTGTATCCATACCAGGTGCAGCAACTTGTAAGGAACGTGAGGAGACGGGTTTCCAGAGTACAGCTCCCGAAAAAGCGACGACATCTCACAGACCAGACACAACTCAGGGCTTGGCATTTCACATCTGTGCCGGTCAGAGAGGAAGAAATCTCTCAGGATGGGCGTGTGGGTGAGGGCCTGGACGATGCAGTTCATAAAGCACGTGTTGCCGAGATTGATCAGTCCTCTTAAGCCGATGGTGAAGCTCGATGTGATTCTTCTCCTCCTTGGGTTGTGTCCCAGCAGTTCTAACTCGGGTTTGGTTGTCTCCCAGGTCGGGTACTTCTCCCCGAGTCCCGGCACTGAACACTGCTGGTGAGAAACCTCAGTTGAGGTGGAGGCTTGTAATTTCAAAGCCTCTCCTTGCTCTTCTTTGGCAATTTGCTCAATGTCTTTGTCATATACATAGTCCTTACACATAAAGCAGTATATACCTCCATAATAAAGGTCTACGGCTAAGTTGTGCTGCTTCGTCTCAGCGTGCTCGTGAATGTGTTTCTCTGTGAAGCAGCCAAAGAAGACACAGGAAAGGCAAGAGTGAAGTCTGTTCAAATGGGTGCCACACACATGGCAGATGCACGACTTTGCCTTGCTTTTCCTGGTCTCTGGGGTTCCACACCACACGAAGCACTGGTAGATCACCCGCAGTTCCTGCCTCCAGTTCTCTCCCACCTTAAAGCTGTTCACGTGGGAACAGCCTGGTGGACCCACAGCGAAATCCACATCCAGGCATCCGCCCCCAGGGCCGCGCCGGGGCCGGGGCCGGGGCGGGGGCCGTGGCCTAGGCTGCGGCGGGGTACGGAGCCGGGTCTGTGGTCGTGGCCGGGGTCGGCGGCGGGGGGCACGACTGCGCCGCGGAGAGGGATCGGGGGCCCGTGGGGGGTCGGAGGGAAGGGTGGGGGGAGGAACCTCGTCGCTGCTGCCGCCACCGCCGCTCCGCGCTGGGTTCTCATCCTCCAGCTCCTGCTTCGGCTCCCGCTTCGGCTCCTGCTCCGCCTCCAGTACCGGCTCGGGTTCGGGCTCCAGCTTGAGCTCAAGCCGGCGGCCCGGACCCTCCGCGGTCTCCACCTTCCCGGCGGCGTCCACCTTCCCCGCCGCCTCCACCTTCCCCGCCGCCTCCACCTTCCCCTCCACCTTCGCCTCCGCCTCCACCTTCCTCTCCGCCTTCTCCGCCGTCTCCGCCGTCTCCGCCTCCTCTACCTCCTCCGCCTCCACTGGCGGCGGCTCCTCCCCCTGCTCGCAGGGCTCGGGCGGCCACTGGGCGTGGCGGCGCGGGGGCCACGCAGACCTGGGGTGTCCCCCGCCCGGCCTGAGGGAGCGCGGCGGCTGTGACAGCTGGACCCAAAAGGGACTTTCACTGAAGGAGGCGGCGGCGGAAGCAGGCGACGCCCCCCGGGAATCCTCCCGCCGTAGCCCCCTAGCGGAGGCCGCTCCGGCAGCCAGGCCCCGTTTCCTTTAATTCAGTATTTCCCAAACTTGCTTGTTCACGAGAATCACGTGGGGAGCGTGTTAAAATTACAGATTCCTCGGCTCCACCCGCAGACCTACTGAATCAGAATCGCGAAGGGAGGCGCTCCGGAACCTGTATCTTTAACTGGGGCCCGAGAGGATTCTTATGATCAGGCAAGTTTGGGAAACACAGCTCTAATTCATTGAGGCTGGCGGGAAGGGGGGCGGGGACCGCGCAGTCTCTTTAAGGCGCTTCCAGTTCTCGGCTCCAATCGCAGCTCTGACCCCCTTCATCGTCTCCTCCCCTCTCGTCGTCCTTCCCCTCGTCCATGCAGCTTCCCCCAGCACTGCGGGGCCAGGGACTGAGGAATCGCCAAGTCCAGAAACGT
Source organism: Mustela erminea (assembly GCF_009829155.1). NCBI lineage: Eukaryota > Metazoa > Chordata > Mammalia > Carnivora > Mustelidae > Mustela > Mustela erminea. The sequence continues at coordinate 43,141,247 of NC_045635.1, read as the reverse complement.
CTCTGGGGCTGCGAAATGGCCCCTCAGAAGCCAGGTCCTGAGGAGCAGTCAGAGACCGTGATAGGCCATCATCTCCACAGCTGAGCCTGCCCCCAGCCCCGTGCCAGGCTCCCCTCCCACCCCGGGTTCTGCCCCTCCCGAGAAGGACGAAGCCCCAGGGCCAATCTGGGGACAGGCCTGGACCCCAGATCCCGAGGGGCCGAGCTCCCAAGGCCGCTGGGTCCGAGGAGGCACGTCCCTTTGCCCATCTTATCGGTGCTCTGCGGAATCTGTGCCTGCCCCTCACCTCCTCCTCGGGCTCCCAAGGCCGCGGGCGGGGGGCGGGGGCGGGCATGAGGAGGATTTGGCAGTCGGCCTTCTGGCCCAGGGAACGCTGAGCAGCCCGGGGGCAGCGGGAGGGACAAGGCACCACGAGGCCATGCCTACTGCCCGCACCTCCCCTACAGCTGAGAAAGGGGAAGACACCGCCCCAAGCCCCTTGAGGCTGGCAGAGCCCCGGGGCAGGGCGGGTGGGCTGCAGGTGGGAGTTGGGGAGGGGCGGGGGCGGTAGTGGAGCTGCTGGCAGGGGGAGGGGTGGGCCTGGGTCTGGGGGCCTCGGAGAGCTCCTGCCCGCAGAGCTGCTGGCACTTGGCCAAAGTGGCCACAGGTGCTGGTCCCAGGGAGTCAGGACAAAGCTGGAAAGGAGATAGCCAGTGTTCAAAGATCGAGAAGAGGGTGTTCTAGGAGGAGTCCGTTCCCTGAGTCCTGGGATGGCTGGCCTTGGCCCGGTACACACGGCCTGGCTCATGGGGCCGTGCTAGCTGAGTGTACCCTAGGGGACTTCTGCTTGCTTAGCACTGGACATGGCCCCGCAGCCTGGCCCCTTCCTGAAAGGAGGAGGTGGTATCTAGGCCTCCCGGGGTTAGTGTCAGGAGTTGGTTGTCACGAATTAGGAGCCCTGAAGGAGGATAGGATGCTTGGTTCCCATACAGCTAAAGTCCCCAGGAGCTGCCCTGGTGCCCTTCCTAAGTCAAGTCTTGCTTCAATTCCTTGAAGCACCCCAGCATCCTTGCAATAAATGCCTGCCCTTTGTGGCCTGCAATTGGAGGAACTGCAACTAGCACACCCACTGAAGGAATCCTCCTGCTCCCCACCGCCCCACGCTGCTGCGGCTGCTGAAAATGACTGAGGTCATGGAGCAGAGTGAGGCTGGAGAGGGTACGGTCATCCCACCTCCGCAAAGTGACAGACATCAAAAAGATCGAAAGATCTCCATGTGCCTAAGACTGTCTTCCCTCCACCCATGACGACTAACCATGGCAACCTGACTGCCTTCCCAATCAAGCTCCCGCAGAAGCCCACATGTCCAGCAGGTTCTGGAAGTCCCGAGACTCTGCCATCATTCACCCAGCGAAGGGGTATTCAGCTCCAGCCCGGATCTGGGTGTTGTACTGGGAGCTGTGGACAGCGCAAAACCATACAAGCTGGCTCCAGGGCCGCAATCAGGGCTGGGTTCCCCAAAAGGCAGACTAAGGAAGTGTCTGGGTCACCAGCAGAGAAAAGGCACCAAAAACAAAAGAATCAAGAAAAAAAAAATATCGGAAACAGTTTGACATTTGGTTTTTTTAAAGTAGTCTTCATGAGAAAAGTCAAAATTTTGTTGTACTTCCTTAACGTTTTTTTCCTGATTGCATTTTGCTTTTGCTGTGAATCACGTGCGGGGTGTGTGTGTGGGGGGGTGCGTCAGCCTGCTTCCATGTGTCTCCATTCAGTCCTGGCAAATGTCACTGCGTCTACCTCACAAAGATCTGACTGAAGGCTAGCAGAAGGGGCTGACTTAGGAGAGACCCCTCCTCATTATAGTTGAGATGACTGGGGTTGAACACGGTTCTGACCACAAGGTGGCAAAAGAGTATATGACACTTCCTTGAACATGCTTTGTACGTTTCTCTAAAACTATTGGTTTATATCCAAATACACTCTAAAAATATTTTTTAACCTTGGGCTCCTTTACACATCTTTTTGTGTTGACATCTAAAATTTTGCATCAAAAATGTCAGCTGCAAATAATGTGAATCCTGACAAATACTAACATTCACAAACAAAATTGTCATGTTACAATTTTACATGAAATTAGTGGAACCTAATTACCTTAATGATTTGAGAGCCACCATCATCCATCTTAAAAATTCACAGACGAGTTCTTGATGGTTGGGAGCTATACATTTTTCCTTTTCTCCCTAAGTTCTTCATTCTATTCTAATAGAATTTTACCCACATAATATATATTTTTGCACTCAAAATTTCTTTATTGATAATCTTATCATCTTTCCCTGCAGCAAAATATGTAAATATATTTTTCTATTTAAATGCTTTTTTAATGTTCTTGTGAACCTAAAGCTCTAAGTGTTGTGTCAAAATTTACTCTTGCTTGAGTTATTATGACAATTAGTATTAGAATGTGATGGAGCAAAAAATTGTAAGTATATTAAAATTCTGATAGGTAATTATTAAATGTAAAAATTAAAATATATTAAAGATAGAGGTCTTTTTTTGGAAAAAAGTTAATGGGTGTCTCTATGGATAAATATTGCTTATCACTAGAATGAGACAGGATTCAGCATCAGTTCTTTTTCTATTTTGTGTTTGGTTAAACGTTAGCACACAGGAACCTTGGTTATATAAATAACTAAAAGGGAATGGACATTTGTTTTAGCAATGTTACTCAAGTCTCTGAATTCCTTTGGAGATCTGTGGGGCAGGGGGGAGGATTACACAATGATTTGTCTTCAAAATTATTTTTCCTGGTTTATCAGCTGACAGCTCCATGGGGTTTTCCTTCAGTTTTATGCGAAGCCATCTGAATTGCAAAAGGATTTGATCCCCATTCATTTGTTAGAGCGATTTTTATTTTCTTCACCCTTGACAATAGTGTTCAGCACTGTCTCTGGAGCCCTGTGGATTTTATACCTTGGGGCAGTGCACCCAAGTAAGAATCAGGATAGGTGAAAGGTATGCTTTGTTTTGTAAAATGCAAAAAGGACCATTGCGAAAGAGGAGATGGAAGAGAGAACCAGCTTGATTCTGCCACCACATGTGTGTTCTCTGGCAGATTGATTTTAGGAAATAGGAAATATGAAATTTGAGGATAGTAGAAGTTGATTCTCTTAAAACTCTGCTAATTTACCCCATAAAGAATACCTCTATCCCCGGGTAATACACAATCCACTTTTAAGTTTGCTTGTTTATATTTATTATCATAACACTAATATATACAATATTTGTGGGGCTTTTTAAAAAAGACTTTATTTGAGGGGCGCCTAGGTGGCTCAGTCATTAAGCGTCTGATCATGGCTCAGGTCATGATCTAGGGGTCCTGGGATGAAGCCCCACATCAGGCTCCCTGTTCCACGGGGAGCCTACTTCTCCCTCTCCCACTCCCCCTACTTACATTCCCTCTGTCGCTGTGTCTCTCTCTGCCAAATAAATAAATAAAATCTTTTTTTAAAAAAGACTATTTGAGACAGAGCGAGCGAGCACTTTGGGGAGGGGCAGAGGCAGAGAATCTGAAGCAGACTTCACGGGCAGCCCCAGTCTTGGGGCTGAATCTCATGACCCTAAGATCAGGACCCGAACCGGAGGCTTAACTGACTGCAACACCCAGGTGCCCCCAAAATCTGTGGTTTTTAAAAAGGGTTTAGAAGGAAGCATAACACAAAAGGTTAAAGCCTCTCATGTTTCTGCCAATCACACCCAATCTATTCCCCTGAAATGACTACTTGTTAACAGTTTCTTATGTATGCTTTGTGAACTTTTCAATGCAAATACAAGCAGGGGGAGTGCGTGTTATATACATTTATCCTTTTCTCTTATACATTTATCTTAGGTATTTATCTTATACATTTATCCATTTATCCTTATGCCTTTATTCTTATACATTTAACCTTTTATGAAATATAAATGAGACTGTAACATACATATTGAGCTACAATGTAGCACTCTATATTGGGCATCAGGCCGTATTCTCCAAGTGGATCTACACAGCCATTGCAATGCCAATAAAAATTCCAGTGGGTTTTAAGGGAGAGACTTTCACAAAATCAATACAGAAGAAAAAAAGGCATCTTCCCCCTTCCTAGTTTCTCCTTCTTCCTCCTGAAAATGAGGATATAATGATTATAGCTGAGTAGCCATCCTGCTACCAGAAAACAGATTACCTCTGGACCTATTCTTATGGGAGGGAAAAAAAAGCCATATTTTACCAACTCTAAGATAAGAGGTACACCTCTTTCTTGTTTCAGCATCTCTGAAATCTTTGACAGTTTATGATTATATTTGGTGGCATTTTTTTTCCTTTCTTGGTGGTACATACAGTAATGGGGTGTCTTGCTGTCGACAGTGTCAGAATCAATAACACATTTGAAACATCATCCTGGGGCGCCTGGGTGGCTCAGTGGGTTAAGCCGCTGCCTTCGGCTCAGGTCATGATCTCAGGGTCCTGGGATCGAGTCCCGCATCGGGCTCTCTGCTCAGCAGGGAGCCTGCTTCCCTCTCTCTCTCTGCCTGCCTCTCTGCCTACTTGTGATCTCTGTCTGTCAAATAAATAAATAAAATCTTAAAAAAAAAAAGAAACATCATCCTGTTTGAGCCTTTGTTATTTGGATCACAGTCATGTATAAGTGATTACAGTTCTAAATGATAGCAAGCTTTCTAGTTCACTCCTAGTCATGTCCCAAGTCCTTTCCTAGCCTTTAAAGCCTATAGAGTCTGACCACAGCCTCTTAGACCTCACTTCCTCTCAACTCAGCCTTTCCCCAAACAAACTGGATTTATTGCTGTTCCTTCAAAAAGCTAAGGTGGCTCCTGCTTCCAAGCCTGTGCCTTTACTGTTATTTCTGCTTGGAAAGCTCTTCTCCTAGAAATCCTCATGTTTTCTCCCTCACTTCAGATTGCTGCTTAAATACCAGAGTCTTTCCTTGATCTCTATATAAAATAACACCCCATATCTGCTTTTCCTTCAAAACACTATCACCACATGATGTGTTAAATATTACACACACATATAAAAAATGACTATAAACTCCATGAGAGTAAAATGTTCACTATTCCCAGCGCCTCTTTGGCACTTAATGCATATTTAACTATTTGTGAAATAAATGAATGCATGCTTTTCATTATGGGTGAAGATGACCATAGTTTCAATTGTTTATTGGCTATTTCGTATTACTGCTCATGTGAACTACCTGTTCACATCATTTGCCTATTTTTTGGCTTCTTATTAACAATAATACATGACACTTATATGGCACCTGAAATATGCCAAGAGTTGTTCTCTTAAATAGGTTTAACCTTTACTCCAATTTTAGGAAGTCGGTGTTGTTATCATCCTCATTTTAGAGGTGAGGAAAATGAGACACAGAGAGATTGAGTGATGCTCAAGGTCACACAGCCAATAAATGATGGACCTGGGATTCAAACCCAGTGGTCAGAATCTAGAGTTTGGATTCTTTACCATTAGGCTATTAACCCTTCGTCGGTCATACTCAAGTATATTTTTCCCATTTGTCATTTGACTGTTGTATTTTATTTCATTTTTTAACCTTATGATGTTTAAGATTATTATGTAGTCAATATTCTCAAACTTCTCTTGATTCTGGATTTTAGTGTCTCATTTTTTTTAACTTTTTTTTCCTGATTACAAAAGCATAGAGCAAGTGCAAAGGTCCTGAGGCCAAAAGGAGCTTCATAATTTTAAGAAATGAAAATAAGGCCAGAATGGCTTGAGTTTGGTGATCAAGAAGGAGGAGAGTGATATAAGATGAGGATAGAGACACAAGCAGGGACCAGATCACCTGCAGCCTTGCAGACCATTGTATAAGATTTTTAATATTCTCCCACTAGCAGTAGGAATCATTTGGCTGGGGAGTAGCAAGGGATTGGCATGATATGATTCCTGATTTACACACAATAATTATAATCAAATAATTAACGTTTATTGATGATTTATTATATGCCACGCACTTTTAGGAGTATTTTACTAAGTTACATAAACTTCCTAACACCCTGATGAGGTAGGTACTGATACTATTCTCACTGTACAAATGCAGCACAAAATCCTTAAGTAGCTTGACTTTCCTTGTGCTTACTCTCTGCTTCTATACCTGTTCCCATTCAGAAGATACCTACCATCAACTATGAGAGGTCTGACACCTACTTTATCCAGGCCCCTGATATCCCGTTCATGGTCTGCAAGTTTTCACTAGACTAAAGACAAGGGGAAATGGCAAGTACACTCAGCACCAGAGCCCTTGGGTCTAGGAGCTGGTGAGGAGGGCTCTTCCCATCTCACCTAGACCACTTCACTAAGCTCAGAAGTAGCCCCCCTCCCAGCCCATCCATGATGTCCAGGGATCCAGCTAGAGGCTCCTACTTGCCATTGCAGCAGGACAAGGCTTCACGCCCTGCATCCCCAGAGCCACACCAACAACCAGGAGAATGAGGAAAGGGCTCATCGTTTCCAGGTGGTGCCAGCCCTACAGAAGGAAGCAGCAGGCTGAGCGGTGTGCAAGGGACACAAAATGGAAGAATTCAAGGTCTCCTTTAAGTACACATCTAGCCCCAGGTAACCTATATATCTGTGATTCCAGTGGCTGGGGCCCTTCTCTGGCCGAAAAAAAAGGAGGCTCACCAAGACCGCAAGGTCATGGTTGTGAGGGATGTACATCAACCGCAATGATGTAGGTTACACTGTATCCTATTCTAACCAGCCATTCCCGCAGCTTTTGCTGCCTGAGGTAGTCTGTGCCTCAGCTTCCCTGGGCCTTTAGCAACTCTATCATCCTTCAGACTTCTGCCCCATGTGACTTACACTTCTGATTCCTTATTTATCGGCTTCATACTCCGGCCTCTGAATGGCCTCCTGTGTTCCAGCACAGCATCTGGCCAAGCAACCAACCCTTGTATCCCTGTCCTCTAAGGAAACTCGGGAATCCCCAAATCTGGGTCTGGTGCTAGAGGTCAGCCCTGCGGGATGCAGCAGGGCCTTGGGCCTGAGCTTTGACAGAAGCACAATCAACAACACATTCTCCAATTTTACTCACTGAAGTGTAGAATCTGACTTCTTGTGTTTGTCCTAAATGTCTCTTTCAAGTTTGAAGCGTGGGAAGGGTACATCTTGTTACCAAAACTGGTAGTTAAAAATCCCGATCACACTTTGTGTTCTTTTTCAAAATTTTATTCCTTTTTAATTTTTTTGATTTTTTAAAAAGTTTTTATTTATTTGGTTTATTTTTAGTGAAATGTGTCTGACATATAAAATCATATAAATATAAAGTGCCCAACATGTTGATTTGATACATTTCTCTGTTGTACTATGATTGCCATTGTAGTGATAGCACTTCTATCACATCATATAATTATCATTTCTTTTTGTGGTGGAATAGTTAAGATTTAGTCTCTTAGCAAGTTTGATGATTATAATATAAAGTTGTTGCTTGTATTCACTATACTGTGCATTAGATCTCTACGGCTTATTTACTACTGGTTGCAAGTAAATCTGGTTCCTTTTAAAACTACTAAAAGCAATACAAACAAAATTATATTAAAACTTGGAATTAATAGAAATTTAGCAATGTCTAGAGAAATCACATGTGTATTCACTGTTTGACTCTGTAATTCCACTTCCAGGAATCTAACCCAAAGATAAACCAGCTAAAGGACAGGGTGACATATGCTCAAAGCCATTCATTGCAACACTACATTAACATTATATTGCAACACTATAAGAACAAAAGACTGGGAAAAAAACCAACAAATGTCAATCACTAGGGGACCAGTTGAATAAATTACAGTGAAAACTGGGAAAAAAATTTTAGTAAATTAAAATGTAGAATACTATGAAATCAGACATCTCTATGGGAATGATATCTGGGATATATTGCTAACCTGAAAAAGCAAAGTATAGAATATTGTATACAGATGCCAACTTTTGTGTAAGAAAGTTGGGGAAATAAAAATACTTACAGAAGTTTATGAACTTATCTATTTTTCTCTTTCTGGAAAAATAAATGTTTCCTAGCTCTGTCCACTGAAAAGACATAGTAGCAATGACAACCTAGTAGCAATGAGTATATCTAAGCCCAGATTGTGGTCTCTAAATATCATTTCCCACCAAAAGAAGTCAATCCTCCTTCAAGAAATAATTAGTTGTTCATCTGTCTGTCACAAGAAATATACAAAATGAGCCTAGAACATCTTGTTTTTGCCAAAAAGCAAGAGCCATATCAAAGACTAATGTAGTCTTGTCAAAGGAACACAGGACCCAAGATGGAGGGGAATCCCCACTTGCCTATATTGGGACAATAAGCGCATCAAAAAAATCTACCATTAATCAAGCATCAGATGTATGAAATACATAATTTCAGAGTGACATTAAAAAACATTGGTTGTGGGCACCTGGGTGGCTTAGTGGGTTAAAGCCTCTGCCTTCAGCTCAGGTCATGATCCCAGGGTCCTGGGATCGAGCCCCGCATCGGGCTCTCTGCTCAGCGGGGAGCCTGCTTCCTCCTCTCTCTCTGCCTGCCTCTCTGCTTACTTGTGATGTCTCTCTCCGTCAAATAAATACATAAAATCTTAAAAAAAAAATTGGTTGCCCCTGGCTGATACAAGGGCACCAATTTATTATTGTAAAAATTAATAAAGGGAAAAATCAAGAACTTATCTTGCCTTTCCTTTATGAACAGTATTTCAGTGTAACCAAATAGTGATATTCTTCTTTATGCAACAATTCCAGATAGCAAACACAAAAGGAATAATAGAATTAGTATATCACCATTTACAATCCCTAATAACGAATCTAGGCCATGGTTCCTCAACCCTAGCACTATTGGTACTTACAGACAGATAAGTCTTTATTTGGGGGCTGTCCAAGTTGCGGTCATCAAAAATGTCTTCAGACAGTGTCAAATATCCTATGGAGGACCATTATCTCTGGTTGAAAACCACTAATCTAGGGCAATGACCATGAATTGATGAAAAATGTTCAGGCAAATGACGATAAAGAATTTTACAATGGAGGGATCAAACTGATTATCACCTGAAACCACTGATCAATTACAGCATCACTAAGAGTGAGATAGTTAGGTATTATGTGCCTCCTGATGTAAGCACCACCTATGATATATTGATGCCAAAAATTTTTTTTTAATTTGAACCCAGATCTAGTCGAGTGTCTACCTCTAACTCCCAGTTTACAGTAAATATAGGAGATAGAAGAAAAAGTTCATTGTCACCACTAAAAAACCATCAGGCAAACCCAGAATATGGAATATTTTTTGAAAAAAATGACCTATTTTCTTCAATGGTAAATGGGATTTAAAACAGTATGAGAAAAATATGGGAAACTTACAGATTCTTTTTTAGCTTTATTGAGGTCTGACAAGTAAATATTTTATGTATTTAAGGTGTACAACATGATGTTTTGATATACGTATACATTGTGAAATGATTACCACAACCAAATTAATTAGTGTTTTCATCAGCTCACATAGTTACCTTTCTTATGTTGAGAACAGTTAAGATCTACTCTCTCAGCAAATTTCAAGTACACGCTACAGTGTTATTAATTATAGTCACCATGATGTGCGTTAGATCCCCAGAACTTACTCATCCTGCATAACTGAAACTTTGTACTACTCTTTGACCAACATGTCCCCGTTCCCCCCAACTTCTGGTCCCTGAAAAACACCATTCTACTCTGTGCATCTGTGAGTTGGACTTTTTTAGATTCCACATGTAAGTGATGTCATGCAGTATTTGTTTTTCTGTGGCTGGCCTAGGAAATTTAATAGGTTTTTGAAAGAGACTTAAGAGAGGTAACAACCAAATACAATGTTACATGTGGTTTGGATCCTATTTTGAGAAAACCAATTTTAAAAACACTTCTTGAAACAATTGGGGAGATTTGAATATGAATTTGTATTTTTGTATTTAAGTCCATCAAGGATTTATTGTTAATTAGTGAAATGTGATAATGGCATTGTGATTATCTTTTTAAAAGCATTTTTCTATTAGAGATGCACACTCACATTGAGTGAGATAATATTATTTCCAGGATTTGAGTTAAAAGACTCCAACAAACGTCACAGTGGGGAGAATAAAGGAAACAAGATGGGCAAAATGTTGAAAATTGTTGAAGCTGAGTAAAGGGTATTCGCTCCACTAATCTCTCTACTTCTGACTATGTTTAAATATTTTCATCTTAAGATGAAATTTGAAAATAAAGCAAGTACAATATCTGCTTTAGGAATGATGTAGTTGGTGTATTTTTCCCTATTCCCTCTGCTAAATACAGTTAAAAACCCTGAACATTGTATATAAGATGAACATAAGAAGACTGGAAAGTAGACAGAAAAGGGCAGACTGGCTCTAGACATCAGACACTGAGGACTTGACACAGCAGTGAGTTCTCTGAGGTTTGGTTTTGTTTCGCTTCATATATTCTAGACTGAGGACTGCAGAAGCAGAAAACCTGGAGATATCAACAGCACAGGTTTAAAAAAAAAAACAAAACCCTCCTGAAAAGCCTGCTCTCTCAGGCAAAGGACCAGGAATAGAGCAACCTTGCCAGATAGAAAAGTTTTCGATAACAACCACTCTACTCCAGACAAGCCCCACAGAAAAAATAAATTGCAGCACCACCCATGGTAACAAAGGCCAAGTGCAGAAATTAGACTTCTACCCTTCCAGAGTAGGGCAAGCTGGGAAGCAGAACTTTCATTCCTTCTGGGTGGTAACAAGCCTCCTCTGTCTGACACAGTATCTGTGGACTCCACATGGGAAGCCTGGACTGTCTGACCACCTGGTGATAACAAGGGACCTCTCCTCTTTTCCCCACTGGGGTAAGTGTCTGAGGAGTCCCAGTGGACAATCTGTGTTTTCACCACCATCCAGCAGTTACAAGAATCCCTCCACACTGTGCTGTAAGCAGAGGTTAGAAGAGGAACTACAACAAGGCATCCCTGCTCCTTTCAGCCAGAGTAGTAATAGCAGAAGCACAGCAGAGAACCCGAACCCCCACCTTGCCAAGCAGAAATTAGAAAACCCTCCCCACAGGTGCCGATGAAGGCTGACTGAGGAACCTCAACTTTCATTCCACCTGACGGCAATGAAGTGGTATTCCCTTTCCCATGCCAGAGCAGTGTTAGAAGAAGCATGATTTTAAAAAAAAAAGAAGAAGAAGAAGAAAGAAAGAAAAAAAAAAAAAAACAGAAGATTTAAGCAAGATCCAGAGTCTTATACATAAAACCCCAAATGTCCAGGTTTCAATTTTTTAAAAAGTCACTTATTATATCAAAAGTCAGGAAAATCTCCACTTGAAAAAGAAAAGACAACCAAAAGACCCCAACAACAACATGACATAAATGTTCATACAGATGCTTCCCCAAGGATACCTGGGTGGCTTAGTTGGTTAAGTGACTGCCTTCAGCTCAGGTCATGATCCCAGAGTCCTGGGATTGAGTCCCATATCAGGCTTTCCCTGTTCTGTGGGGAGCCTGCTTCTCCCTCACCCTCTGCCTGCCACTCCCCCTACTTGTGCTCTCTCTCTCTCTCTCTCTCTCAATCTCTGTCAAATAAATAAAAAAAGTCTTTTAAAACAACAACAACAACAAAGATACTTTCCCAAGCAATTACAAACAAAATAGAAACAAATAAAAGAACATAGAAAGCCTCATCAAAGAAATAGAAGACATAAAAAAGAACTAAATGAAAAATTTAAAACCAAAAAATATCATAACTGGAGTTTTAAAAATTATAATAGATGGGCTCAACAGCAGAATGGAAGAGACAGGGGAAAGAATCAGTGAACTCAAAAATAGAACAACAGAAATTGTTCAGTGTGAACAATTCAATTCAGTGTGAGGGGGGAAAATGAATAGATTCTAAGAATCATGTGAGACTATAACAAAATATTGAACATCTGTGTTATCAAAGTTAGGAAAGGAAAGGAGAAAAAAGGTGGAGCTGAAAAAGTATTTAAAGAAATAATGTCTTGGATGCCTGGGTGGCTCAGTCGATTAAGCATCTGCCTTTAGCTCAGGTCTTAATCCCAGGATCCTGGGATCGAGTCCTGCACTGGGGTCCTTGCTGAACGTGAACCTGCTTCTCCCTCTGCCTGATGCTCTCCCTGCTTGTGCTCTCTCTCTCTCTGACAAATAAATAAAACCTTCAAAAAAAGTAAAGAAATAATGGCTTAAACTTTTCCCAAAGACATAAATGCACACATTCAAGAAATGAATAAATCCTTAACTGTATAAACATAAAGAAATCCATGCCAAGACACACGATACTCAAACTTCTGAATACAAAGGACAAAACAAAAGGGCAGTGAGGCCAGAAAGTATTGGCACAACATTTTTCAAGTGCTGAAGGAAAGAACTGTTAATCCAAAATTCTTTGTCCAGCAAAAATATCCCTCAGGATGAAGGGGAAATCAGAACATTCTCAGATAAAGGAAAACTAAGAATTTGCCACCAGCAAACCTACCCTGAGTGAATGGCTAAAAAAGTTCTCCAAACAGAAAGGAAATTTAAAAAGAAGGAATTATGATACCAGGAAGAAGAAAAAGTATAACAGAAAGAGTAAAAATATGGGTAAACACAATAGATCTTCCTTTTCCTCTTGAGTTTTCTAAATTATGTCTGATGGTTGAAGCAAAAAAAACTACAACATTATTTGACATAGTTCTCAGTGTATGCAGAGAATATATGTAAGACAATTATATTATAAATGAAGTAGATTAAAAAGAAGTAAGGCTTCTACATTTCACCCAAACTGGTAAAATGTTGACACCAGTAGGCTGTGACAAGTATGTATGTGTAAAAAATGTAATACCTAGAGAGAAATTCTGTGTTCTCTGTGTGTGTGCGTCTACACACACACACACACACACACACATATTTACAAACAACATATATATAATGTTCCATGTACATATAATGTCATATAAAAATTTTAAAAGTCATCCAAAAAGCAAAAATTCAAAAAGCAATACAAAGAGAGACACTTCAAAAGCACTACAGGTAAGTAAAAATTCAATTCTTAAAAAAAGTTCAAGCAACCCACAGGAAGGGAGAAAAAAGAATACAGAGAAACAAAAACAAAGAAATCAAACAAAATGAAACAAAATATCAGGCATAAGCTCCAACTTATCAATAATTACATTAAAGTGTAATGTAATGATCAAAATGGTCAAAATGCCATTAGTTGAAAGTAGCAGGAGATTAAAGGAAAAAAACATTCCCCAACTATATGTTGTCTATAAGAAACCCACTTCAAATATAACAATGTAGGTAGTTTGAAAGTAAAAGAAAGTAAAAATACATGTCATGCAAATATTAATTAAGAGAAAGCAAGACTGGCTGTACTAGTATCAGAGAAATTGGGCTTTGGAGCAAAGAAAATTACCAGAGACTAAACATCCATGAGTCCATATTGTTATAAATAAATGTTTGAATAAATTAATGAATGGGGAAAAGAAACACATATGCCTTGCAGAAGAAATCCAAATAATTTTTGTAGATACTCTGCTCTCAAGGGGGTTGAGCGCTCCCTCTTCAACTATGGGTTGCGCATAGTGACTTCCTTCCAAAGGGTATAGTTTGGAAAGAGTAAACAAGTAAAGCAGTGGAGAAACCTGACAAACACTACTTCGGCCAGGTGATCAAAGTCGACATCACATAGATGGTTATAATCTTGATATGATGTCATGAGAATGGCACTTTACCACTGAGATCTTCCCTTCTAAAACCCATATTAATCTCACATTAATCATGAGAAAAACACGAGACAAATTCCAATAGAGAAGCACTCTACAATATGTTTAACCTCTACAAAACTGTGAAGGTTACCAAAAACAAGGAAAATCTGAGAAGCTGTCCATTTTGTTAAGGAGACACAATAACTAAACGTAACTGTTATCCAGGATCTGATGCTGGGGCAGAAAAAGGACATTAGGGGAAAACTAAGGAAATGTGAATAAAGTACGGACTCCAGTTAATAATGATGTATCAATATGGGTACATTGAGTGCAACAAATGTACCATACTAATGTCATGCGTTAATAATAGAGGAAATTGCGTGCAAGGGATACATGGGGACTTTGTACTATTTGATATATTTTTTAAATCTAAAACTACTCTAAAAAATTAAGTCTATTAATAAAAAAATTATTGAAGCTATTACATAATCATAAAAGGGTTAATATGCCAAGAAGACACAACACTCAGAAATGTGTATAAACCGAAGAGCACAGCTGCAAAATTCAGGAAGAGAAAACTAATAAAATGAGAAATAAATTCATAATTAAAGTTAAAGATTTCAACATATCATTCTGAACAACTGATAGAAAAACTATACAGAAAATTGGCAAGGACATAGGGAGAATTCAGAAACACTATCAAACAATAGAATCCAGTTGGCATTTATGCAATATTCCACCCTACAACAGCAGAACATACATTCCTCATAAGCATTCACAGTAATCAAGATAGACCATATCCTGAACCACTAAAAAACCATAACAAACTTAAAAGAATTAATATCATACAGACTGTGTTCTCTGATCACAACAAAAACAAACTAGAAATCAATAACAGAAAGGCAATAGGAAAATTTACAAATACTTGGAAACTCAAGAACACATTTCTGAATAACATGGATCAAAGAAGAATAAAATTTTTTATAAATGCATATAACTGATGAAAATAACATATCAGGGCGCCTGGGTGGCTCAGTGGGTTAAAACCTCTGCCTTCGGCTCAGGTCATGATCTCAGGGTCCTGGGATCGAGTCCCACATCGGGCTCTCTGCTCAGCAGGGAGCCTGCTTCCTCCTCTCTCTCTCTGCCTGCCTCTCTGTCTACTTGTGATCTGTCTGTCAAATAAATAAATAAAATTTAAAAATCTTTAAAAAAACATAACATATCAAAATTTGCAGGACACAGTTAAAGCAGTGCTGAGAAAGGAATTCATAGCACTAATTACTTAAAGTAGAAAAGAGAACAAGTCTCAAATCGGTAATCTAAGCTGCTTCAAAAAATGAAAAACTATCAAGCAAAGGAAGAGCTTAAAATGGGAAAACAATAGAGAATATTAATGAAACAAAAGTAAAAGTAATGAAACAAAAAGCTGATCATTTGAAAAGATTAATAAAATTGACAAAACTCTAGTAAGACTGACAAAAAAAGGAAATGCAAATTACCAGTATCAACAATGAAGCAAAAAAATACCACTGTAGACCCTGAAGAAATCAGAAAATAATAGTAATAAGGGAAAGCTGTTAACACTCTACACACATAAATATGAAAATTTTAATGAAATGGACCAATTCCTCCAAAAAATATGAACTACCACAACACACCCAATATAAAATAGATACTTCGGATAGCCCTATAACTATTAAGGAAAGAATGCGTAACTATGAAAACTACCCAATCAGAAGTCTCCAGGCCTAGATGGTCTCACTGGACAATCTTACCAAGCATTTAAGGAAAAATTAATAACAATTTTATATAATCTCTTAAAGAAAATAGATGAGGAAGAATACTTTCCAATTCATTCTATGAGGCCACTGTTACCCTGATAACAAAATCAGCCACAGACAGTCCAAAAGGGAAATTATAGATCCATACCACTCATGAATACAGACACAGAAATCCTTAACAAAATGTTAGCCAAAAAATTCAACAATATATACAAAAATTATACACCATGATCAAGTAGACTTTGTTTCAGCAATGAGGGGCTGCTTGAAAATTTGAAAGTCAGTGTAACCCACCATATCAACAGACTAAAGAAGAAAAATCATATGGTCATATCAATTGATCCAGAGAAGTATTTGACAAAATCAACACTATTTACAATAAAAGTCCTTTAAAAATTAGGAACATAGAGGAACTTCCCAAATTTGGTAAAGAACACTGACAAAAAAAAATCTATAGGTGTCATACTTAATAGGATGCACTGAATATTTTCCCTCTAAGTTTGGGAACAAGGCAAGGATGTTCATTCTAACCACTGTTATTTAACATAGTACAGGAAGTTCTAACCAGTGCAGTAATACAAGAAACAAACCAAAAAAGGAGCAGAGATCAGAAAGAATCATTAAAACCGCCTCTATGTTCAGATGATATGATTATTTACATAAAAAATCCCAAGGAATCTACCAAAAACCCTAAAGCTCCTGCAACTAATAAGCAAGTTTGGCAAGTTTGAAGGATACAAGATCAATGCAAAAATGTCAATCACATTTCTACATATTACCAACAAATAATGTGGAAACCAAAATTAAAAGCACAATATCTTTTGCTGTTATCCCCCAAAATGAAATCTCAAGGCATGTATCTAACAAAACACACACAGGATGCATATGTTGATAATTTCAAAGTTCTGATAAAAGATATCATAGAAGATCTAAATAAATGGAGACACATACTGTGTTCGTGGGTTGGAAGACTCACCACATAAAGATGTCAATTCTTCCCAAATTTATATGTAGCTTTAATACAATTCCCATAAAAATTCCAGCAGGGTTTTTTTTAATAGATATAGTCAAGGCTGTTCTAACATTTACATAAAAAGGCAATAAAAGGGGCACCTGGGTGGCTAAGTCAGTTAAGCGGCTGCCTTCGGCTCAGGTCATGATCCCAGGATCCTGGGATCAAGCCCCACATCTGGCTCCCTGCTCAGCAGAGGGACTGTTTCTCCCTCTCCCTCTGCCTTCTGCTCTGCCTGCTTGTGCTCTCTCTCAATCGCTCCGTCAAATAAATAAATAAAATCTTTTTTTAAAAAGGCAATAAAAAACTATAATAGCTAAAACAATATTGAAACAGAAGAATACAGTTGAAGGAATCACACTGACCAATTTTGAGACTTCCTTTATAGCTATAGGAATCAAGACTCCGTGGTATTGGTGGAGAGACATATTAATGGAAAAGTTTAGAGATCAATGACAGAGAATCCATGATCAGTGGAACAGAATTAACCTAGAAACAGACTCACACAAGTATGGCCAACTGATCTTTGACAAAAATGCAAAAGCAATTCTACAGAAGAAGGACAGTCTTTTCAACAAATGGTGCTGGAGCAATTGAATATCCATAGGCCAAAAAAAAAATTAACCTCTACTCAGATCTCAAATTTTATACAAAAACTAACTCAAGATAAATCTCACATTTAAATGTAAAACTATAAAACTCTTAGAAGAAAACATAGGAGAAAATCTTTAGGCCCTAGGTCTTGGTGAAGAATTCTTAGACATAACACCCAAATCATAACCCATAAAATAAAAATCAGCAAATTGTATTTCATCAAAATTAAAAATGAACTTTTGGGAATGGCTCTTCTAAAAAGTGAAAGATAACTTACAGACCAGGAAAAAATATTTGTAAACCACATACCTGACAAAGGACTCATAACTCATGACACAAAGAAACTCATAACACATAACTCATAACACAAAGAACTCTCAAAACTCAACAATAAAAACAAATCCAATTAGTAAACAGACAAAAGACTTGAGATAGCTCCCTGAAGAGGATAAACAGATGACAAATAAGCACATGGAAAGATATTCAATATCACTATCCATTAGAGAAACGTAAATTAAGATCATAATGACATAGCACCACACACCTATTAGAACAGCTAAAACAAAAAATTGTCACAACACCAGCACTGGGAAAGATGCAGAGAAACTTATCAAATGAAATGAAAGAAAATGAAAACTTACATCCACACAAGAATGTGTACTTGAATGTTCATAGCAGCTATACTTGTAATAGCTAAATTTGGGAACAACCAGAATGTCCTTTTGTAGGTGAGTGGTATATCCATTCATGGAATACTATTATGGTATATTCATACCACAGAGTACTACTCAACAATAAAAAGATGAACTATACATGCAAGAATTTGGATGGATCTCAAGGGCATCATACTGAGTGAAGAAAAGTCAGTCTGAAAAGGTCACACACTGAAGGATTCCACTTAATGTAACATTCTTGAAGTGACTAAATTAAGAGAGAGTGAACAGATCAGTGGTTGCCAGAGGTTTGGAATGGTGGGTAGGAAGGAAATGGGGATAACGATGGGAGGTAGCAGGAAGATCTTTTCAGAGATAGAATAATTCTGCATCTTGATTGTGGCTGTAGTTATACCAATCTACATGTGAATGAATGACGTAGAACTAGGCACACACATTGCACCAAAGCCAGCTTCTTTTTGCATAACATGTTAAGTATTGAGGGAAGCTGGGTTAAGTTTACCAACAAAACAAAACAAAACAAATTGGTTTTTTTTTAAAGATTTTATTTATTTATTTGACAGAGAGAGATCACAAGTAGGCAGAGAGAGAGAGAGAGGAGGAAGCAGGCTCCCTGCTGAGCAGAGAGCCCGATGCGGGACTCGATCCCAGGACCCTGAGATCATGACCTGAGCCGAAGGCAGAGGCTTAACCCACTGAGCCACCCAGGCACCCCTAAAACAAATTGTTTTGAAAAAGGAATTACGAGGGGCACCTGGACGGCTCATTGGTTAAGCCTCTGCCTTCAGCTCTGGTCACGATCTCAGGGTCCTGAGATCAAGTCCCGCATCAGGCTCCCTGCTGAGCAGAGAGCCTGCTTCCCCTTCTCTCTCTGCCTGCCTCTCTGCCTACTTGTGATCCCTCTCTCTCTCTAAAATAAATAAAATCTTTTTTTAA
Source organism: Mustela erminea (assembly GCF_009829155.1). Taxonomy (NCBI): domain Eukaryota; kingdom Metazoa; phylum Chordata; class Mammalia; order Carnivora; family Mustelidae; genus Mustela; species Mustela erminea. The sequence continues at coordinate 43,122,512 of NC_045635.1, read as the reverse complement.
AAAAGGAAAAAAGAAAAAAGAATTATGAATAAAAACAGGAGGAAATTGAATTCCTAGGAATAATTTCCTACTGGATCATTTGCAACTGGAAAGTCAGGATTGTTCTTCTTGATTTTTCCTTAATGCAGAGCTTCCCAAGTGTCTCCACAAGGTGATAACCCAAATACAAAAGATTTCACCAGTAGTGACCAGGGGACTGTCTTCAGGAAGGGAATGCCCTTGCACGTACACGGATTCTGGCATCTGAAAGATAGGTCAGTGAAGTTGGCCAGTTATTACTAATTTGTATTGATGCCCGACAAAGGGATAATGGAATTGAGGGCTGTTGGCAAGCAATTAATGGCAAAGTAGAAGAGCCAGAGGACCTCGCTGATAGCTTATAAAGATGCCCTTTTCTCCTTCAGTAGAAGAGCAGATACATCAGAGGAACAGACTCAGGCCTTGAGAGTAAGAGCCTCCAGATGATTAAATGCTCATCCCAGACAAATCAGTCATGCTCAAGTCAGAGCCCTGGCTGGAAAACAAAAACAAAACAATAACACCAACAAAAAACCTGGGTCCCGAAAAATAGGACGGAGACATCTGCAGAGATACTCCTGAGAGGTTGGCTCTGTAAATCTCCCTGAACTCTGAAATTCCCTGAAATTGAAGTGATAGCCCATTCTTCCCTAGAAAGAGTTTGTACTTGTCTCATGCTGGAAGATGCCAGTGAGGCTTGGCCCCATGCAACAAGCAGTTTCCTGTTCAACAGCTGCCCCAATCTTTTCTCCTGGCTTTCAGGCTAAGAGCTTGTATTGAATCCCAGTGTAATCCAACTGAAGATATGCTGGGCCTGATAAGGAAGGAAAGAGATCGTGTATTGTAAGAAGAGCAGAATTAGCTAGGACATAATGGCCTGAGCCAGGTGAGTAGCCCTAGGATTGAATTTTGAGGTACTTGATCGAGGCAGCTAGAGCATAACATTGAAAAGGCAAGAATTTATCCATTGGAGGGTGCTCTCTCGAGAGGTGGACTTAACACCCTAGCAGAATACCCCAGGAGTGGGGCATGTTTCTTGCTAGGGTGGTTCTTAGAAGCCTGGAGTAGGCAGAAGTGTATGCTGGATGCAGCAGAAATGCTTGAGTTGACTGGAAGATGGTAGAAAGAATTACAGAGGCAGAAGGAACTGGACATGTTGAAATGGATATAACACAAGGTCAGAAGATTGAGTTCCATGGGGAACCCAGAAAACTCACTATTCACCAAAGCCATCAGAGCCTCAGTGGTGGCTCTCACCCACTGGTTAGGGCTGAGGGTATGTAGGGTGGCAACAAAGTGGGTCTCATTAATGTCCCTGGGGATCATGGAGACCCAGATGTCAGATGTACCATTATTTTATGCAATGCTACAATAAAAAGTAAAAAGTCTGCCAACTAAACCTACCATAACGTTTTCTTTGCACTTATACTTTTTTACTTATTGAAAAAATTATTTTAGGCTTATGTAGGCATATAGCATCTTTTCATATGTCATTCTTATGAGTACAAAAAAACATAAGCAATATACATCGCTTAAAGTATTTCCTTTTTTTAAAATTATGTTCAGTTAGCCAGCATACAGTATATCATTAGTTTTTGATGTAGTGTTCAATGATTCATTACTTGCATATAACTCCCAGCGTTGTGCTAAAAGTATTTCTGACATTTCTTCACAGCTATAACCTGACTACCCTGAATCACTTTTCAGCTGAGTCGAAATTGTCCATGTTCTCTATACACAGTATTGTCCTCTGTGCCTCCAAGATTGTCAGTAATGCAGAATTTCTTGAAAGAGGGCACCTGGGTGGCTCAGTGGGTTAAGCCGCTGCCTTCTGCTCAGGTCCCGCATCTGGCTCTCTGCTCAGCAGGGAGCCTGCTTCTCTCTCTCTCTCTCTATCTCTCTCTCTCTGCCCACCTCTCTGCCTACTTGTGATCTATCTCTGTCAAATAAATAAATAAAATCTTAAAAAAAGAAAAGAATTTCTTGAAAGAGTGACTGACTTATTGTCCAAGGGATTTTCTTCCAAACTGCTTCCAAGCTACAAGTTTTGACATGAGCTTTCTTGCTTGGCTTGTGAAACTCAGTAACATGACAGAGTTTCAGCTACTTGTACATATCTCCCTTGCTTTGGACTCAAAGTACAAGTGTAAATTTTTTTTAAAGATTTTATTTATTTATTTTTTAAATTTTTTATTTTTTATAAACATATATTTTTATCCCCAGGGGTACAGGTCTGTGAATCACCAGGTTTACACACTTCACAGCACTCACCAAAGCACATACCCTCCCCAATGTCCATAATCCCACCACCTTCTAAAAGATTTTATTTATTTATTTGACAGATAGAGGTCACAAGTAGGCAGAGAGGCAGGCAGAGAGAGAAGGGGAAGCAGGCTCCCTGCTGAGCAGAGAGCCTGATGTGGGGCTCGATCCCAGGACCCTGGGATCATGACCTGAGCCAAAGGCAGAGGCTTTAACCCACTGAGCCCCCAGGCGCCCCACAAGTGTAAAATTTTAAATTGGTCTTAGACAAAATGTTTCTAATCAATAACTAGGACCTTTCAGTAAAGCTGAATGACTTTGGGTTTAGTTTTTAATGGTTTTGAGTCAAGTAGACTTGTTTGAGGTTCTTACTGAGTTGTTTCCTTGTTGTGGCTCTTCTGATGGTCTTCTTTATATTTCATTTTAAGGTAACTAATTTTATTCTCTCTGTTCTGTTCTTAATGTTTTCGTAAACCTTTTAAGTTTGCAAATGGTCTGAAAATGAGTTATTTCCCAACAGCACTTTATGCTTTTGTAACTATTGATTGTGTTCATTTGAAAGTTATTTTATGTTACTGTTCTGGCATCACAGTGCTTTTCCAATTTGTGAATTCTTTTTTTTAAGATTTTATTTATTTATTTGAGAGAGAGAGAGCGCGTGCACACGTGCATGCACACATGTGCTTCAGTAGGGGGAGGGGCAGAGGGAGAGGGAGAAACAGACTCCCTGCAAAGTCCAGAGCCAGAAGAAGAAGGGCTCAATCCCAGGACCCAGAAATCATAACTTGAGGCCAAGTCAGATGCCTGACAGAGCCAATCAGGTGCCCCATGAATTCTTAGAAACTAACTTAAAATGTTTCATTTTTGCATTGTGTATTTCTTTCATATGCAGTAAGTTTTCTATTTGCACAATTTTTATCAGTCTGATATTATTTTGCCACCATGCACTTTTCTATCACAATTGAGGATATGAACATTCCTAGGCTTTTCATTTGAACACTTAATTAATTTTTAAACCCAGTATGACATTTTCCAAACTTTCTAAAAATTCTGTATTTGCTTGTCTTTCAGGATTTGGGGAGTTATTTATCTTTCTTTTAATCTTGATATTTAATTTTTACTTTATTTTTTATTGAGATATAACTGGCGAGTAACACTGTGGGAGTTTAAGGTGTACAACATGTTGATTTGATACATTTACATACTGCAAAAAGATTACCACAACAGCATATTAGCTAACACCTCTACCATGTCTCATAATTATAGTTTTGTGTTTGCGTGTGTGTGGATATTTAAGATCTAGTCTCTTAGTAATTTGATAATAGTAATAAACTATTATTTTCTTTTTTTTTAAGATTTTTTATTTATTTGACAGAGATCATAAGTAGGCAGAGAGAGAGAGAGGAGGAGGAGGAAGCAGGCTCTTTGCTAAGCAGAGAGCCCGTTGCGGGGCTCAATCCCAAGGACCCTGGGGTCATGACCTGAGCCAAAGGCAGAGGCTTTAAACCACTGAGCCACCCAGGCTCCCCTACACTATTATTTTCTATAATCATGATACTGTGCATTATATCTCTAGGCCTTACTTATTTACTAGTTGCAAGTTACACATCTCTCCTATTCCCCCACCCTCCAGCCTCTGATAACAGCCACTCTACTCTCTTTTTACAAGTTTAGCTTTTTGAAATTCCACATATAAGCGAGTACTTATCTTTCTGTGTCTGACTTATTTCACTTTAGCATAATGCCTTCATGGTCCATCCATGTTGTCACAGATGGAAGAATTTCCTTCATTCATGGCAGAATAATATTCCATTCCATACATACACACCCCACATCCACTGATGAACACTTGGGTTGTTTCCATCTCTTGGTTACTGTAAATAATGCAGGAAACACGAGAATGCAGGGGCGCCTGGGTGGCTCGGTTGGTTAAGCCTCTGACTCTGAGTTTTGGCTCAGGTCATGATCTCAGGGTCGGGAGATCATACCCCCTGGTGGGTTCCTAGAGGGCCCCACAGGACCCTCAGTGGGGAGTCTTCTTGGGATTCTCTCTCCCCTCTCTCTCTCTGCCCCTCCCCCCATGCTCGCTCACTTTTTTGCTTTCTTTCTTAAAAATAAATAAATAAATCTTTAAAAAAAACCACAAGAGTGCAAATATCTCTTTGATATCCTGTTTTTCATTTCCTTTGGATAAAACCCAGAAGTAGGGTTGCTGGACTGTGTCATAGCTCACTCTCTCTCTCTCTATTTTACTAAATAGTGTGAGTTTGGGTTTTTTTTTTTTTTTTAGATTTTATTTATTGGTCAGAGAGGGAGAGAGAGAGAAAGAAAGCACAAGCAGGGGAAGTGGCAGGCAGAGGGGGAAGCAGGCACCCCACTGAGTAAGCGTCTGAGTCAGAACTCAATCCTAGGACCCTGGGAACAAGACCTTAGCCCAAGGCAGATGCTTAACGAACTGAGCCACCCAGGCGTCCCTGGTAGCTTTAATTTCTGAGGAACCCCCATACTGTTTTCCATAGTGGCTACATCAATTTACATTCCCAGCTGCGCACAAGGGTTCTTTTTTTCTCCACATCTTCACCAACACTTGTTTTTTCTTGTGTTTTTGATTCTAGCCATTCTGACTCATGTGAGGTGACATCTCATTGTGGTTTTGACTTTCATTTCCTTGATGATTAGATGTTGACCATCTTTTCACGTACCTGTTGGACATTTGGATGTTTGGGAAAAATTCCTATTTAGTTCCTCTGCCCATTTTTTAATTGATTGCTTTTTCTCTTGTTATTGAGTTGTAGGATTTATTTACATATTTTGGATACCAAACCTTTATCTGATACATAGTTTTCAAATATTTTCTCCTGTCCAATAGGTTACAATTTTTATATTTTAAATATAGTTTAAGTCAATTATTCCTACTCTATTTGGCAAACATCTCAGCTGCAAATTCTTTTGAAATACATACCTGCTACCAGTAGTTAGCATTTTTGGTCATTTTTACATACCCTATTTCAATGTTACAAAACCAGAAGTTGAACTATTCATGCCCCACAGATTTTGGCACATTTTTATCATCAATCAGTACAGGCTCTTCTCTTTTTAATTTTTTTAAAGATCTATTTATTTGAGGGGTGGCAGGGGAGGCTCTGCACTTAGCTGGAAGCCTGACACAGGGCTTGATCCCACGACACTGAGATCATGACCTGAGCCAAAATCAAGAGTCAGATGCTCAACCAACCGAGCCACCCAGGCACCCCTCTATTCTATTTTTTTAACTTTATTTTATTTTTTTCACCTTTACCTCACATCTTTACTTTCATTCCCCTTTCTTCATCACAGACAAGCACTCTGAATATATTTAAAATTTATCTTGACTAAACCTATGATGATATCATTTCAAAAGGTATGTAAATCAAATCACCATGCTGTATATTTAAAGTTTTCCAGTGATGTATGTCAAGTATTTCACAATAAAACTAGGGGAGGGGGCACGTGGGGAAATCGTCTTGGATACGTTTGTGTCCTTAAAAATATATGTAGTGTTGCCCGATCTCACAACTTTTTAAGGCGTTGCTTCTCAAAAATCATTTCCAAGCTTTCATTTCTTTTCCAGACAGTAATATTCACTTCATAGATCTAGCCTTGTTATATTTTTGATTATCTCTATCATTTACGTCAATGCAGGTCGCACTCAGCACAATGTTCCTCAGCCCAGTGACAGTATATTGCTACTATTTGTTTTGCTTGCAGAATTGATGCCTTTATCTAACTGGGCCTGTTTCATATCACGAAAGGCCCATCTCAGACTGTCAGGGGCAGGGGTGAGGGCTGTTTCTCTGGGCAGAGAATGATGAGTAATGAACTCTACAGACTGGCTTGCCAGATAGCTCTGCTGACCCCTTTCTAGTGTGCCCTCCTTTATGACAGAGGCTGGAAAGTGAAAAGCTCTCTTTTCTTACTCCTCCGAAACAAGGAAATGAATGTAATTTAGGTTCTGTTAATCTGGTGTACTCATATGAGAATTCACTTTGAAAATTTCATTAAATGGGGAGAAAGGTGGCCTTCTGACTGGCCTCCATTATGCAGCCGTGAATGAATCTAGCAGGCCTGGTGTGGCTCGGGGGAAAAACAGAGATCATGACAACTTCCTGATCTCAGGAGCATGGCTAGGGTAGCAGAGACACCAGATCTAGTGGCTGATTCTGGGTCCCAGTGTTGTGGCTAAGGTGGTGTGATCCTGAGTCTAGCTGCTGGGAAAGAAACTTCCTGACTCTCCAGCTTCTGAGTGAGGTGGCAGTCTTCCTGGTGGGCCAGTTCATTTGCTTGTTCTACTTAGTCATTCCCAGCAGCTGAGCCTAGAAGTTGCTCTGCCAGCCCTTCTGAAGATTTCGTGAGTGCCTTGTTCCCCCACATTAAATCCATATCCTGTTCAAGTAACTGGAGTAATGGCTTCCATGGACAACTGGACCTTGACTAATCAACATGCCGATCACAATAAAGTTCTTCTTATGAGAACACTCTCTACTAGGGATATTAAAACCAGTGTTCCGTCAGACAATGCCTCCCAGCAACCCGTTCTCATTTTTAGAAGCCCCCATTAAGGCCTATCAGGTATAGAGCCTCTTTCCTCACAGATCACAGACTAGTGACCAGATGAAGGGAGTCTCTCATATGTTGGGGCAGGAACTCATTCTCCTAGGTAATTAGAAGCCCTTATCCTCAGTGGAATTTACTTTCAGTTTCTGCATCTCCCCTCTCAGAATAAATTGACTTAATAGGGAAATGTCTCACTGTGTTTTGCCCAGGCCCCGGACACCAGAGGCTTAGGTCCAAAAGGGAAAAGCTGAGGAGAAGAGAGGAGGATATACAGATCATCTTGAGCGGGACATCAAAAGAAAAAGAGCACGGATTACAAGCTTCAAGCATTCCAGATGTGGGAACTAGGCATGCGGGCTCTGCCCATCTCCCTGGAGCCACGTGGAACAGCACCAAGCTCCAAGAGTCAACCTGTTGAGCCCCTTTGGGGTACCTGAGGCAGCCTGCTCACCAGCCCTGTTCCCCATTTTCCCTGCATCCTCACACCCCCACCCCCAGAGTGTGTCCCACCAGTCAGAGAATGAGGAAGGCACACTCCTATTGTAGAATGCTTGTATATGCAGTTCTTCCAGGTATTAGCTAAAGGACTGGTGGATTGGAGGGCCCTGGGCAGCCCAAGGGGAAATACACAGAAGGCAGTAGGCCATGCAAACTATACAAGTGGTAGTTGCACCAAAGGAGCCCCTCCCCACCTCTGCATTCATATCATTCCCAGCTGTTTTGTTACTTACAGCAGTGCTTTTCTAAACATTTTATTTATTTATTTGACACAGAGAGAGAGAGAGAGAAAGAGAAAGCACAAGCAGGGGGAGCAGCAGAGGGAGAGGGAGAAGCAGAGGGAAAAGGAGAAGCAGATTCCCTGCTGAGCAGAAAGCCTGAAGCAGAGCTTGATCCCAGGACCCTGGTATCAGGGCCTGAGCCGAAGGCAGACACTTAGCCCACTGAGCTCCACAGGCACCCCATCATCGTTCTGCTTTTGAAGACTCACTTGTGGAGGCTGAGTCCCCTGTTTCATCTACACTACTTTCTACCTTTTGGCTGCATTTCCTATGAACCACCTTCCTGTTAGCATTGTGTCTTCTAGCTGATAAACTCCTAAATACCCCCTTGGGGGCCCAGACCTCAGTCTTTTTGCCTGTGCACTCTTTCCTGTGAGGCAACCCTGATAGAACCTGACCCAGCTCAGACTGCGGGCTTCCGCAAGCCCAGGGCTACCATCGCCCCAGGCACTATTTTTATCTTGTTTTCTGAAATGTATTTCAAAGTTGGAGAATTTGGAAAGGCAGAGCATTTTCCAAGGTCATGCTCTGCAGAACTGATGACTGGAGAAATCCCCAAAACCCCTCTCTGTTGCTTAAAGTAACAGTAGCTATTACAACAGATAAACCGTGACACGGTATCAGCTGCTAAACATAATAGAAGTTTGTTTTAGGTTTCTTTTTTTGAGTATAGTTGATACAAGATGTTACACTAGTTTCAGGTGTACAACACAGTGACTCAACAACTCTGCATGTGACATGTTGCTCACCACCGGGAGAGCCACCATCTGTCACCATCTATTACAATATCATTGACTGTATTCCCTGTGCTGTGTCTTTTATTTCCATGGCCTATTCATTTCATAACTGGAGGCCTGTCTCTTCTGCTCCCCAATACCCATGTTGCCTATCTCCCTACTCCCTTCACCTCTGACAACCATCAGTTTGTTCTCTGTATTTTCAGGTCTGATTCTGCTTTTTGTTAATTCGTTTGTTTAGATTCTGCATATACGTGAAACCAAATGGTATTTGTCTTTCTCTGATTTATTTCACTTAGCATAATAGTCTCTAGGTCCTTCCATGTTGTTGCAAAGGGCCAGATCTCATCAGTTTTGTGGCTGCATAATATTCCTCTGAGCGTGTATGTGTGTTGGGAGGGGGGTGTACCACATCTTCTTTATCCACTCATCTATGATAGAAGTTTCATTCTTGCTCCATAAACCCAGTGATGATGTTCTTGCCTGGTGGTGGCCTCCTATCTTATGACCTCACTCATGTCTAGGGCCCCAACGTTGCCTCCATTTAGCTGGCAAATGGAAAAAAAGACCATGGAGAAGGCACGACCCCTTATTTGGCCATGTAGTAACCCTCATATTCCACTAGCAAGTATGAGTTACCTGGATGGAATTGGGGGTGGGGTGGGGGTTCTGAGAACTGTAATCCCTGACTTGGCATGCCAAACCATCTCAGCCACATCCTCTGTATTCCTTTTCAGTTAGCTTCTAAATAAATCACAGCTAGAGATAAAATCTTTAATTTTGTAAAAAGGCAGCGAGGCACAATTTCCTGAAAATAAATGAGAAATAAACCCTCTTAGTATCTGAAAATTGGCCCAAAATGTAAAAGTGGACTTGAAGTTTTTAAGACTTTTTCATGGTGCATAGAAAATAGCACCCTCACTCTCCAGCAACATTTAAATAATTGAACACAAAGGCTGAAGGGTACAAATGATTAGGAATAAACGTCCCACCCCTACGCAAGCTCCTTCTTGGTATACAAATGTTTAAAAGCATTGGTATGAAATAATTGTTGATCTTAGTGACTTTTTTTTCTCCTGCTGAGAATCTACTCTTCCAGATCTGGCAAGACTATCCCCAGAAAGGGTCTGTCCCTCTAAGGCAGTATCTCTAGAGAAGTTGAAGCCTAGCCCAGGTGGCAGTTCCAAGAAAAGTTCCAGGAGCCTGCAGGCTCACATTTGATGGGACTCCATCCGAGTCCTCCCCATGCCACCCTAGCCTATGATCCTCCAGCCAAGAACAGTAAATACCCCCCATCCTAGCCTAACCAGTGAGTGGTAAACACTAGGTCTTTTCAAGCAAATATATCCTTTCATTTACACAAGATTGTATGTAAGCTATGTCTGCTTCCCTGACCCACAGGCTCTGTTCTTCTCCATCTCTAACTCTTGAAACCAGATTTTGTTCACAGTTACCATAGAGAATCCATTCCCATCAAACAGTGAGCATTATACCATTAAATGAGTATTTCCCAGAGGAAGATGTGTTAGGAGGGTTGTCCCCACAGAATTTAACTTGAAAGTCCCCTTAGACAATATTTCTTCTCCTAAATCAGACCTATCTCCTCCCTGCCACCTGCACCATCGCCCAAACAGCCCACCCTTGGCCCTGGCTTTCTTTTTTCCCTCACAGATCTTGCCCAGATCCTGATCACTCGTCTTACTGTTTCAGGGAAACTGAAGTCTCTTCTAGCTTCTCCCTCCAAACTCGCACACTCCACCCACTACTGAAAACCCCCCCACAGATTTGTGACAAGCCATTAATTATATGGAGGTTCATAACTTTGTACCTAGACCCCCCCCCCCCAATTCTTCCATTAATGAGGCCTACCCTCCTTAGAAAGTTGTAGGGTGGGATACCTTACTTTCTCTTTTGCTCTCTGTAAAACATAAACATACTGGTAGTTCTCAGTTGATTTTTAGGGGAAACACTATGTTTGGGGGCACTGTGACTGCAGAAACCATTCAGCAGCACACTGTCAGATATTAAATGAGGAGGAAATACAAATTGAACACATGTAAACTGTAAAACACATACAACATAGTTTCACCAGAAGCTGGTCAATGTGCCTTACTCTTATGAATGAAAATCACCGACACTTGAAACCAGTCAGTCCATTGGGGGGTTCAAACCCTCCCCTCAGTTCTCAGAACCAGACCACCACACTGAAGTTCTCTTAGATGAGAAGTCGTATAGTGACACAGATTCATTTAAAAGTGATCAATTCCAAAATGGGTTGGTGACTAATATAAAAATACTAAGGTCATGTACATCATAGAACTAGGAATATAAAGGACAATGACAAGGGGGCATGTTTGAGTTGGGTTATGTAAAAAAAAAAAGAGAGAGAGAGAGAGACAAGAGAAAATCATCTTGAAAGAAGACACTGACTCAAATAGGACATTAACCTAGATGATACCCAACCCCTGAGTCTCCTCTGGATCTTGCAAAAATCATGGAGCCCTGGTCCTGGGGCAGAAAGGACACAGAAGCCAGCCCTACAAAGGTGTGCATTGGCACTGAACAACAGGGATTTCCTCAACTACGTGCTTCCAGTCTAGGAAAATTGAAGGCCAGAAGAGCTGTCTTGAGAACAGACCTCCCTAAACTAAAAACAGACAGGAGCTTGTTGGTAATGTCCTTCAAGGAGAAAACAACAACAATAAAGCTTCCCCTAGGGAAGGAATTCGTTTTGTACTAGGGCAGGTTTCACTGGGCTCCTGAGAGCAGATGGGGGGCATCGCTTTCCAACTTCACATTCCTTTCAAAGACATCAGGTTGGTAGCTTGAAATCAGCCATAGTAGGAGTATTTACACCATGGAAATTGTCAGATGCTACCAAACAGGGTTTTTCTCCCCCTGAGAGGGGCTTTACCAGCACACTGACACCCATCCATATGTGTTTATCCAGGAAGGAGACAGGCTTTCCCCCATGCAAGCCCTTTGGGTGCCCGGTGCCTTCCTACCCACTGCCCGGAGTGGACATCCTCTTCGGGTATTTTGTATCTGCTCATCTCTATTCGTCTTCCCTTTGGTAATCACACCCCCCCGTTCTTTTCCTTGGTCCTGATTATTTATAAATTCCTGTTTTACTCCATGGATTTGTAGCGAGCCCACTCGTTCTATGTATAAAGGAAAATGGGACGTCACTGTACAAATTAAATCCAAACTGACTGCTCCATCAGAGCATTTTACTGCAGAACCAGGAAAGTTACGGATCTTCTCCCTTGATCCTTGCAACCACTCTAGGAGCTGGGAATTATCATCCCCCTCTGCACAGGAGGACACTGAGACAGGCTTCTAAGAGAAGAGCTAAAGGTCACATCGAGCCAGGCGCCAAAGCAGAGTTTGAATGCAGGTCTGTATAACTCTAAATTCCATGTTCATAACCACTTCATTGCCATGTTCTCGACACATTTATCAGGCATCAGCACTGTGGGGGTAGATAGAAAGTGCTTGGGGACCGCCATCCTCCTTTGCCCAGCCTGTCTCATTATCCTTCAAGACAACGTGTGGTGCGAGTGCAGAGGAAAAAGAGCCAGCTGACGCGTGGGATTGCCAAGCAACAGCTTATGAAACGAACTCAAACCATGGCAACCAAACACTGCGGACCCAGCAATAGCCTCATTTCATTTACAAGAGTAAGAGGAGGGCTTTGTCAACAACTGATGAGATAAATGGTAAGGTCCTGACAACGCAAGTACAAGGAATTATCATGATCACCATCATCATTATTTTTAAAGCACACAAGACCAAATAATCTATGAAAGCGATTCCTTGAAAAAAAGACAATTAAACAAATCGGTACGTCACGGACAAACTATATACACATACATTTTGCAAAAATGTGTTATCTCTGATATCTCAAATCCCAACCGATCGCCCTTCAATAACGTGGATCGTTTTGGGGTGGTCAGGAGGGCTAGCACAGGAATACCCCTCATTTAAAATCCATTTACATACAAAGCACCTTAATTAATTCCTCACAATAACTCTGTGTGCTTGGTATTGTTTTTCCCACTCTACGGGCAGGAAAAGCATTACGTGGGGATTGCAAATGAGTTTTCACCGGGCGCGCAGCTAATAAAGTACATATCCAGGAGGCCCTCCTGCAAAAATGTCGTCAATCCTGGACCCCTGTGAGACTCTGATCACCTCTCCAGCCCCTCCCCCTTGAAAAAACGCACAGAAATCAACTTGTGCACTCTAGTTTGCCTGGAATTCACTGGGACTCACAGTTGCTCCTGACGTACATCCAGGCAGCCCAGCTGGAGGAACAACCTTCATATATTTTTCACCATGATACACAGTGCTCTTGGGGCATTTTCCTTTTCTTCAGAGGTTACATGAAGGCTCTCCCAAATTCAGAGGACTGTTAAGCAAGAAGCCATGGAATGTTGGTAATTTGCAGGCAGAAGGGATTGGACGTCGCTGAGTTGTTAATAATTTCTGTCTACCCCAATGTGGGTCCCTCAAAATGCCGTCCTGATACTTCCTTGCTTGCTGCCTTGGTCAGGCACGCATCCAGACACAAACGGGGAAACCTGACATCTCTCCGTGAACGACAGATGCCAGAACAAGTGGGCTTGGTCTTTGTCTGGGTGTGTTTTAGTCACCTGTTGTGGCCTGGACATTGTCACCTTGCTGTCAGGAAACCTCACAGGTATTCTAGGAACGGAAGGAAATGGTGTCTGAGAGTGACTACCAAGCCAGTAAAGCAGTGTCTGTTTGCTCACAGAACCCGAAGTGGTTTGCTGAGGGTCCCACACCGGGTAAACTCCAAGTCTTTAATAATACAGGCCCTTGGCTGCACATCCCTCCCACCCTAAGAGCTGGTGATAGACCTTCGATAACACCACAGTCTCATTTCCTCTCTGAGTCCTAAAGCCCAGACTAGAAGCTAATCGAGTGGCCCTTTGGTCCTCCAGGTTATACCACTGTGATATTTAGAGATGAGAGGGAACCCAAATCCAGTGCGAAGAGAGGGAGAGAGACAGAAAGAGAGGGGGGTGGAGGGAATGGGGGAAGAGGAGGAGGAAGTGGGGAGAAGGAGGAAGGGGAGGAGGAGGGAAGCAAGGGGGGGAGAGGGAGGAGAACTGAGAGAGAGAGAGAGAGAGAGAGGAGACTCTTTCTCCTTAAGGCTTCAATGGAGTCTTAAATGGGGCCTGGAGTCCCCTGGGCCTTGAATGTCATCAGTATCTCTCTGCCTCCCTCTCAGCCCTCCCTTCAGTCTTCGGGATCATTATCTAGCCTGAGAGAGAGGGTAGTCCTTGGGACCGACTACATATTATTAGGCCTGCAGATAACCAGGTCCTTATCTCTCAGAATTCAAAGACCTAAGATCCTACAACTCAAAAAAAAGGGCCTTTCTTTCAGTCCTATTTTTCTCTGTGCAAATTTCCTGAAGTCTCTCCTGAAACTCAAAAGCTGATCTTGGGCTCTTTGATTCTATTTGCATTTCTGCTAAAATAACTCTCCCCCGGGGCAGAGCCTTGGACCTGCTGTGAATGAGGCTGGGCCAGGAGTACAAGGGCAAGCTACAGCTAGGGGTCAAAACAAACAAACCTATTAACAAAGGTTAATAATTCACAACGTCACACTTTGCACAGAAAGAAGGAGAAATAAATTTGTCAATAAAGAGACGTGTTCAAGAGGGGGAAAAGACCACGCTAGATCCTAAAAGTGAGCCTCTGCCTTTTCTTCCTTCTCTCCCAAGAGGACGCTCCATGTGGAAGTAAGAGGTTTCAATCGAGTTTCAGCTCCCTTTGGACATTCCAGCTCCTACACACTAGCCATTAGGATCTGGGAATGCGCCTTCTCTCATTTAAATCTGTAAGACCGTAGGATACTTAGACACAGATAAGGAAATGAGAATCAGAGAAAACAGGGAACATACTCTTCATCCACAGCTAAAAATTTAAACTGGAACCCATTTTCTGCCAAGCCCAGGGCTAACAATCACCTTGGCCTAACAGTTCCTTTGCCCTTGGTTCCTAACGGGGTCGAAGGGTGGGAAAGGGACCGCCCTGCCCAGCCGCAAGGTTGAGGGTGTCTGGAGTAGGATGGCGTCTTTGTGAGCTGGGCCCGGGTCCAGCTGTCCATGAAGTCCAAACCGTTAAAAGAACGAGAGAGGCCACACACTATTAGTTGGTGTCAGCTATCACTAATGATATCCCTAATGATACGCACAGGTGTGCAGGAAATAGTTAATACAGCAGAGACTGGGGCACCTGGGTGGCTCAGTGGGGTAAGCCTCTGTCTTCAACTCTGGTCATGATCTCAGGATCCTGGGCGGACTCTCTGCTCAGCAGGGAGCCTGCTTCCCCCCTCTCTCTGCCCGCCTCTCTGCCTATTTGTGATCGCTCTGTCAAATAAATAAATAAAATCTTTTAAAAAAAAATACAGCAGAGACCACTGGCTTTAAAAAAAGTCTTGTTTTCAAGGTCGGCTCTCGGCTGCCTTTTTTTTTTCTCTCAGCTGCCGTCTTAGAACTTGGCCCTTAGAGGCGGAATACTGGCTGCCTGAAGATGCCCACATCCTAATCCCGAGAACTTATCAATATGTCACATTACATGATAGAGGGTATTTTGCAGATGTGATTAAGTTTAAGGGCTTGGAGATGGGGAGATGATCCTGGATTATCTGGGTGAGCCTAATCTAATCACAGGAGTCCTTAAAAAAATGGCGAACTTTTCCCAGCTGGGGCCAAGACAGACGCAATGGCAGGAGTGGGCCCAGAAAGATGCGACTCGAGATGAATGCCACTCACTGATCTGGCTTTGAAGTTGGAGAAAGGGCTCGAAAGCCAAGGAATGCGGTGGCCTGGAGAGCTGGGAACGGCCTTCCATTTGTGGCCGGCAACCAAACAGGGACCTCTGAACTGAATTCTGCCAGCCGCCTGAGTGAGCGGGAACCGGAGCCTACCATAGAGCCTCCAGAAAGGAATGTGGCCTTGCCGACACCCAGGTTTCAGCCCGGTCAGGCTGGGCTGGACTTCTGACCTCTGGGGCGCCAAGATAAGAGTTTGTATACTTTAAGCCTCTGCGTTTGGGATGATTTGTCACAGCAGCAGTGGAAAATACATATGGCACTTGACCTGTTCCCTAATTGATAAGAGTGGTCCACTGTCCCTCACCTGTTTGCATAAATGTAATTTATGCTGAACACCTGCTTTCCTTCTGAGACTCTGGAATTTGGGTACGTGCTAGGTAGAGGGTGCCTAGTGACCATTTTCCCAGTTAAACACACACACACACACACACACACACACACACAATCTTGAACACTGAGTGAGCGTCCTTGGGCAAAAACATCCCCTCCATATTGTGCCTTTCCACTCGGGAGGAAGAGCTCGCTTGGTAACCACCCTCACAGCAGCCTCACCTGTATCTTTGTTGTTACTGCTCTTGTTGCTCTTCTTGTTTATCCAGCTGCTGCACTAAACCTTAGCTATGACTACAGTTAGATGCTGAGTCCCTGGAGTCCTTCCATCGAATTTGGTGGACGTGTAGAGGGTCTTGGGAACCCCAGAAATGATGAGAGATGGCAGGCCAGGTTTTGAGTGACCAGTAAGTTCCAAAGTGCTATAGCGGATATGATCTGAAGGCAGGCCTTTACATTCCCATCTCACTCTGGGTTGGTGACTGGCGGCTGGGACCTCACACAGCTGGCTTCTCTGTTGCTGAGCCGCAGTGGTGTTTTCCAGAGCAGAGAAGGAGGGGGATTCAAATGGCAGGGGCCCTGATCCACCACCGTGGAGGCACACCTGCTCCCTCTGGTGGCCGGTGCCTTTCAACAGTTGGAGCCAGAGACCAGGACGTGCCATTCAGTGATGAGTAGAGCAGATCCCCTTTGAAGTTGCTGGCAGTGCCTCCTGCTAGATGTAGAGGTTCAATTCTGATAGGCCTTCAGACCAGGCGATCTTGAGCAATGCCACTGTCGGAATAGTGCATACACTCCTCTTCGAAATATGTCCTGAGCACAGAAGTTTTTCCAGAAAGCATCTGTCTGAACAGTAAAATCTGGTGGCCCCCGCTCGGTTGTCCTTGACACTGACTGCATCTATTCCTGCAGAACCCTCCTGGAGGAGAGGCAGAAACTCCACATGAAGCTGTAGTTTGGGACAAGGAATGCTACCTCTCTTATGATCTCTCTTACTTAACAAGACATCCCCCAAACTGTATCCCTTGGCTTCCCCGAGAGCAGGCCCCTAAGCCTCCATGAAAATTTACAACTACATAGGGAAAGTAGCCAGCTTAACTTGTCCCTTTATTCGTGGCTTGAGGCACCAAGCTAGCTGCTGGGGCATACAGTGATAAACCAGACAGACATGGTCCCTGCCTCTATGAACTGTCCAGCCTAAAAGAATCCTCCCATCTGGCATTACTGGTTAATAAACATGGACTTTAACAGAGTTAGACAGACCTAGATCGTCAGCAGTGCCTGGACCATATCTACAACCTATTGCTAGACAGGAGGGGACATGGGATTTTGAAGCACACATACTTAATATCCTCTCCCTAGCCACAGAACTGTGCCCTTTGCCCTATTCGGCCTCTTCTGAGTAGGCTTTCTAAACTTCTGGAACCCCTGCATCAAGAGTGCTGCCTACCTAAGGTGGGAAGCAGAACTCAGCCTAGCTCACACCTAGGCTCCGCCCAGCAGATGTTCCCCATCAAGACTTCGAGTCAGGAAAGAGACAAGTGAGGAGATGATTTTCCAATGGAATCCACACCTGGTGAAAATCGTAGAGTATGACTGGAGACCCCGAGTTCTCATAGGCAGTTACAGTAGATGTCCTAAGGGCACAGTCCTGGGGTTCATTTCAGCAGTGCCTATCCTTAGAGTAAGGTGGGATCGCATCGAGCTCTAGCTGTCTAGCCCCCAAGCCAGATGCTGTCCCCTGATGGAGATTTTCTGGAGCTCTACCCAATAGCCATTAACAAAAATCCCTTTTCTTCTAAAAAAAAAATTTACTTATTTATTTGAGAGAGAGCGAGAGTGTGCACGTGCATGCACAAGCGGAGTGAAGGGTAGAGGGAGCGCAGGAACACGGGGCTCAATTCTGGGACTCCGGGATCAGGACACGGACCAAAGGCAGACACTCAACCAACGGAGCCACCAGGCACCCCCCAAAATCCCTTTTCTGCTTGAAGAAGCTAGAACAGTTTCTCTTGTTTGCAACTAAGAAGTCTGATGGATAAAGAGAGGTCCCAAAACAAACAAGAAGCAGTCGATGTACCATTTCTCCTTGACACTGTCACGGCTGGGGATCTGGATCTGAGAGCAAAGATGAGCAGAGTAGAGGACTGTAAGACTCATCTAGCTATTTATAAAGTCTCACCTGCCTGTTTATACAGTTATTTATTCACATAAACTCTTTTTCTATTTTAAAAGCCATAGGTTCCCTGCTCCCCCCAAAAATAAAAAAATGATAAAAGTCATAGGTTCACCACCCCACTGGGGCCTGAACTCACTTACTCACCTACAGAGACCCTTGAGGACAGGCCTTACCGGTATGCATACTCCTGCATGTCATACACTGACCACAAGATGGCGAAAGAGATTATCACATCAAGCCAACCTGTCACCCTCCACACCATTTTTACACTGAAGAGAACATTTATTGAGCACCTACTGTATGTCAGGAACTGTTCCAAGGGCTCTAATGGGTTATCACTTAATCATCACAATAATCCTATGAAATGGGTACCACTTCATATGTGAGGAAACGGAGACACGGAGGGATCTGCTCACCTGTCTCTGGCTCATATTGACATATCGTTTCTCCATTATACCGTCCAAGATAGCATTTTCTATCCAATATACCATTTTCTATCATCTGTATCTAAATATCAATTTATCATCTAGACCTTGTTTTTATAAGATTTTCTTTTCAAGTAGGCCCTGTGCTCAACGGGAGGCTCAAACTCCTAACCCCGAGATCAAGAGTCACACAGTCCACTATCTGAGCCAGCCAGGTGCCCCTCATCTCTATCTTTCAAGTTCAAGTTTTCTTCATTATAAAAGTAATACAAGTACATGGTAAAAATGGTAATGACTGGCAAAGAATTTTAAAGTCCTCTCTCCTCCCTGCCCATGATCCTAGTTCCACTGCCTGGGCATAACGACTGTTAGTTTCTTGGGTACCCACCCGTAAATTCTCATAGATATGAAAATTGACTACTCTTGATATTGATAGAAAATGAATATGCAAGCATATTTTATACATATATTCTAGACACACGCACACACACACACACAGCATCATATCCCACACAGTGTTCTACAGCATGAATCTTTGCTTAGCATTTCATCTTGGCCTTCCAGATGCAGGCCAGGGCTGCTTTGAGCTGAGGAGCTCATTTATGCACCCTGGATGCGGCAGTGGCTGCATCCCATGTGCACGAAAGAGCAAGTGGGCCACACTGGAGCCCCAGGTGACAGTGAGCTCTGGGGAGAAAGGCTGTTTATCAGCTGCAGGGAATGGGGACATGTGACCCAGGGTGAGGGAAGCCCGTGGGTGGTTCTCAGGCAGGTTGGCCCATACCTCTGGTGGATCTTGGCCTCTAGCCCTGGTCCTCGAGAAAATTCAGACTTGGATACAGCCAACACTCACAGGGTCTTTGGAACAACAGGCCTAGTTCTAGCCTTTGCACATTGCATTTTTTTTAAGATTTTATTTATTTATTGGACAGATAGAGATCACATGTAGGCAGAGAGGCAGGCAGAGAGAGAGGGGGAAGCAGGCTCCCCGCCGGGCAGAGAACCCGATGTGGGGCTCGATCCCAGGACCCTGGGATCATGACCTGAGCCGAAGGCAGAGGCTTTAACCCACTGAGCCACCCAGGTGCCCCGCACATTGCATTTTTTTTAGATCTCACTTAGTCGGTGTGGAATCCCTGTTTAAGGTAGGAATTCTCTCCATTTTACAAGCAAAAAGGCTGAGACTCAAACAGGAGCATCTACATTTCAAAGGTAGACCCATGGTTTTAAGAAGTAGAACCAAGGCCCAAATCTGTTTTTTTTTTTTTTTAAGATTTTATTTAATTATTTGTCAGAGAGAGGGGGAGAGAGAGCACAGGCAGACAGAATGGCAGAGGGAGAAGCAGGCTCCCTGCGGAGCAAGGAGCCCGATGTGGGACTCGATCCCAGGACGCTGGGATCATGACCTGAGCAAAAGGCAGCCGCTTAACCAACTGAGCCACCCAGGCGTCCCCCAAATCTGTTCTTTGATTCTCTTCCAGAGCACTGTCCACACTGCACTTCAGCAAAGGCTGCTGGGGAGAGATTACCTTGTACACCAACACTATTCCTGGAGAACAGGCTTTGCATCCCCTTGTACAACCCTGATCTTCCTCCCCCATCCTTCCCCTCCTCCATGCAGCTTCCCCCAGCACTGCGGGGCCAGGGACTGAGGAATCGCCAAGTCCAGAAACGTCTCTGGGGCTGCGAAATGGCCCCTCAGAAGCCAGGTCCTGAGGAGCAGTCAGAGACCGTGATAGGCCATCATCTCCACAGCTGAGCCTGCCCCCAGCCCCGTGCCAGGCTCCCCTCCCACCCCGGGTTCTGCCCCTCCCGAGAAGGACGAAGCCCCAGGGCCAATCTGGGGACAGGCCTGGACCCCAGATCCCGAGGGGCCGAGCTCCCAAGGCCGCTGGGTCCGAGGAGGCACGTCCCTTTGCCCATCTTATCGGTGCTCTGCGGAATCTGTGCCTGCCCCTCACCTCCTCCTCGGGCTCCCAAGGCCGCGGGCGGGGGGCGGGGGGCGGGGGCGGGCATGAGGAGGATTTGGCAGTCGGCCTTCTGGCCCAGGGAACGCTGAGCAGCCCGGGGGCAGCGGGAGGGACAAGGCGCCACGAGGCCATGCCTACTGCCGCACCTCCCCTACAGCTGAGAAAGGGGAAGACACCGCCCCAGGCCCCTTGAGGCTGGCAGAGCCCCGGGGCAGGGCGGGTGGGCTGCAGGTGGGAGTTGGGGAGGGGCGGGGGCGGTAGTGGAGCTGCTGGCAGGGGGAGGGGGTGGGCCTGGGTCTGGGGGCCTCGGAGAGCTCCTGCCCGCAGAGCTGCTGGCACTTGGCCAAAGTGGCCACAGGTGCTGGTCCCAGGGAGTCAGGACAGAGCTGGAAAGGAGATAGCCAGTGTTCAAAGATCCAGAAGAGGGTGTTCTAGGAAGAGTCCGTTCCCTGAGTACTGGGATGGCTGGCCTTGGCCCGGTACACAAGGCCTGGCTCGTGGGGCTGTGCTAGCTGAGTGAGTATACCCTAGTGGACTTCTGCTTGCTTAGCACTGGACATGGCCCTGCAGCCTGGCCCCTTCATAAAAGGGAGGAGATGGTGCCTGGGCCTAGGGTTAGTGTCAGGGGTTGGTTGTCAAGAATTAGGAGCCCTGGGCTCCTGGGTGGCTCAATCAGTTAAGCGTCTGCCTTCGGCTCAGGTCATGATCCCAGGGTCCTGGGATCAAACCCCACATCAGGGTCCCTGCTCCACGGGGAGCCTGCTTCTCCCTCTCTCTCTCCCCCTGCTTGTGTTCCCTCTCTCATTGTGTCTCTGTCAAATAAATAAGTAAAATCTTTAAAAAAAAATAATCAGGAGCCCTGAAGGAGGATAGGACACCTGCTTGCCATCAGGTTGCCTCTGTGTTGGTTCTGCCAGGGTACAGAGAGAGTTAAACCCCCTCAGATAAAGTAGACAGACAGGGGGTGCCATATGCTCCATGCTCTGGGGTTTTGTGCTACACACCACAGATGATGGTAGGAGGGGCAGAATGACTCAAGCTAAGGACCCCAGAGCTGCCCTGCTGCCTCACCTTCCTAAGCCAACTCTTGCTTCAATTCCCTGAAGCATCCCAGCATCCTTGCCGTAAATCCCTGCCCTTTAGGTCTGCAATTAAACCCTCAAATTGGTTTCCTGTGGTCATGAGGTACTTAGTTTAGGACACCTTTCCCACCCAGCTGGCACTTCTCTCCTGTGCTCAACATGACAGACATGAAAATGGAGTATACTGTCCAGGTTGTACTAGATTTCCTTGCATCTATAAAAATCCAGGACCAGGTGATTGACCGGGAAGGATAAATGTCTGAAGGAAGGACTGGAGTCAGTGCTAGGTCACCCTGATGGCCAAATAAGGGACCTCTGGCAAGGAGGAAGAGATCATTAGGAACATTTTGATAAGTGAATTTGCTATTCAAGGAAAGAGCAAAATCAACATCATGGAAAAATACAGAAATTTTACCATCAATATTTATTTAAGCAGGGAGAAGGAAGAGAGGGGTAGAGAAGGAGAGACGGAGAAAGAGAGCACACACACAGAGGAGGGGCAAAGGGAGAGAAAGAGTCCTAGAGCAGACTCTTTGCTGAGCACAGAGTGTGGCCCTGGGCTCGATCCCACAACTCACAACACACAACCTGAGCCAAAATCAACAGTCGGATGCTTAACCAACTGCACCACCCAAGCGCCCCATTGTACCATCAATTTTTTTTTTAAAGATTATTTACTTGCCTGAGAGAAAGAGGAGGGAGAGAGCACACACGCAAGCAGGGGGAGTGGTAGGCAGAGGGAGAAGAAGGCTCCCCGCAGAGCAAGGAGCCCAATGCCGGACTCAATCCCAGAACCCTAGGATCATGACCTGAGCTGAAGGCAGATGCTTAACCGACTGAGCCACCCCGGTGTCCCTACCATCAATATTTTATCATGAAATACATATGGTAAATGGGAAGGAGGGCATTCCAATATCTTTTCAAGGCTCAGAGCCTCTAAGGATCTTAATGTGACCCCGTTATCTGCTCATCAGGCCTGGCCGAACCTTGGCCAAGGAAAGGAAGCCGATAAGAGTTGTGGTTTTTCCCATTAGGGGTTCGTGTGTACACTTTGGAGCACAAGATGGCTCCAAAGTAAATGACTATAAGCTTATCTTTAAAAATACTTCTCGGGGCGCCTGAGTGGCTCAATTGGTTAGGCGACAGCCTTCAGATCAGGTCATGATCTTGGACTCCCAGGATCCAGTCCCACATTGGGCTCCCTTCTCAGCAGGGAGTCTGCTTCTCCCTCTGACCCTCCCCCGCCCCATGCTCTCTTTCTCCTCTTCTCTCATTTTTCCTCTCAAATAAATAAAATCAAAAAAATAAAAAAATAAAAATACTTTTCTGGGGCACCTGGGTGGCTCAGTCAATTAACTGTCCAACTCTTGATCTCAGCTCAGGTCTTGAGTGCAAGCCCTGCAATGAGCTCCACGCTGGGCATGGGGGCCTACTTAAAGAAAAATAAAATAAAACAAAAATACTCTTCCAATCTAATAGCAGATCTTTATCATTTTAGAAAAACAGATACAGTCACCATCAAAATTCAAAAAAACTGGGGTCCCTGGGTAGGCTCAGTCAGTTAAGCAACTGTCTTCAGCTCAGATCATGATCCTGGAGTCCTGGGATCCATTCCCACATCAGGCTCCCTGCTCAGTGGTGAGTCTGCTTCTCCTTCTCCCTCTGCCCCTCCCCATTGCTTGTGCTAATAAATAAATAAAATCTTTTTTAAAAATTCAAAAATCATAGAAAGGTATAAAAGGAAAAGTATAAGTCCCCAGGCTGCTTTCTAATCTTTCTTCTACTTAGACAGAAATTCCTCCTTCGGTCCTCCAATATTAGCCTTCCCACATTACTGTGGAAAGGTATCCCTAGTCCTATCCAAGGCCACCTCCTCCATTTGTGCCTGGATCCCATCCCTATGGCCTTATCAAGGTCTTCCATCCTCTCCTGTACCATTCTCACCAGCACACAAACATGCCTTAATTATCACTCAGGCGAAGAATAATTCCCCCTCCTTGCCTCATGTCAGCCTCCTAGCTCAATTTCCACTTCCTTCTTCCTCACATCAAAACTCAAAATACATTTTTTAAATATTTTTATTTATTTGGCAGACAGAGATCACAAGCAGGCAGAGAGGCAGGCAGAGAGAGAGAGGAGGAAGCAGGCTCCCCACTGAGCAGAGAGCCGGATGCAGGGCTCGATCCCAGGACCCTGAGATCATGACCTGAGCCGAAGGCAGAGGCTTTAACCCAATGAGCCACCCAGGTGCCTCACCAAAATACATTTTCTATAATCACTATATCAATTTACTCATCTCCCATTTCAACTTAATCCTCTTCAGTCAGGCTTTCCTCCTCCCCCGAAAGTAGCTCTTATGAAGGTCTCTGCTGACATCCATCTTACCAGATTAACAGTTTCCTATACCCTTTTTGCATGACCTCTCACCATTTTAAATTGTTGACCACTTATTACTTCTTTCAACAATTTATTTCCTTTAGATTTTCCTGGTAACACATTCACCTAGTTTCTTCCTACTTTTTGGTAGTCCTTTTTCTCAATCCTAAATTCTTCCTATGTAGAGGGCTCCAGGACTCTGCCTGTGGCTCTCTTCTCTATATGATCTCTCCCTAGGTGAGCTCCTGTCGATCCACTAGGACTTCTAATGCTTTCTACATTTCTAATGAATTTCAAATTTATACCTCTCTCCTAAATTCATTATATCCAAATGCTGACAGCAGAATAGGCAGTAAGTAACCTCACGTTTGACAGAGATAGGAAAACACATTTCCTGATTCTGCTAGCCTAAGCAGTCTACATAAAGACGGTTAGAAGTTGGAAAACCCCTTAAAGAAGAGTCTACGGAAAATACAATACCTAAGTTGTGGGTTATCAACTTAGTGGAGGCTGGTGTGAAAGAAATCGTCCCTACCCTGAGTTGAACAGGAAGTTATGTTACCCACCTCAATTAAAATCAATTGAATGGAGATCTGAGAGAGCCACTAAAAGACACCTAAAACATGTTAAGAAAGGAAGACTGGCATTTCACCGGCCACATGCTCTGTGCTATAGAAAATCAGAAACCCATTCTAGTGCTGCAGTGAGAATGGAGTGTGATGACCAAGTTTTTATAGAGCGTAAAGTGTATCCCCTGGAGACAGATGCGTGGTTTTTGCATGGAGAAATTTCAAAGAGAAAGGCTTGTAGAGCAGCAACCTAGGACAGCTGGGAGAAAAGTAACCGCAACACAGGAACTTGCTCTATTATCACTTTCTGACATGGCAAGAATGAACTCGTTTCCTAAAGGTCAAGTGGATGCTGAGAAACGTCACAGGAATTGAGCCACTGTCCAAGGGTCCTTGCCTTGTCAGGGCAAAGGGACCACAGCATTAAAATTAAGTACAGGGTAGGAACACTAAGTTAGGCAGCGTAGGTAACCTACATTCAACAAGGGAATACACATTCTTTTCAAACACATATGGAATTTTTATAAAAATTGACCATATGCTGGGCCATAAAAATACAAAAAAATTTCAGACAATTGAAATATACAGCATAGGTCCTCTGACAGAATAATTACACTGAAAAGATTATGTATTTAGTTGGTGAATACACAGCTCTACTTCCATTATTTATTATTTATTTATTCCATTTATTAATCACAATGTGCAAATCTTATACATCCTTCCTCACTGATTTTTGTCTGCTTACTGTTTTCTCCTTGTGTTCTGCCATTTTTTCCATTATGTTTTGAAGCCACATTAGGTTCATATTTAAAATTGTTAAATATTCCTGACAAATTGAATTTTTCTACATGAAATATCCTTTATTCTCTAGTAATGCTTATTTATCTGAAAGCTTATTTTAGCTATTTTGTGCAGATTATCTTCTGCCCGTCTTTTTACTTTCAAATTTTCTGAATTCTTATGTTTTAGCCGTGTCTCTCTTTTTTTTTTCTAAAGATTTTACTTATTTATTTGACAGAGCGAGAGCTCACAAGTTGGGCAAAGGCAGGCAGAGAGAGAGGGGGAAGCAGGCTCCCTGCTGAGCAAAGAGCCCAATGCGGGGCTGGATCCCAGGACCCTGAAATCATGACCTGAGCCGAAGGCAGAGGTTTAACCCACTGAGCCACCCAACCGCCCCTCAAATGTTTAAAAGTTAAGGAATACAATGAGAAGTAGTCCATAGTTCAAAGAAATCAGAATGAGAATTAGAAAATATTCTGAGTTAAAGAACAAGTATACTATATACCAAAACTCGTAAGATGAAGCTAAAGCTCTATTTAGGAAAAATGTTTTAATTTAGTATTTTTCAACGACTTTATTTGTAAGAGAGAGACACAGGGAGAGAGGGAACACAGCAGAGGGAGTGGGAGAGGGAGAAGCAGAGCAGAGCAGAGCAGGGAGCCTGATGCGGGGCTCGATTCCAGAACCCTAGGATCATGACCTGAGCCAAAGGCAGACACTTAACAACTGAGCCACCCAGGTGCCCCAAGAATGCTGTAATTTAAAAGTGTACATTATAAAGGCTGAAAATCTGTAAGCTGAACATTTTTTCAAGGAATAAGAAGAACAGCAAATTAAACAGAGAAAGAACAAAAATAGTAAGTGTGAGAGACAAAGTTAATAAAATAAAGAACAAAAATAGAAAAGGATCAGCACAGCCAAAGGATGGCTTATTTTGAAAAACCTAGTAATGCTGGTAAGCCTCTGGTGAGACTGGTTAAGAACACAATTGAGAAGGCACAAATTATCAGTGCTAAGAATTAAAATGGCAGTATCACTACAGATCCTGCAGACATTAAGAAAATAATGAGAGGATATTATGGAAAACTCTGTAATGAAAATTTGGACAACACGGACAAAGCCCTATAAAAATAAAAGCCAAACTAACCAAAGAATAGAAAATATTAAATCATTAATTTCAAACTTTCCTAAAAACCAGGTCCAGATGGCTTCACCAATTAATTCTTTCAAACACTTAAGAAATAATCCCAAAGTTAGATGAACTCTACCAGAAAACAGAAAAAGAAGATACATACATCCCTGTATTTCTGAAGCCAGAATAACCTTGAGATCAAAGCCCAAGATGGAGTACATAAAGTATGGGCCAATCTCACTCATGAACAAAGACATAAATATCCTGAACAAAACATTAGAGAGGGGAATCCAATAATACATAGAAAGGACACTATATCATGACTTAAATTGGGTTTATCTAGGAATCCACATTAACAGATTAATGAAAAAAACTCTTAAGATCATCTCAGTCCATGGGCATAAGTATATGGTAACATTCAACAAATATTCATGGTAAATACCCTTAGCAAACTAGGAATAAAAAGGAACTTCCTTAATCTAATAGAAGATATCTAATTTTTTAAAATTTATAGTATACATTATAGTGAAAATGTTGAAAGAGAAATCAGGAATATACAAGGATGTCTACTATCTTTGCTTTTATCCAACATTGTACTCAAAAGGATGTGGCCAGTGTTGTAAAGGACAAGAACTACAAGGTAGAAAGATTCAAAAGGAGGAAAGAATACTGTTATTATCTGCATATAGTACGATTATGTATATAGAAAATCCAAAAGGACAAAGAGATACACTATTAGAATAAACTTAGCCAAGTTGCCAGACAAAATCATGACACAAAAATAAATAGACTTCATAGAGCAGCTGTAAGCAGAACACAAAGAGTTTTTTAAAGATACCATTTATAATAATATCAGGTTCCTAGGAACAGATTTAACAGAAGATACGCATGACAACTTCAGAGCAAACTTTAAATCTTTATTGAGAGAATTTAAGCCAAATTATCAATATAACAAACTGTATGTGTGGCTTCATCTTCTCTTCTTTTTAACTTACGACTGTCCATCACCTAAAACATAAACGTAACAGTTGGGTACATCACTTAGCAGAACTTAGACAATAATAAAAGTACACGGAGGACACTACAGCATTGGTTTTATAAGATGGAACTAAAACCAGAACCCTAACCAGCAGATAGATTTCTATGCAAATGTACACTTTCAGCATATAAGCACTAACTTTTTAAATGCATCACTCCTTTTGGTGGCATTAAGAAAAGATTTCTCAAACCCAGAACAGATTAAATTCCAAGAGCTTATTTAAAGATAATTTTAAGTAGTAAGCAAAATATGCCAGTGATTTCAGTTAAAAGAAAATCAACCAAGTAGAAACTCCAAGAGCAAAACAAAACAAGTAAACCCAGTGTCATTCAAATTCATTCACTTGAAATAATCTCCTAATCATCCATTTCAGCTAAAATAATAATGTCATACTTGGAATTGTTTTAACTACAGAGGACAAAGGACATTATTCCATTTGGTTTGTCTCTTTTGTGCAAAATTATTTCGTTGATCTAGCTCAATCTTTATATGGTCTATTTATAGTATGGTGGCCATCTTGTTCATTTGCATCTATTGTCCTGGTGTAAGCAGTCAACAGTACTCCCTTTAACTCTCAAGAGTGGCCTGGTTTAGATGATGATAATTACATAGTCACCAAAAAAAAAAATTACAGATCACACTAATTATACAACACTACCATCATAGATGACATTAAAATGTGAAGGAAAATATTATAATTTCTCACTGGTAGAGCTCACAGTTAAAAAAAATCAACAAACTAACCTATAAAAGCCAAAACAAAGAGAGCCATATTATTTTTTTGGTGTCTAAAAGAAATAAAAAATAGTTATTTTTTAGAAGTAGCTTAGGCAAATAAAAAGAAAATCAATAATACTGTGTTGTTTAGATATCCAATTGGCACTTGGCTATGTTAAACAATTTCTATACTTTAAAAAGTATTTGACAAAAACAATAAAAATAAAAAATAAAAAGTATGTGACCACTTGCATTGGGTTTCAAAGAACTTCTATTCCAAAGTAACACTTCCATATTTTATAATTCAACAACATGGCTTTGATACATATTTTTTGCTCTGACACCATCTTTGAATCAAACATTTGATGTCTGTACTACCTTTCAAATAAACTTTGTATTTGTGATTTATTACAAAAGTATGATAATACTGCAGGAAAAACCAACCCCATGACTTGTATTCTTAATGGATAACTTACCTGCTTCTTGAACTTTAGCAAATGCTAGATCAGGTGTAGTCTTCCCTTTCACATCAGGGCCATCTCCACTCTCACCTCCAGTCTTTTCCAGACCCTTTTCCTTTTCCTGGCTTTCAGCTTCCAGTTCAGGTTCTTACATAAATAAACAGAATTATTAATGTAAGCAGTAAACCATAAATTAATCTTACTAAATACAGCTCTGTAGGTTAGTACTGTAAAAAATGTGATGTATAAAAATACATTGAGCATTAAAAAGTTTTCTGCTAGAAAGTGGAGTTGCCTTTCTCATACATTATCTCCTCTATGAAGCGTTTCCTTTTCTAAAACTGTTTTAAGACAACTTAGCTGTCACCTTTGCAACCTATATACATTTATATTATTATACTTACTAGATCAGCCATTTGTTTACATGAATTTTTGGCAAGATGGTGAGCTCAAAACAGAAATCATTCTCTCGTTTATATTTTTATCTTCAGCAGCTAGTACATTACCTGCCACCAAGCAGGCCCCCAAAAATGACTGAAAAAGTCATTACCAATAGTAAGATTAGACAAACCCAAGCTGAAAAACGTTTTACAAAACATTTGTTTTTGACTCCAAAAAATGTCAGTCATGAAAGACAAAAGAAAGACTGAAGTACTCTTCTAAGAAAAAGAGAGATGACAACTAAATACAATGGGTGGTTTTGGGTTGGATCCTGGATCAGGAAAAAATAATGGTATAAAAGATATTATTAAGCCAACTGACAAAACTGGGTTATTACTAGGCTAACAGACTACATATTAGATAAGGTTTTCTTAATGCTGAAGTTCCTAAATTTGATCATTGTACTGGGGTTATGTAAAAGAATATCCCCCTTTTTTAGGAAACAGATACTGAATTACCTTGAGAATAAAGGGTTATATTTGAAACTTCTGCTCAGATAGCTTATATTTGTAATTTACTCTCAGATGGTTTAGCAATAATAATGTGTATTATTATCGAATGAAAAGGTGGTATGTGGCACAGGTTAGCAATTAGTGAATTGACATAGAAGATACAAGAATACACTGTACTTTCTTACAACTTTTCTGTAAGTTTTAATTATTTTTAAAGTAAAAAGTTTAAAAAAAAAAACGAGTATGTGACAACTAGGGGCACCTGGGTGGCTCAATCAATTGAGCGTCCAACTCCTGGTTTCAGGTTGGGTCATGATCTCAGGACTTTGGGATCAAGCCCCACATCATGCTCTGCACTCAGCAGGGAGTCTGCTTGAGATTCTCTCTTTTCCCCTTCTGCCCCTCTTCCCACTCACACATGCACCCCTCTCTCTCTAAAGTAAATCAATCTTAAAAAAATGTATGTGACAACTAGATTATGGTTCAGGAAAACAAAAATATTGAAGACTTCAACAGCAACTAGGAAAGGATTTCACATTTTTGTTTCTCTATTATTTCAAAAATTACAATCTAAGAGCTAATCAAAATATATCTAGGTTTGCTTAAATGTTTGATGCAATGACTTAAACCCAGAAAACAGCATTCTAAAAAAGCCAAATTTAACTAGTGATATAGTATAAATTCTATCTAAATTTAAAGTCATTTCCCTTAGTTTGTTAATTTAGAGCCTTGGCAAGAATTCCATTCCCCAAGCATGCCAAATAATTTAAAATTTGGGATGGTAAAGTGCTCAAAGAAGGAAAACTTATCAGAGAGGGGCTATAGTCAGCTGCAACTATACCTTTCCCTTCCCAAACAGGTTTCCAGCCAATTTTCAGGGAACCTTTTATCTATTTCTATTACTAATAGAGCCTAGTAGATGAAATACAACATGTTTCTCCATCCTCTCATCACCTTGAACCCCACATGCTCCTTCTTCTCTCTCTTGTCCAGGCTCAATATCTGGATCCTCAGTAGGTGGTTCCTTTTTTTGAGGTGTTTTTTTACCTGGTTGCTTAGCCTTGGGGGAGGGTAGGTGCAAATAAAGAGTATTGACATTAATACTATCATAAGAGAAGACACAAATATACATACTACATGGAAATAATTATAAATATGAATCTTTCTTATGCTCTTCTAAGTATTCAGTAAAATTATTCTTTCTATATAGAAAATATTCTGAGAAAGGAATTATCTGCAAGGACCAGTATTTCGGGAAACCTTTCTAATCTTTTCTGAGATGCGGTATTTGTTTATTAAAAAGTACAATAAGAAAGCCATAGAGATAATTTCCAGCCCAATTTACATATCCAAGCAACAACAGAAAATAAGTCTTTTTGCTCAGTCTCTCTCATGGGATTAATTTTTCACCCATTTTCAACAAGGAAGTCCTTTAAACAACAGATCTATATTGGTTCAACAACTTTTTCAATGGCTTTTCATAAAAAATTATTTCTGGCAATGGAAGGAAGATGTTAAAGCACTCACAACTCCAGGTTCATCCAGCTTAGAAGATTTTTTTCCATCTCCCTTTCCTCTAGATTTTGATCTTACTCGAGCACTCATATTTCTCACTGAAAGTAGAAAATCATTAACTGAAGATTGTAATAAAACAATAATTATACTGGACTATCTTCACAGCCAACTGCTGCTTATAAATTCTTTACATTTGTAGGGATTTCCAAAACAAAAAAGATTAGTTTTCATTAATTTAATAATATACTAATCTTATAAAAATATTTTATTACTCTTTAAAAAATTAATAATTTTTATTAATCTTGAATTAATAACCACTGCTTATTTTCCAATCGCATCAAATTAGGCTGTCTACAAAACCTCTGTTTCACAGGAATTTGGCAGACAAGGGACCTTCAAGTACCTGAAAAAAGACATACGACTTTCCCAAAAAGATTTAGTTTCACAATTGGACTCCCGACTATGAGAGATTTTGTTATATATAGCCCTGTCCACTTCTCCACTACCGTTCCCAATTCTGTGCTCTGTCAGCAGTTTCAGGTGCCTCCAGAACTCAGATGCCTCCAATAGCACCCCTAAGACTCCCCATCTTCATCTGGCACCCTCCCCTCCACAGCCCATCATCTCCCCTTTCCCAGGCCCACCACCACAGGGGTCATGGTGGCCATACCTGTGAGGAGGATAACAACCTCAAAGAACTTGCTCCCCAGAGACCAGGAACCACACTGCCCCCACCCACCGAAAGCCAGTACCCTCCTCACACTCAAACTTGAACTCCTGGTTGGACTAATCTGCGGACCTACTGATTGAGTCTCAGTGAGAAAAAATCCACACGTTAAGACTGGACCCGCTAGGCTGAGCACCCAGAAGGCTTTGCACATGCCCCCTCATCAACCACCACAACTCACTCACACTTACACTCCTGGGAGAATGATTGAGTCTCCAGGACAAAGAACCCAGACCGAAAGACGCGACCGGCGCAGCTCTCCACAAAAAGCTTTTTGCACACGTCCCACACCAGTGGCTGATGGGAAGGCCTGTAGCACTGGGCATGCGCACTGCTATAGCACATGCCACGTGGTAAGGCTTTCCCTGCCCCCCACCCAGGGCCTCACCACAGCTAGGCACTGCGCATGTGCACTGCAAGTGCTTTAGGGGAAGGGCTTCCCTGCCCCCCTCACGGAGGCCTCACGAAAAACTCCCGAATCTGCTCTCTATTGGCAGTTCCCGGTGCTGCCAAGACCCAGATATCTCAAATAACATCACCAAGATTTGCCGCATCTTTATCTGATACCCCCTTCC
Organism: Mustela erminea; assembly: GCF_009829155.1. Classification (NCBI taxonomy): domain Eukaryota; kingdom Metazoa; phylum Chordata; class Mammalia; order Carnivora; family Mustelidae; genus Mustela; species Mustela erminea. The sequence continues at coordinate 43,090,483 of NC_045635.1, read as the reverse complement.
TCACCCACCCACCATCCTCCCCCGCCTCAGAGCCCCCCAACAAAGACAAAACCCATGGCAACTGCAAGACCCACGAAGAGAAACGTGATTACCTCAGGAACCTCCCTCCTCTGAGACAAAAAAACTATACCACCCCGACCTGCCTTTAGTCCGCTCGTTCTTTCCTCACTCACTCACACTTACGCTCCTGGGAAAACGATCGAGTCTCTGAGAGAAAGAATCCAGACAGAAAGACGCGACTGGCACAGCTCTGCACACAGGGCTTTTTGCACACGTCCCACACCAGTGGCTGATGGGAAGGCGTGCAGCACTGGGCATGCGCACTGCTACAGCATATGCCACGCGGTATGGCTTTCCCCATCCCCCCACCCAGGGCTGCACCGAAAATTCCCAAATCTGCCCTCTTTCAGCTCCTGGTTTCTTCAAGACCCAGATATATCAAATGATGCCCCAAACTCTGCCCCATCTTCATATGGCCCCCTCCCCTCCACTTGTTCTCCACCGTGACAAAAGCCATGGTAGCTGCAACGCCTATGAGAAGAATAAAGACCTCCAAGGCTTTCCGCCTCAGAGACCAGAACTACATGGTCCTGACCCAGCCAAAGCCCACTGGCTCCCTCCTCACAGTCGCATTTAAACTTCTACACAGACTGATCTAGAGACCTACCTATTGAGTCTTGAAGACAGTGAGAAAGAAGTCAGACAGTACGATGCGACCTGCACGGAACTTCACCGGGACCGCTTTGCACACGTCCTCACACTAGTGGCTGATGGGAAAGTGCTGGGCACTGGGCATGCGCACTGCATCCCGCATGTGCTGCATGGGCGGGGCTTTCCTCAACCCTTCATCCGGGAACCCACCGAGGATTCCTGCATCTGCCCTTTGTCGGCAGTATGTGATACCTCTGGCACCCAGACGCCTCAAATAACATCCCCCAAGACTCCCGCTAACTTCATCTGACCCCTTTGCAGCCCACCATCCTCCCTTGTCCTGGCCCCGCCGTAACATGGGCCATGGCAGCCAGAGGACCTTTGAGGAGAAAGATGACGACTCGGAGGAACTTCCTTCTCAGAGATTACAGATCTCTCTGCCCCGACCCATCTGAGTCTTGCTGGCTCCCCATCACACTCATGCATTCATCCTATTCGCTTTAACACTTGCGAAGAGACAGCAGAGAGCCTGTGGGAGAATTAGAAAGGGAAAGAAAAATGGCATCTATCTTCCGTCGCCACCTAAACACAGCCCCTGAGGAGTCAACTTCACCAGCCAATCCCAAGCTTTGGGGGTACGTGTAATAACACCTGTGGGTATAGGCAGTGATGTGTGTGTCACATAGGCTGTGGATCCAGCCTTCCCCAACCAAGCAGACTCTGCCCTGCCTGGAACAAGGCATTGTTTCTGAATCCTGGAATACTTGTCCTTCCCTTCTCCACCCCCAAAATATGCCAGTGCGTCTAGGACTGTTCCCAGTCCTGCATTTCACCTGCCAATTGGCCCTCCAAATTTTCTCCTCAGTGCAACTGTCCCAGGGCCCTCAAGAGAATCTTAGGCTCCCCCAGAGATGTGTGAAAGCTTTTAGGCTCTGGAAGTGTGCAAAGCCATTTTAAGCATAAGAGGAATCCAGAAAATGTAAAGAAAAGTATTGCTAAATTCGAATATATGAGCTTTAAAACTTGTACATATCCTGTAACCCAGCACTTCTACTTCTAAAACTTTGTGTTAGGGCATCTGGGTGGTTCAGTTGGTTACGCATCTGTCTTCCACTCAGGTCCTGGGATCAAGTCCCACATTGGGCTCCTGGCTCAGTGGAGAGTCTCTTTCTCTCTCTACCCACTCCCCCTTGCCCATGATCTATCTTTTTCACTCTGTGTCTCTTTCAAGTAAATGAAAACAATCTTTTAAAAATAATAAAATTTTATGTTAAGGAAACTGTCTTGGATGTGAATAAAGATTTAGATACATGGGTTTTCCAAAGGAGCTTAATTTATAGAATAATGGTCATGGATTTGCTATATAACTAAACTGGCACATTTGAAAATGGAATGTGGCCACCCATCAAAAGCAATACTGACTAATGTCTGCTGTCATATTGGTGCTGCTTACATTGAGTTATTAACTTGAAACAGCTGGTTATGTAGCATTGTGTATGTGCCGCATGATCCCAAAAGGAGAGGATTTGGTAAAGTTTACTTCCTACTCCTCTCAGACAATAAATATAATTTGTTTTCCTGAAGCCAGCATGTTCCAGGGCTCCAAAGACACATGGTACTCCACAGGTAACACAGGAGGTAAAATGCAGTCCTCAGGATTGTAGGTCTCCTGCATCTGGTAAACCTCCAAAGGCTTCACCATGACCTAGGTGGTCTGGTCCTCCACTGTCGAGGAAAGAGGGAGGGGAGGGGAGGGGAGAAGAACAGGCAGCCCACTGTTGCTGCTTTTGGCAAAGGTAGGTGGACAGAAAGGAATTTGCCCTGCCCTTGCCTATCTCCACCCCCAACCCAAAACCCTTTCTTTCTTTCATTCCCAAACTCTGCAGGTCGCCTTTAGAGAAGCACACATTCTTTGAGAGTTAGAAAGATCCCCTGTGGCAGAAGTAGGATTGCCACATCCCTCCCTCTCTGCCTTCCTCTCACCCTCCCCGTCTCATACAGATGAGATCTAGAGTCAATTTAGAGCCAAGGGTAAAGAATATATAATTTTTCCTTAATTTCACTAATTAGGGATAACCACTTTTAATATCTAATCAGGAGCTGTTCCTACAATTCAGATCTTCTTGTGTATGAAATAAAGATTTACTGGGAAGGATTGAGGTCTCATACTCTTTAATCAGCATAAACTGTGGGATCGGGCCTCAGTCTCATGTTTCTCCTTGGGTGAGCTGTTTTACTGGCTCTTAGTCATTTCCTGTTATCTCTTGGAAAGACTATCTGCTGCCCAGCTGTCTCCCTGACCTTGGTGCTTTGTCTGTTGGCAGCAGCTGCGCTCTCTGGGTAGGATCAAGTTTCTTCAGGACACTGGGAAGATGGGGTCCAGTCTGTGTGAGAGCTTGGAGTCTAAACTGAAGAAAAAAAAAATCCAATTTGCCCTGTGCTTCAAGCCTTCCAAGTAACCTCATACTCGGACAACTTCAGGGCAGAGCAACCACTCTGACCAAGGACACTCAGGTACTCCCAAGACCTTGTTTGTATCATTGTGAAGATGGTAGATAGCATTCCATTTTATTTGTTTTATGGCACAAGTAAAATCTGCCCCTCACAAATAATTCATTCACTGAGAATTGCTCAGTTCCACTCTCATGTCATTATTATTTAAATCCCAGCATGAGGTCATCTCATTCTGGGCAAAATTAACACCTGGAAGTAATAGTGTTGTTGTTAGGACCATTGAGGGGAGCCAAAAGGCATCCCTTTCTGCCATTCCTGTCCCTCCCCTTCCTCACCATAGCAGAAGGAAAACAGACTTTTTGTCCACCCATTTACTATTGTTGGAGGTGATAATCAAGAATAGGGACTAGTGACTGTGCCCAGTCTGAAGTGGAACACGTATCAAGGTCCAACCCTAGGCCAAGGCCCAGGTGGTACATGGGCCAAAGGTAAGCTCTTTTCAGACTGTCCAAAAAACCAGCGGGAGAAATGTGATATATGTACCTGGGTCAGTTATGAGAAGGATGTATAGACACAAGGCCATGCCGCAGCCATGGTGAGGTGGCAGCTGTGACTATACTGTGAGCGGGTAATGACCCAACCTGTTTCCAATACCCGGAGGAGGGAAAGAGTAGGGTCACATACTAAAAGTGTGTGCTTCAGGAAATGATGGAGGTGGGGAGTGCTCTGTTCTTCCCTGTCTCAGGTTCTTTTGGCCTAGGTACTGCCCCTGTGGGTCTGCGTATAGACCAGACCTGGGAGTTACTGCTCATAACCACCACTTTCATGTGTATTTGGGAGAAATCCCAACAGCTAGCCTTGGAGAGAGAGCAATAGAGGGTATTATGGGTTGTGTCTGTGTTGAGGTGTTACGGGTTGTGTCTGTGTTGAGCCCCAACAGCTCGTATAACCAATCCCCAATCCTTTACATGAAGGAGAGGAAGCAGGTTTAGAGGTTCATGAGAAACTCCTGACACTCTCATTATCTCTCAATTAGTAATGCACTAAGCATTCTTTCCCAGCCATCTCCCTTTTGGGATTCATTCTAAAGGTATATCCATCCAAGTAGACTGCGGTATATACACAACAATTCTAAGAATGCAAAAACTGCCTGTGTGTTCAGTAATGTATTTGCTCATAGGAGTTGCAGGAAAACTAGACAATGGAAATTTTGCAGCCATTGAAGAATTAGATAAATTAACACATATCGGTATATACTGATGTCCATTAAATAAGGTTAAATAATACCAAAAAGGCATAGAGCACTATAGTATAATATTGTTTATTTTATTTTATTTTATTTTATTTTTTTAAAGATTTTATTTATTTATTTGACAGAGAGAAACCACAAGTAGATGGAGAGGCAGGCAGAGAGAGAGAGAGGGAAGCAGGCTCCCTGCTGAGCAGAGAGCCCGATGCGGGACTCGATCCCAGGACCCTGAGATCATGACCTGAGCCGAAGGCAGTGGCTTAACCCACTGAGCCACCCAGGCGCCCCAATATTGTTTATTTTAAACAGATACATGTGCATCTATGTGTGTGTTTTATGTTGATTATTCCTCATCTTTTTGCTATTATAAGAAAAATTAGAATGAACATCACATTCTTCTGCTGTAGCATGCTTTTCTCATATTAGAATGTATTCCTGGAAACTGAATTGCTGAATGAAAGGAAAGTGGGGGCTTTAAATGCTTTTAATTTGTCTTGCTAGATGACTCAAAGATAGGAGAAACCATTTCACACTCCAGCTTGTGTATAAAAAGACCCGTTTTCTTTTATTTTTAAAGATTTTATTTATGGGGCACCTGGGTGGCTCAGCCGGCTCAGCCTCTGCCTTCGGCTCATGTCATGATCTCAGGGTCCTGTGATCGAGCCCCACATCAGGCTCTCTGCTCGGCAGGGAGCCTGCTTTCCCTCTCTCTCTGCCTACTTGTGATCTCTCTCTCTCTCTCTCTCTCTCTGTCGAATAAATAAATAAAAATCTTCCACCCTTGCAATTGTTGGGTATAACATTAGTTCTTTTTCTGCTATTTTGATGGGAAAAAATGGTCCCATGCTAGTATCTGAATTTGCACTCTTGATAAATAATAAAGGTGAACATTATTTCTCAAGTAATTCATGCTCATAGTAAAAAAATATATGAAGTCAGAAAGGGGAGAATTGAGAAACAACCCTGGGATTCCAGCATTCCTTAAAAACCTTTCTTCTGCGGCGTCTGGGTGGCTCAGTCAGTTAAGTATCTGACTCTTTTTTTTTTTTTTAAAGATTTTATTTATTTATTTGACAGAGAGAAATCACAAGTAGACGGAGAGGCAGGCAGAGAGAGAGAGAGGGAAGCAGGCTCCCCACTGAGCAGAGAGCCCGATGCGGGACTCTATCCCAGGACCTTGAGATCCTGACCCAAGCCGAAGGCAGCAACTTAACCCACTGAGCCACCCAGGTGCCCAAGTATCCGACTCTTAATTTTGGCTCAGGTTGTGAACTCAAGATTGTGAGATCAAGCCCCATGTCAGCTCCACACTGGGCGTGGAGCCTGCTTAAGATTGTCTCTCCCTTTCCCTCCACCTTTTCCCCTCTTCTCCTCCTCATTAAAAAAAAATGCTCTCTTCTCTTTGTCATTTTAATGCATATATTTCCATATATATGTATGTATGTATGTGTATAGATAGAAAGATAGATAGCTCTATCTATATATATATATGTCTTACACATTCATTCTAGATTATCATCCATGCTGCAGCAAACATCCTCATGAATCATTGCCTGCCTACTTCTTTAATGATTTGAAAAAAAATTCTACATGAAGAAATAGCAGCTTAAGAGTATTTACAACTTGCCTGACATCACATCCTCTGACAAGGTATTCCAGGAATTAAACCTGTCTGATCCCACTGCATTTGGTTGTTTCTTTACATTGTGTTGCCTGGTGGATCAAGTTCCCTTGAACCCTTTAGCTCAAGGAGTTTAGCAACCCCATGACCATCATCCACAAGAGGTGATGTGGTGTTAAGTACCATATGCGCTGGAAGCAGCACTGGCACGAGGAACATCATGAGCTAAGTCATAGATGCTGGTAGGTCATAATATGCTTGAAAACTGCAGAGACCACTGCCTAGAGATCCGGGCTATGGGTGAGAGAGGGATCTTTTCTTTTGTGTCCTTGACCAACAGTAGAGTACAGTACGGGCATGAATAGATTGAGAATATAAATAGCCTGTGGGTAATTTTTTTAAATCAACTGCATGCTAATCATGAAAGAAGTTTTCCTGATTGCAAAGGAGAGTTCCTATAATCTGATTGACAAAGCATGTCATTTTAAACTTTGACTCCAACAATCTATAAATTCCAGATATTACTCATGCACATTTAGTTGTCACACACACATTCACATGTATTCAGATAGCTATTACTTAGTGTTGGCATTTTGGGGTGGTTCACTGGAAGCAATGGAGAGGATCCTAGGAAGGTTTTATCCCTCTTGGCAGCTCCATCACCTGGAGAAAATGCCCCCTTCTTCTCTCCTCCTTATACAGAAGCTTCCTGAGTTCCCTTTCTGTGCCAACCAATCCCCAATTTATAATTGCGCTTTCAGTCTTCATTGATGGTATTCAGGCTTCTCACCTGTGCTCATCCAGCTGTGGACTTTTCTCTCTTGGTTGAGTTTCTACTTATGTACATATTTCTTGGTAGTTAGACAACTGGTGAAGTTACCTTCGTCATGCTGGCCTTTACTGGCTCTTATGCCTGTATATGCCTTTGCCAAAAATCAGTTGTCATATGTGCATGGATTTATTTCTGAACTCTCTGCTTTGTTCCATTTATCTACCTTTATGTCAGTACCATACTATTGTGATATAGTTTTATGATAATTCTTGAAATCTTATTCTAGTTAATATAGGTCCTTTGCTTTTCCATATGAATTTCAGAATCAGCTTGTTAATTTCTACAAAAAGTACTGCTCGGATTTTGATTGAGAATGTGTTAAATTCATAGATTAATTTGGGGAGAATTGACACCTTAATCATTTGGAGTCTTCAGACCCATGAACAAGATATACCTCTCTATATACTTAAGTTTTGATTTCTGTCAGTGGTGTTTTGTACTTTTCAGTGTACATATCTATCACTTTTTTTGTCATATTTATCCCTATGTATTTCATATGTTTTATGGCGTTGTAAATTGTATTGGATTTTATTTCAGTTTTTATTCTTGTTAGTATATGGAAATAAAACTGATTTCTTTCCATTGACCTCGAATCCTGCAACTTTGTTAGACTCACTTGTTGATTTTAGTAGCTTTTAATTAGATTCTATCATATTTTCTGGGTGCCTGGGTGACTCAGTCAGTTAAGCATCTGCCTTCGGCTCAGATCATGATCCCAAGGTCCTGGGATCAAGTCCCGCATCAGTCTCCCTCCTCAGCGGGGAGCCTGTTTCTCCCTCTGGCTGGCACTCTGTCTCTCTCTTTCTCTCTGACAAATAAATCATAACATTTTTTAATTAAAAAAATAAACTGTTAAAATAGATTCCATCATATTTTTAATGAAAATGATCATGTCATCTGTGAATAGACAATTTTACTTATTCATTTCCAATCTGTATGCATTTTATTTCCTTATTTTACCTGGTTATACTACCTAGAACGTTGAGTACAATATTGAATACAGGTGGTGAGAGTAGACATCTTTGTCTTGTTCCTGATATTAGGGCAAAAGCGTTCAATATTCTGCATCTGTTAAAACAATCATATGGGCTTTTCTCTTTTGGTTTATTACTATGGTGAATTTCATTGATCGATTTTCAAATACTAAACCAGCCCTGTATTATTGAGATAAATTCCATTCATGTATTATCTTTTCACCATATTGTTGATTTTAATATATTAAAATCTTGCATAGAATTTTTGTATCTATATTTATGAGGCATATTGATATGTAGTTTTCTATTATCTTTATCCAGTTTTGGTATCAAGGAAATTCCGGCCTCAAAGAATGAGCAGAAAAGTATTCTTTCCTCTTCAATATTTTGGAAGAGCTTGTATAGAATTACTATTATTTATTTCTCAAATATTTGTTATACTTCTCCAGTGATGTCATTTGGGCTTGGAGTTTTCTTTGTGGGAACATTTTTTCACTAAAATTGCAATTGCCTTAATATATGAAGGATTATTCAGGTTGTCTATTTCTTCCTAAGTGAGTCTTGGTGTTCTGCATCTTTCAAATTGTCTATTGTATCCTTGCTGATTTTCTGCCTATATATTCTGTCAATTATTAAGAAAAAGATATTGAGACACCTTGGTGGCTCAGTTGGTTATCTGCCTTCAGCTCAGGTCTTGATCCCAGGGTCCTGGGATTGAGCCCCATAGTGGGCTCCCTGCTCAATGAGGAGTATGCTTCTCCCTCTCCCTCTGCTGCTCCCCCTGCTTGTGTACTCTCTCTCTCTCTGTCTCTGTGTCAAATGGATAAATAAAATATTTTTTAAAAAGAGATATTGAGGGCGCCTGGGTGGCTCAGTGGGTTAAGCCACTGCCTTCGGCTCAGGTCATGATCTCAGGGTCCTGGGATCGAGTTCCGTGTCAGGCTCTCTGCTCAGCAGGGAGTCTGCTTCCTCCTCTCTCTCTCTCTCTGCCTGCCTCTCTGCCTATTTGTGATCTCTCTCTCTCAAATAAATAAATAAAATCTTTTTAAAAAAGAGATATTGAAATCTTACTATAACTATGGATTTCTCTGACCACTTTCTTACATCACATACAAAAATAAATTCAAAATGAATTAAGTACCTAAATGTGAGACCTGAAAGCATAAAAATCCTAGAAGAGAGCATAGGCAGTAATTTCTCTGATTTTGGCTGTAGCAACATTTGTCTAGATATGGAAAGGAAATAGAAGCAAAAATAAACTATTGGGACTACATTAAAATAAAAAAGCTTCTTCATACCAAAGGAGACAGTCAACAAAACAAAAAGACAACTTACTGAATGGGAGAAGATATTTGCAAATGACATATCTGATAAGAGGTTAGAATTCACAATTTATCTTTTTTATTTTTTAATCTTTTTAAAAAGATTTTATTTATTTATTTGACAGAGAGAGAGACCACAAGTAGGCAGAGCAGCAGGCACAGAGAGAGTGGGATGCAGGCTCCCTGTTGAGCAGAGAGCCCAATGCTGGCTGATCCCAGGACCCTGAGATCATGACCTGTGCTGAAGGCAGAGGCTTACCACTGAGCCACCCAGGCGCCCCTATTTTTAATTTTTTAAAGAAACAAATGGGAGGAGTCAAGATGGCGGAGAAGTAGCAGGCTGAGACTACTTCAGCTAGCCGGAGATCAGCTAGATAGCTTATCTAAAGATTGCAAACACCTGAAAATCCATTGGCAGATCGAAGAGAAGAACAGCAATTCTGGAAACAGAAAAACAACCACTTTCTGAAAGGTAGGACCAGCGGAGAAGTGAATCCAAAGCGACGGGAAGATAGACCCTGGGGGGAGGGGCCGGCTCCCGGCAAGCGGCGGAGCAGCGGCGCACAAAATCAGGACTTTTAAAAGTCTGTTCCGCCGACGGACATCGCTCCAGAGGCTAAACTGGAGCGAAGCCCACGTGGGGTCAGCGTGGCCTCAGGTCCCGCAGGGTCACAGAAGGATCGGGGGTGTCTGAGTGTCGCAGAGCTTGCGGGTATTGGAACGGGAAAGCCGGCTACAGAGACAGAGCCGACAGTAAGCTCACAGCTCGGTGTTACCTTGAACCGGTCGCAGGCTCGGTGAGCTCGGAGCGCGGCCGGAGGTCAGGCAGACGGGAGTAACTGGGCGCTGTTCTCTGAGGGCACGCTGAGGAGTGGGGCCCTGGGCTCTCAGCTCCTCCAGGCCGGAGACCAGGAGGCCGCCATTTGTATTCCCGTCCTCCGGAACTCTACAGAAAGCGCTCAGGGAACAAAAGCTCCTGAAAGCAAACCCGAGCGGATTACTCACCCCGGCCCCGGGTAAGGGCGGTGCAATTCCGACTGGGGCAAAGACACTTGAGAATCACTACAACAGGCCCCTCCCCCAGAAGATCAACAAGAAATCCAGCCGATACCAGTTCACCTACCAAGGAGTGCGGTTTCAATACCAAGGAGAGCAGCAGAATTCCAGAGGAGGAGAAAGCAAAGCACGGAACTCATGGCTTTTTCCCTGTGATTTTTTTTAGTCTTGCAGTTAATTTAATTTTTTTCTTTTTTGTTTTTTTGTTTCTTTTTCTCGCCTTCTGGTAAAATTTTTTTTTTAACTTTTACCTTTTTCTTTTTTAACGTTTTTTAACCAGTTTATCTAATATATATATTTTTTTCTTTTTTATATTTTTCGTATTTGTTTTCTTTTTTTTTTAATTCTTTTCTTTTTTCTTTTTTTTCTTTCTTCCTTTTTGAAACTCTTTTTATCCCTTTCTCCCCCCTTACGATTTGGGATTTCTTCTAATTTGGTTAAAGCATATTTTCCTGGGGTTGTTGCCACCCTTTTAGTATTTTCCTTGCTCCTTCATATACTCCTATCTGGACAAAATGACAAGAAGGAAAAATTCAACACAAAAAAAACAAGAGGCAGTACCGAAGGCTAGGGACCTAATCAATACAGACATTGGTAATATGTCAGATCTAGAGTTCAGAATGACAATTCTCAAGGTTCTAGCCGGGCTCGAAAAAGGCATGGAAGATATTAGAGAAACCCTCTCGAGAGATATAAAAGCCCTTTCTGGAGAAATAAAAGAACTAAAATCTAACCAAGTTGAAATCAAAAAAGCTATTAATGAGGTGCAATAAAGAATGGAGGCTCTCACTGCTAGGATAAATGAGGCAGAAGAAAGAATTAGTGATATAGAAGACCAAATGACAGAGAATAAAGAAGCTGAGCAAAAGAGGGACAAACAGCTACTGGACCACGAGGGGAGAATTCGAGAGATAAGTGACACCATAAGACGAAACAACATTAGAATAATTGGGATTCCAGAAGAAGAAGAAAGAGAGAGGGGAGCAGAAGGTATACTGGAGAGAATTATTGGGGAGAATTTCCCCAATATGGCAAAGGGAACGAGCATCAAAATTCAGGAGGTTCAGAGAACACCCCTCAAAATCAATAAGAATAGGCCCACACCCCGTCACCTAATAGTAAAATTTACAAGTCTCAGTGACAAAGAGAAAATCCTGAAAGCAGCCTGGGAAAAGAAGTCTGTAACATACAATGGTAAAAATATTAGATTGGCAGATGACTTATCCACAGAGACCTGGCAGGCCAGAAAGAGCTGGCATGATATTTTCAGAGCACTAAACGAGAAAAACATGCAGCCAAGAATACTATATCCAGCTAGGCTATCATTAAAAATAGAAGGAGAGATTAAAAGCTTCCAGGACAAACAAAAACTGAAAGAATTTGCAAACACCAAACCAGCTCTACAGGAAATATTGAAAGGGGTCCTCTAAGCAAAGAGAGAGCCTACAAGTGGTAGATCAGACAGGAACAGAGACCATATACAGTAACAATCACCTTACAGGCAATACAATGGCACTAAATTCATATCTCTCAATAGTTACCCTGAATGTTAATGGGCTAAATGCCCCTGTCAAAAGACACAGGGTATCAGAATGGATAAAAAAACAAAACCCATCTATATGTTGCCTCCAAGAAACTCATTTTAAGTCCGAAGACACCTCCAGATTTAAAGTGAGGGGGTGGAAAAGAATTTACCATGCTAATGGACATCAGAAGAAAGCAGGAGTGGCAATCCTTATATCAGATCAATTAGATTTTAAGCCAAAGACTATAATAAGAGATGAGGAAGGACACTATATCATACTCAAAGGGTCTGTCCAACAAGAAGATCTAACAATTTTAAATATCTATGCCCCCAATGTCGGAGCAGCCAACTATATAAACCAATTAATAACAAAATCAAAGAAACACATCAACAATAATACAATAATAGTAGGGGACTTTAACACTCCCCTCACTGAAATGGACAGATCATCCAAGCAAAAGATCAGCAAGGAAATAAAGGCTTTAAACGACACACTGGACTAGATGGACATCATAGATATATTCAGAACATTTCATCCCAAAGCAACAGAATACACATTCTTCTCTAGTGCACATGGAACATTCTCCAGAATAGATCACATCCTCGGTCCTAAATCAGGACTCAACCGGTATCAAAAGATTGAGATCATTCCCTGCATATTTTCAGACCACAATGCTCTAAAGCTAGAACTCAACCACAAAAGGAAGTTTGAAAAGAACCCAAATACATGGAGACTAAACAGCATCCTTCTAAAGAATGAATGGCTCAACTGGGAAATTAAAGAAGAATTGAAAAAAATCATGGAAACAAATGATAATGAAAATACAACGGTTCAAAATCTGTGGGACACAACAAAGGCAGTCCTGAGAGGAAAATATATAGCGGTACAAGCCTTTCTCAAGAAACAAGAAAGGTCTCAGGTACACAACCTAACCCTACACCTAAAGGAGCTGGAGAAAGAACAAGAAAGAAACCCTAAGCCCAGCAGGAAAAGAGAAATCATAAAGATCAGAGCAGAAATCAATGAAATAGAAACCAAAAAAAACAATAGAACAAATCAACGAAACTAGGAGCTGGTTCTTTGAAAGAATTAATAAAATTGATAAACCCCTGGCCCGACTTATCAAAAAGAAAAGAGAAAGGACCCAAATAAATAAAATCATGAACGAAAGAGGAGAGATCACAACTAACACCAAAGAAATACAAACTATTATAAGAAAATACTATGAGCAACTCTACGCCAATAAATTTGACAATCTGGAAGAAATGGATGCATTCCTAGAAACATATAAACTACCACAACTGAACCAGGAAGAAATAGAAAGCCTGAACAGACCCATAACCAGTAAGGAGATTGAAACAGTCATTAAAAATCTCCAAACAAACAAAAGCCCAGGGCCAGACGGCTTCCCGGGGGAATTCTACCAAACATTTAAAGAAGAACCAATTCCTATTCTCCTGAAACTGTTCCAAAAAATAGAAATGGGAGGAAAACTTCCAAACGCATTTTATGAGGCCAGCATCACCTTGATCCCAAAACCAGACAAGGATCCCATCAAAAAAGAGAGCTATAGACCAATATCCTTGATGAACACAGATGCGAAAATACTCAACAAAATACTAGCCAATAGGATTCAACAGTACATTAAAAGCATTATTCACCACGACCAAGTGGGATTTATTCCAGGGCTGCAAGGTTGGTTCAACATCCGCAAATCAGTCAATGTGATACAACACATCAATAAAAGAAAGAACAAGAACCATATGATACTCTCAATAGATGCTGAAAAAGCATTTGACAAAGTACAGCATCCCTTCCTGATCAAAACTCTTCAAAGTGTAGGGATAGAGGGCACATACCTCAATATCATCAAAGCCATCTATGAAAAACCCACCGCAAATATCATTCTCAATGGAGAAAAACTGAAAGCTTTTCCGCTAAGGTCAGGAACACGGCAGGGATGTCCATTATCACCACTGCTATTCAACATAGTACTAGAGGTCCTAGCCTCAGCAATCAGACAACAAAAGGAAATTAAAGGCATCCAAATCGGCAAAGAAGAAGTCAAATTATCACTCTTCGCAGATGATATGATACTATATGTGGAAAACCCAAAAGACTCCACTCCAAAACTGCTAGAACTTATACAGGAATTCAGTAAAGTGTCAGGATATAAAATCAATGCACAGAAATCAGTTGCATTTCTCTACACCAACAGCAAGACAGAAGAAAGAGAAATTAAGGAGTCAATCCCATTTACAATTGCACCCAAAACCATAAGATACCTAGGAATAAACCTAACCAAAGGGGCACAGAATCTATACTCAGAAAACTATAAAGTACTCATGAAAGAAATTGAGGAAGACACAAAGAAATGGAAAAATGTTCCATGCTCCTGGATTGGAAGAATAAATATTGTGAAAATGTCTATGCTACCTAAAGCAATCTACACATTTAATGCAATTCTTATCAAAGTACCATCCATCTTTTTCAAAGAAATGGAACAAATAATTCTAAAATTTATATGGAACCAGAAAAGACCTCAAATAGCCAAAGGGATATTGAAAAAGAAAGCCAACGTTGGTGGCATCACAATTCCGGACTTCAAGCTCTATTACAAAGCTGTCATCATCAAGACAGCATGGTACTGGCACAAAAACAGACACATAGATCAATGGAACAGAATAGAGAGCCCAGAAATAGACCCTCAACTCTACGGTCAACTAATCTTCGACAAAGCAGGAAAGAATGTCCAATGGAAAAAAGACAGCCTCTTCAATAAATGGTGCTGGGAAAATTGGACAGCCACATGCAGAAAAATGAAATTGGACCATTTCCTTACACCACACACAAAAATAGACTCCAAATGGATGAAGGACCTCAATGTGCGAAAGGAATCCATCAAAATCCTTGAGGAGAACACAGGCAGCAACTCTTCGACCTCAGCCGCAGCAACATCTTCCTAGGAACAACGCCAAAGGCAAGGGAAGAAAGGGCAAAAATGAACTATTGGGATTTCATCAAGATCAAAAGCTTTTGCACAGCAAAGGAAACAGTTAACAAAATCAAAAGACAACTGACAGAATGGGAGAAGATATTTGCAAACGACATATCAGATAAAAGACTAGTGTCCAGAATCTATAAAGAACTTAGCAAACTCAACACCCAAAGAACAAATAATCCAATCAAGAAATAGGCAGAGGACATGAACAGATATTTCTGCAAAGAAGACATCCAGATGGCCAACAGACACATGAAAAAGTGCTCCATATCACTCGGCATCAGGGAAATACAAATCAAAACCACAATGAGATATCACCTCACACCAGTCAGAATGGCTAAAATCAACAAGTCAGGAAATGACAGAGGCTGGCGAGGATGCGGAGAAAGGGGAACCCTCCTACACTGTTGGTGGGAATGCAAGCTGGTGCAGCCACTCTGGAAAACAGCATGGAGGTTCCTCAAAATGTTGAAAATAGAACTGCCCTATGACCCAGCAATTGCACTACTGGGTATTTACCCTAAAGATACAAACGTAGTGATCCAAAGGGGCACATGCACCCAAATGTTTATAGCAGCAATGTCCACAATAGCCAAACTATGGAAAGAACCTAGATGTCCATCAACAGATGAATGGATCAAGAAGATGTGGTATATATACACAATGGAATACTCTGGAGCCATCAAAATAAATGAAATCTTGCCATTTGCGACAACATGGATGGAACTAGAGCGTATCATGCTTAGCGAAGTAAGTCAAGCAGAGAAAGACAACTATCATATGATCTCCCTGATATGAGGAAGTGGTGATGCAACATGGGGGCTTAAGTGGGTAGAAGAAGAATAAATGAAACAAGATGGGATTGGGAGGGAGACAAACCATAAGTGACTCTTAATCTCACAAAACAAACTGAGGGTTGCTGGGGGGAGGGGGTTTGGGAGAAGGGGGTGGGATTATGGACATTGGGGAGGATATGTGCTTTGGTGAGTGCTGTGAAGTGTGTAAACCTGGTGATTCACAGACCTGTACCCCTGGGGATAAAAATAAATGTTTATAAAAATTAAAAAATTAAAAAAAAAAGAAACAAATGAAATGGAAATTTATTTGCAACTGAAGGTGATTTAGACATAACACAGACATTTGTATATGTGTGTATATACATACATACAAACATACATGATGCCTGTAAAGTAAGCATTTTCTTTGTTAAAAATAGGATAGTATATTGAGAAATTTAAAGAAGTTTCAAATTTATCAACTATGATGCAACTTGAAGAATATCACTGGCTACTTTATTAAATCATTAAGAATACTAAAATTTTTAAAGAACACATAAAAATAACACTAGCAATGTATTATGAACAAATATATTGTTAAGAAATACATTAAAATATGGAAGATACTTTTTTATTATGATCAGTTAGCCACTGTATAGTACATCATTAGTTTTTGATGTAGGGTTCAGTGATTCATTAGTTATTTATAACACACCGTGCTTGTCACAACATATGCCTCCTTAATACCCAGCACACTGTTACCACCTCCCCTCATCCCCCTCACCTCTGAAACCCTCAGTTTGTTTCCCAAGGTCCATAGTCTCTCCTGGTTTGTCTATCCCTCTGATTTCTCCCCCTTCAGATTTCCCTCTCTTCCCTTAAAGTCCTCTGTGCTATTCCTTATGTTCCACATATAAGTGAAACCATATGATAATTTTCTTTCTCTTCTTGACTTACTTCACTTAGCATGATTACCTCCAGTTCCATCCATGTCAATGTAAATGGTGGATATTCACCTTTTCTGATAGCTGAGTAATATTCCATTGTATGTATGTATGTATGTATGTGTGTGTGTGTTTATAGATACACACACACCTCATATCTTCTTTATCTATTCATCTGTTGAAGGACGTCTCAGTTCCTTCCACAGTTCGGCTATTGTGGACATGGTTGCTATGAACATTAGGGTGCATGTGCCCCCTCTTTTCAAAAATACCTAGTAGTGCAATTGCTGGGTCATAGGGTAGATCTATTTTTAACACCTAAAATTTATAAGGAACTTATTAAACTGAACATCCCCAAAACAAATAATCCAATTAAAAATGGACGGAAGACATGAACAGACATTTCTTCAAAGATGATCCAGGTGATAGGGATTTAGGAGTTCACTTATGATGAGTACAGGGTGTTGTATGGAAGTGTTGAATCACTGTATTATACATCTAAAACTAATATTACACCTGTATGTAAAATAAAATAAAAATAAAAATCACCCTATTTGCAGACAACATGATTGTCTATAAAGGAATCCCAAGGAATCCGGGAAAAAGAAAAAACAAAAACAAAACAAACTTCTTAGAATAAGTAAGTTTAAAAAAAAAAGTAGAAGTGAGTTTAGCTAGGCCACAATATACAAGAATAACATACAAAAAGCAGTTGAATTTTTATACATGAGCAATGTAAATTGGAAACCTAATTATTTTTTAAATATTTACAATCATTCAGAATATTAACACATTTAGATCTGAATCTCACAAAATACATACTAGATCTCTATGTTGGAGGTAAAAACCGAATGGGGGGAAATTAGAGAGGGAGACAAATCATGAGAGACTTTTGGCTCTGGGAAACAAACTAAAGGTTGTAGAAGGGGAGACGTTGGGGGGAATGGGGCAACTGGGTAGTGGGCGTTAAGGAGAGCAAGTGATGTGATGAGCACTAGGTGTTATATACAACTGATGAATGATTGAACACTACATCTGGAACTAATGATGTACTATATGTTGGCTAATAGAATTTAAATTAAAAAAAAACAAGATCTGGGGCGCCTGGATGGCTCAGTGGGTTAAGCCGCTGCCTTTGGCTCAGGTCATGATCTCAGGGTCCTGGGATCGAGTCCCGCATCGGGCTCTCTGCCCCCTAGGGAGCCTGCTTCCTCCTCTCTCTCTCTCTCTGCCTGACTCTCTGCCTACTTGTGATCTCTCTCTGTCAAATAAATAAATAAATAATCTTAAAAAAAAACAAGATCTGTATATTGAAAACTGTAAGATACTGAATAAACCAATCAAAAAAGGCCTAAATGACTAGCCTAAAAACAGACACATAGACCAGTGGAACAGAGTAGAGAGCCCAGATATGGACCCTCAACTCTATGGTCAAATAATCTTCGACAAAGCAGGAAAAAATATACAGTAGAAAAAAGACAGCCTCTTCAATAAACAGTGCTGGGAAAATTGGACAGCTATATGTAGAAGAATGAAACTCGACCACTCTCTTACACCATACACAAAGATAAACTCGAAATGGATAAAAGACCTCAATGTGAGACAGGAATCCATCAGAATCATAGAGGAGAACATAGGCAGTAACCTCTTTGATACCAGCCACAGCAACTTCTTTCAAGGTATGTCTCCAAAGGCAAAGGAAATAAAAGCGAAAAAGAACTTGTGGGACTTCATCAAAATCAAAAGTTTCTGCACAGCAAAGGAAACAGTCAACAAAACAAAGAGGCAACCCATGGAATGGGAGAAGATATTTGCAAATGACAGTACAGACAAAAGGCTGATATCCAGGATCTATAAAGAACTTCTCAAACTCAACACATACAAAACAAATAATCATGTCAAAAAGTGGGCAGAAGACATTAACAGACACTTCTCCAATGAAGACATACAAATGGCTATCAGACACATGAAAAAATGTTCATCATCACTAGCCATCAGGGAGATTCAAATCAAAACCACATCGGGGCGCCTGGGTGGCTCAGTGGGTTAAGGCCTGTGCCTTCGGCTCAGGTCATGATCCCAGGGTCCTGGGATCGAGCCCCGCATCGGGCTGTCTGCTCTGCGGAGAGCCTGCTTCCTCCTCTCTCTGTCTCTGCCTGCCTCTCTGCCTGCTTGTGATCTCTGTCTGTCAGATTAAAAAAAAAAATCAAAACCACATCGATATATCACCTTACACCAGTTAGAATGGCCAAAATTAACAAGACAGGAAACAACGTGTGTTGGAGAGGATGTGGAGAAAGGGGAACCCTCTTACACTGTTGGTGGGAATGCAAGTTGGTGCAGCCACTTTGGAGAACAGTGTGGAGATTCCTTAAGAAATTAAAAATAGAGCTTCCCTATGACCCTGCCATTGTACTACTGGGTATTCACCCCAAAGATACAGATGTAGTGAAAAGAAGGGCCATCTGTACCCCAATGTTCATAGCAGCAATGGCCACAGTCGCCAAACTGTGGAAAGAACCAAAACAGACGAAAGGATAAGGAAGATGTGGTCCATATACACTATGGAGTATTATGCCTCCATCAGAAAGGATGAATACCCAATTTTTGTAACAACATGTACGGGACTGGAAGAGATTATGCTGAGTGAAATAAGGCAAACAAAGAGAGTCAATTATCATATGCTTTCACTTGTTTTGGAGCATAAGAAATAACACAGAGGACATGGGGAGATGGAGAGGACAAGGGAGTTGAAGGAAATTGGAGGGGGAGATCAACCATGAGAGACTATGGACTCTGAAAAACAATCTGAGGGTTTTGAAGGGGTGGGGGTGGGAAGTTGGGCCAGCCTGGTGGTGGGTGTTGTGGAGGGCATGTATTGCATGAAACACTGGGTATGGTGCATAAATAATGAATTCTAGTACACTGAAAAGTAATTAAAAAACAAAAATTTAAAAAAAAAAAGACTTCAGGAGGTGCAGCCCAGCTGATAGCTTGACTGCCATCTCAGGAGAGACCCTTATCCAGAACCACACAATTAAAACTGTTCCTGAATTTCTGACCCTCAGAAACTATAAGCAAATAAACATTTGTTTCAAGCCAAAAAAAAAGAGAGACCTAAATAAATGGAAATACACACTATGTTCATAAATTTGAAAACCCGACATAGTCAAGATATCAATCATCTCCATATTGAAATATAGATTTAACACAATACTGATCAAAATCCTAGCAAGAATGTTCTAAGCATATAGAGAAGCTGGTTTTAAAATTTATTTTAAAAAGGTGCTTTGCCATCTGCCTTCAGCTGAGGTCATGATCCCAGGGCTCTGAGATCAAGTCGCTCATCAGGTTTCCTGCTTAGCGGTGGCCCTGCTTCTCCCTCTCCTGCTCCCTGTGCTTGTGCTCTCTCTTCCTATCAAATAAACAAAATCCTTTTATAAAAGGCAAAATAATTGGAATAGTGAAAACAATTTTGAAAAAGAAGAAAGCTGAAGAAATCCACACTACCTCCTTTTGAAGAGTACTTGTCATTTTTAGACTCCCTCAATTTGGGCTTGATATTTTCTTTTCTTTTTTTTTAAGATATTATTTATTTATCTGACAGAGATCACAAGTAGACAGAGAGGCAGGAAGTGAGAGAGGAAGGGAAGCAGGCTCTCTGCTGAGCAGAGAGCCAGATGCGGGGCTCTATCCCAGGACCCTGGGATCATGATCTGAGCTGAAGGCAGAGGCTTTAACCCACTGAGCCACCCAGGCGCCCCTGGGCTTGATATTTTCTTGTGATTCAACTAAGATAATGGCTTTGGGGGAAGAATACCATTCAGGTGACATGCCCTTCTTGTTACATCATATCTGTGAGTATGTTATATAAATATGATGTGTTACTGTTGATATTAACCTTGATCACATGGTTTCGGTGGTATCCATCAGATTTCTCCACTATAAAATTACTGTTTTTCCCTTTTCATAGTCTTCATTAGAAGTGCATTACTAAGTCCAGCCCACACCCAAGAAGAAGAGAGTTAAGCTTCACCTCCTGGAAAAACAAATATAAAAGATTTTACAGATATATGTTAAAATCGCTATGGTAACTAGCAAATATTTGGAGAAAAATACATTGAGGCCATACAAATATATTTTTTTCTCCTCAAAGTTTAGGCCTTTGATTTTAGTATGAATCCAGGGAACTTGCCGAGAAAAACTATTGCTCTGCTGTTTAATCGTGGTTTTAGTGATTTTCTGTTTCATTCATTCCTTCTACATTTATTATCTGGAATTCTTCTGTAAGGAACATATGTATACTTGGATTTTTTTTTTAATCTCTTAGGTTCTATTCCAATACAATTGTTTTGTTCTGTGGCTCCAACTGTTGCAGTTCCACCATTGAGACCTACCTCTTCCACACTGGCTCCTGTGTGCTTATGACATGGTCTTCCTGTTCTTTGTTGTTTTGTTTTGTTTTTGTTTTTTAGCTTCTCTTTACTTTCTGGCAATACAAAATTATACAGGTTCATCTTCTGCCCTAGAATCAGCCATTTCTTTAGGATTCCTGATTCCTATTATTGAGAAATGGTATTTAAAAACTTAGATCTGGGCACTAAACTACCTGATTTTAAGAATTATTATAAAGTGACAGTAATCATGATGCATAGATGAATGGGGATGGAAAAGAGTCCAGAAATTGGCGCACACAAATATGGCCAATTGTATTTTTGACAAAGGTGCAAAACCAATTCAATAGAGAAAGAGTAGTACAAATGAGTTACAGGGTAGTACAATGGCTTAGAGTGGTTTGACTTACAATTTTTCAAGTTTACAGTGGTGTAAAAGCAATACACTTTCAGTAGAAATGGTACCTTGAATGTTGAATTTTTATCTTTTCCCAGGCTAACTATATGAGTATAATACTTACTCGTGATGCTGGGCAGCAGCAAGCCACAGCTCCCAGTCAACCATGCAGTTAAGTCAGCCAGTACACTTACAACCATTCTACACCCATACAACCATTCTGTTTTTTACTTTCAGTATAGCATTCAATATATTACATGAGCTATTCTACACTTTATTATAAAATAGGCTTTGTGAGACACCTAAGGGGCTCAGTCAGTTAAGCATCTGCCTTCAGCTCAGATCATGATCCCCGGGGCCTGGGATTGAGCCCCACATTGGGCTCTTTGCTCAGTGCAGAGCCTACATCTCCCTCTCCCTCCACCTGCCGCTCCATCTGCTTGTGCATGCTCTCTGTCAGATAAATAAATAAAATCTTCAAAAAAATAATGAAATAAAATGGGCTTTGTGTTAGATGATTTTGCCCAACTGCAGGCTAATGTAAGTGTTCTGAGCCTGCTTAAGGCTAGGCTAAGCTATGATGTTTGATAAGTTAGGTTTATTAAATGTATTTTTAATTTAAAATATTTCCAACTTTTGATGGGTTTTGGGGGGACATAATCCCATTGTAAGGCAAGGAAAATCTATATTTTTATTATAAATGGTATGGGGACAATTGGACAGTCATATATAACAAAAATAAATCTCTACTTAAATGTGACATCATATTCAAAAATTAATACCAAATGGAGCGTGTATCCAAATGTAAAATAGAAAACTATAAAAGTTAAAGAAAAAAACTTAGGAGACCTTGAGTTTGTCCACAGATTCTTTGACATGACACAAAAAGCACAATATGTATCAGAAAAAAAATGTTAAGTCAATCTTCATCATAATTTAAAACTTTTGCTTTGTGGGGTGTGTGGGTGGCATAGTCATTGGATGGCTGCCTTTGGCTCAGGTCATGATCCCAGGGTCCTGGGATCAAGGCCCACATCTGGCTCCCTGCTCAGTGGGAGCCTGCTTCTCCCTCTCCTGCTCCCCCTGCTTGTATTCCCTCTCTCTGTGTCTCTCTCTGTCAAATAAATAAATAAACTCTTTAGGGGGGAAAAAAACCCTTTTGCTTTGTTAAAGACACTGTCAAAAGAATGAAAAGAAAATCTTCCCTAATGCAATGAGATTTCCTGGATTGGATTCTGGAACACTTAAAGAATATTAGTGGAGGGGCACCTGGCTGGCTCAGTCATTGGAGCATGTCACTCTTGATCTCAGGGTGGTGGGTTCGAGTTCCATGTTGCATGTAGAGATTCCCTAAAAATAAAATGTTTAAAAAAAAAAGAATCTTACTGGAGAAATTAACAAAATCTAAATAAAGTCTGTGGTTTGGTTAGCAGTACTCCAAGCACAGTACCAATGTTAATTTTTTAGTTATGACATGTTTATATTAGATATTAACATTAGGTGAATCTGACTGAAGAGTACATAGGAACTCTTCATATTATCTTTGCAACTGTTCTGTAAAACTAAAATCATTTCAAAATATAAATGTTTATTAACAAAAATATAGCCAAACTTAATAATAAAAAAACAGCTACTCTGCTTGAAGCCAGAGAGGAGAGTCTCCCAGAAGCTCATCATCTCTGTCCGTGCCTTGCTGATCTCTTAGACAGCCTCTGGGGATCCTCTATAGAACTCTCGGATTCCTTGGAGTATGATTCCTAAACCACAGAACTAATCATTAATAAGACTAAAGGACAGAAATAGAAGCCTAGCTCAGGCCTGAATAATTGAAGACCTATTAGTTTATCTTTAAGGCCTCTCTCTCTATCATAGAAGATAATTAATTTGAACCCATATAATCTCCTCTTTACAAGGTCAAACATATTGCAGCCTAATATTCTGAACTTAGAGCTGCAAAGCACTTGGTTTTTTGTTCAAGGTATCTTAAAAGTGCCCAAGATAAGGTGGCTGGCTTGGGACTATACAAGAGTAGGAAAGATTAGGCTGCAATTTGGACTAGTGCCCCACATCTATAAAGAACTTAGCAAACTCAACACCCAAAGAACAAATAATCCAATCAAGAAATAGGCAGAGGACATGAACAGACATTTCTGCAAAGAAGACATCCAGATGGCCAACAGACACATGAAAAAGTGCTCCATATCACTCGGCATCAGGGAAATACAAATCAAAACCACAATGAGATATCACCTCACACCAGTCAGAATGGCTAAAATCAACAAGTCAGGAAATGACAGAGGCTGGCGAGGATGCGGAGAAAGGGGAACCCTCCTACACTGTTGGTGGGAATGCAAGCTGGTGCAGCCACTCTGGAAAACAGCATGGAGGTTCCTCAAAATGTTGAAAATAGAACTGCCCTATGACCCAGCAATTGCACTACTGGGTATTTACCCTAAAGATACAAACGTAGTGATCCAAAGGGGCACGTGCACCCGAATGTTTATAGCAGCAATGTCCACAATAGCCAAACTATGGAAAGAACCTAGATGTCCATCAACAGATGAATGGATCAAGAAGATGTGGTATATATACACAATGGAATACTCTGGAGCCATCAAAATAAATGAAATCTTGCCATTTGCGACAACATGGATGGAACTAGAGCGTATCATGCTTAGCGAAGTAAGTCAAGCAGAGAAAGACAACTATCATATGATCTCCCTGATATGAGGAAGTGGTGATGCAACATGGGGGCTTAAGTGGGTAGGAGAAGAATCAATGAAACAAGATGGGATTGGGAGGGAGACAAACCATAAGTGACTCTTAATCTCACAAAACAAACTGAGGGTTGCTGGGCGGAGGAGGGATGGAAGAAGGGGGGTGGGGTTATGGACATTGGAGAGGGTATGTGCTTTGGTGAGTGCTGTGAAGTGTGTAAACCTGGCGATTCACAGACCTGTACCCCTGGGGATAAAAATATATGTTTATAAAAAATTAAAAAAAAAGATAAAGTACTGACAATACTAAGTACTGACAAGGATGTGGAACAACTGGATCTCTCATATGTTATTGGCACAAATACAAAATTGTATAGCCACTCTTAGAAAATGGTTTGGCAGGTTCCCATAAAGTTAAATATACACGTACCATATGACCTGGAAGTTCAGTTCAGAGATGGAGAGCTGGAAAGATGTTGCCTATCCCATCAAAGGAAAAATTGGACGAATTACAAATTAATGAGTTTTCGTGGACTCATTAAAGAACTGAGGTCATAGAGTAAATGTCTTCCCAAAATCTGGAGGGAGCCAGGTGCCTGCAGGAAGACACAGGACTGGAACATTTGCTTACCAGGGGCAGAAGCCATTATGAACATTAAACAAAAAATTGTGATGAATTCCTGGGGACCTAGCCTGGGAACTCGAAGCTCTCAAGGGACTCAGCCATGTCGGGTTCCCACTCTCTTGCAGGCTTTTCCTCCAGGAATACCACTACACTCAAACAGAGAATCCAGAAAGGTTTCCCATGGTGCTAGCAAGAAGAGAACAGCCATGACCCAAATCCTCCCAGACCCATTTCCCTGATCTCCCTTACAGAATGAAAACGCTTAATCTGCAGGCACTGGTAAAACTGCACTACAACTAGGGGAAGGCAATGGAGGTCATCAAGGAAACTTGGCCAGACCTACTTTCCTATCTTCCCTAAGTAACAAAAACTTCCATCTTCAGGAGCTGGGGCATCAAAGTGGGAGGTGGGTATACTCATGCTGCTGGGAGAAGTGAACAAGGGAAACAAACTCTACCCACAGAGGAAGGGACAGGAATATTGTGAAGGCACTCCCCCAAGACACATGCCCACAGTGCTTGCCTAAGAATAAGGCTTAATTGAGACACCAGAGAAGACTTTCTCTCTTATTCCCATTTCCATCAGAAGCTTTAACATATTAACCACAATTACTTTAAATTCTCTGATACTTTCATCATCTGTGTCATATCCAAGTTTGGCTTTGCCTCCAGACTGTGTGTTTCCTACTTTTTGTATGCAAAAGAATTTTATGTTGAAAATCTGACATGTTGTATAGGACAGTTAGATACTAAAGTAAATATTGTGTATGTTAGGAGAAGAGCATACAGTTACTCCTCCTAGGATTTTAGTAGGGGTATTTCTGCTAGGATAGTATTAACTTAGCAAGGAGTTGTAGTAAGTTTATTGTTACCCTCAGTGCACCAAGAGCCTTAAAGTCCTTCCACTCGTGCCTTGTTTTGATCTCCACACTTGGATTTGGGTCTTCCCATTGTGTTGTTCCCTAGAAAAGGTTTGTCTGTTAGAGCTTTCTTAGCTGTATTTCATGCTTATTTTTTCTCTGAGGCTTGTTGGTGGGTGGGAAGTGAGGGAGTAGGTTTCCTGATATTCTTACTAAGTCTCAGTATTGGGCAGGCACTGTGGACTTGGGTCTCAGGGTTATGTGGCCTTCACAAGAGTTTCTGCCACTCTGGCAGATGGAGTGCTGAGCCTAGCACTTATTACTCCCGGGATAGAGATTACTCCTCACTCCCCACTCCCACTCCTAGCCTTCCCTTCTCCCAGATGCAGTAGGTTTCCACCTCTGCACTTAGGTTCCAGCTTTGATGTCCTTCTGCACACAGATGAAGGCTTTTGCTACCTAGGAAAGATAGCGAGAATGGGTAGGCAAGAGTTTCAGTGGCCGTTTCCATATTTTTCTCCCAACTGAAGTGGGATTTTTACCAGTGATCTTATGCAACATATTTTGATAGTTTTCTTTCAGCGTACAGATTAAAGTTTGTGTTTTGTGTGGGAGATTGACAGGATTGGTTTGTATACTTTCGGTAGTGCCTCCTGTCCCATTTCCTCAGTCTTTTCAGGATTCTCCTCAACATCCCTGCCAGCGCCTGGTGGTGTTCTAGAGGAAAAGGGTGCAAGCAGGTGTGAAACTTCCAGGTCTGCAACCCCTAGGACCCTTCACACTCTCACACCAGTATACACTCAGCCTTTAGCAATTTGATAAGAATTTTCTTACTGGTTTATATGACATTTGAAGGCATCTGTCCCAGATAATCAAATGTCTACGTGCTATGTCTTCCTATAGGTGCCTGTCTTTTTAGATTTTAAGTTAGTTGTTTCCCCCAGAAAACTCATTTCTATGATGGTTTCAAGAAAAGTATTTAAGCTGCAGTTTGTACAGCTTTTTTCTTGTGAGGATGGAAGTGATGCTCTTTTCAATTCTTTATATCTCTACACAGAAACCAGCCATCCTTTTGTTTTCATACAACCTGTATCATTACATTTATAAATAGTTAGGTCACGGTTTTTCATTTTGATAGTCTTTGTCCTTTAATTGATGTAGTTAGGCCATTTAAATTTCATGGATTATTGATGTTTGGATTTAGAACTACCATGTTATTGTTTTCTGTTTTTCCCTTCTGTTTTTCCTTCCTGTTTTACCTTTACTGCCTTGTTTTGGGTTATTTAAAACTTTTCAGTATTCCATTTCAATATATCTGTTGTAAGTTTGACTATATCTTTGTATACAGTTTTATAGTAGGAATTACAAAGTACATATTTAACTGTTCATATTTCACTTAGAATCAATATTTTCTCATTTCAGTTCAAATGAAGAAACGTTGCCACCTTATAGGCCATTTTATCATTTCCTCCTTAGGCTATAGTTGTCTGATTGGTTACATTTATATATGTTGAAAACTACAGACAATGTTATAATTTTCTTCTCATTAAACTTTTGTTTTAATGGGTCTCAAAATTCTGTGACAGGTTTTTGGTCAAGCTGTCTCCATTAAAAAGTACTGAGTTTAAAAACTAATGACTTAAATGCCATACACACAGACACACACACAAAAAACAAAAAACCCAGATGGTCTACAAAACATTCTCCTTTCGTTCTGAATATTTCACAATGCATTGTTATAATTAACCAGTCTTACTATTAAACTTAAGTGGCCAATTAACACAAAAAGTTCTGACACCATTCTTCCACCACTGATTAAGACTGGGGTGGCAGGTATTGGGGATAATATTCATTTAGGCTTCTGAGCTTTCTGGGCAGAGTTGGTGACCTTGCCATCTCCAACTGCCTTCTTGTCCACTGCTTTGATGACACCTATGGCAACCATCAGTCTCATGTCATGAACAGCAAAATGATCCAGAGGAGGATAGTCAGAGAAGCTCTCAACACACATAGGCTTGCCAAGAACATATCAATGAAGACAAGATCAATAGATTTGAAGAACTTGGGACCATCTTCCAGCTTTTTTCCAGAATGATGATCTATCCTCTCCTTCAGCTCAGCAAACTTGCAAGCAATGTGAGTTGTGTGACAGTCCAGCACAGGTGCATATCCAGCAATGATTCAGCCAGGATGATTCAGGATAATCACCCGAGCCATAAAGCCAGCTGCTTCCATTGGTGGGTCATTTTTGCTGTCACCAACCACATTGCCACAATGAACATTGTTGACAGATACATTCATGACATTGATGTCCACATTGTCCCACTCAAAGCTTCGTGGTGCATCTCAACAAACTTTAATTCAGTTGTAACATTGACTGGAGCAAAGGTGACCATCATGCCAGGTTTAAGAACACCAGTCTCCACTCCACCCACAGGGACAGCACCAATACCACTAATTTTGTAGACATCCTCAAGAAGCAGACACAAGGGCTTGTCAGTTGGACAAGTTGGTGGTAGAATATAATCCAGAGCCTCAAGCAATGTGGTTCTACTTGCATTCCCATCTTTACAGGTGACTTTCAATCCCTTAAACCAAGGCATGTTAGCACTGGGCTTCAGCATGTTGTCACCATTCCAACCAGAAATTGGCACAAACGCTACTGTGTTGGGGTTGTAGCCAACTTTCTTAATGTAGGTGGTGACTTGCTTAATGATTTCCTCATATCTCTTCTAGCTCTAAGGTGGCTCAGTGGAATACCTTTTGTTAATACCAATAATGAGTTGTTTCACACCCAGTGTGTAAGCCAGAAGGGCATGCTCACGAGTCTGCTCACTCTTGGAGATGCCTGCTTCAAATTCACCAACACCAGCAACAACTATCAGGACAGCACAGTCATCCTGAGATATGCCTGTGATCTTGTTTTTTATAAAGTCTCTGTGTCCTGAGGCATCAATGATAGTCACATAATACTTGCTGGTTTCGAATTTCCACCAGTAGATCTCAACGGTGATATCATGTTCATGTTCAACTCTCAGTTTATCGAAGACCCAGGCTTACTTGAAGGAGCCCTTTCCCATCTCAGCAGCCTCCTTCTCCAATTTTTTGATAGTTCTTTTGTTGATCCCACCACATCTGTAGATCAGATGGCCATTTGTGGTAGACTTGCCCGAATCTATGTGTCCAATAACAATGAAGCTGATACAAGTCTTTTCCTTTCCCATTTTGGTTTAGATTTAGTAAGGGTTTTCATGACAACTATGTTTTGGTGGCAAACCCATTGTGAAAAAAAAGCCAAACAAGGTTATAAATTTTACTTTTAAGTCTCAAACATACTTTAAAGAACCGAGGAGAGGGCACTTGGATGGCTCAGTTGGTTAAGCCTCCGCTTTCGACTCAGGTGATGATCTCAGCGTCTTAGGATCGAGTCCTGCATTGGGTTCCCTGCTCAGCCAGGAATCTGCTTCTCCCTCTGCTCCTCCCTCCACTTGTGCTCTCGCTCTCTCTCTCAAAAATAAATACTTTATTTTTTTAAAAGAACCAAGGAGGAAAAGAAACATCTATTATATTTACCCAGATATTTACCATTTCTGGGTCCCAAGGTTTGAATCTGAGTTATGTGGTATTGGTGTGGAGAGTGGGAGCCTTCTGAATACTTTATCTGCGTGGGGTATGAGGTCTCTCAAATCTTTGAGTATGGTCCTTGAACACTTTGAGTGGCTATGCTCCAAGATTTTTGTGTAAGGTGTTTGGAGTTCATGTTCAGGGTATAAGATCTCTGAACTCTTTGAAGTCTGTATCCCACTGTATCCCAAGGTTTGATCTGAATTATGTGGATCAGAGTTCAGTGTATGACATCTCTAAAATTCTGAAGATTTGTGTTGTAAGTTAAATCTGAGGTACTTGGGCTTTTTGATCAAGGTGTGAGTTCTCTAAAATTTTAGAGGATCTCTGTTCCAAATTTGCATCTGAGTCTGTAAGCAAGAAGTGGGGCCTTGGAATTTTTGAGAGTTTGTTTCCCAGTTTTTTATCTGAAGTATTTGGAAGTCTTTTTTCAAGAGTAATGTCTCTGAAATCTTTGAGGGGCCAGGTTCCACAATTTAAATCTGTGATATTTAGGGGGTCTATGCTCAAGGCTGAATTCTCTGAAGTCTTTAAAGGTCTGCCCCAAGGTTTGAGTCTGACGTAATTGTGGGACTACAGTCAGAGTCTAGGATTTTTTTTTTAAGATTTTGTTTATTCAACAGAGAGAGAGAGAAAAAAAAAAAAAAACACAAGCAGGGGGAGTGGCAGGCAAAGGGAAAGGGAGAAGCAGGCTCTTCACAGAGCAGGGAGCCCAGCACTGGGCTGAATCCCAAGACCCTGGGATCATGACCTGAGCTGAAAGTAGACACTTAGCCAACTGAGACACTCAGGTGCCCCCCAGAGTTTCAGGTTTCTGAACTCTTTGAGAGTCTGTGGCTCAAAGTCTGAGTCGGAGAGATTTGGGTGTCTGTGTTTGCAGTGCAAGATCTCTGAAGTCTTTGAGGTGTGTCCCAAGGTTCAATCTGATTAATACAGAGTGAGTGTTCAGGGTGTAAGTTCTGTGAGTACCTTGAGGGTCTGTATTCAAGGCATGAAGTCTGAAATTTTAGAGAGCCTGTGTCCCAAGTTTGGGTCTAAGGTATTTGAAGTCTTTTTTTTTTTTTCTTAAAGATTTTATTTATTTATTTGACAGAGATCACAAGTAGGCAGAGAGGCAGGCAGAGGGAGAGGAAGCAGGCTCCCTGCTGAGCAGAGAGCCTGATGCAGGGCGGGATCCCAGGACCCTGGGATCATGACCTGAGCCGAAGGCAAAGGCTTTAACCCACTGAGCCACCCAGGCGCCCCGGTATTTGAAGTCTTAGTTCAAGGAGTGAAATCCTTAAATTCTCTGAGGGTATGCTTTCAAAAATTTTGTCTGAGTTATTTAAATGCCTGAATTTAAGTTGTAAGCTATGTGTTTGAAAGTTCTTACCTCTTGAGGGTATATGTTTGAAAGTTTGAGCCTGACATAGGATTCTGCTCTCATTTACTGGATTCCTTCAGGGTCTGTTTCAACATTTAAATGTGAAGTAACTAGAAGTCTGTGTACTAGGAGCGAGGTCCTTTAACTGTTTTTCGGACTGTGCCTCAAAGTTGGCTGGAGGTGGGAGGTATGTGTGTATTCAGAGGTCTGTGTTCAGCATGTGTTGAACTTTTAGAGGATCTCTTTCTCAAGTTTTGAATATGAGGTATTTGGGGTCTGTTTTCAGAGTGTGAAGTCTGAAATTTTAGAGGCGCTGTGTCCCAAGGATTTGGCTGGAGTTGTTTGGAGGGGGGCACGTAGTCAGTGTATAAAGTCTCTGAAATTTTAAGAGTCTCTGTGGTAAAGTTTGATTCTGAGGGGTTTGGAAGTCTGTATTCAGAATATGACTTCTCTAAATTCTTTAAGGTCTATAGCTCAAGGTTTTGACTGTAAAGTATTTGGTGGTCTGTGGTCATAGTGTGAGGTCTCTGAAGTCTTTGAAAATTTGTGTTGTAAGGTTTGAACCTAAGGTCATTGTGGATCTGTGATCAGAGTGTGAGGCCTCTCATTCCTTTTGTTATCTTTTAATGTTTGAGTCTGAGGTGTTTGGGAAGTCTCTGGTCAGGGTGAGAGGTCTCTAAAACCAATGGGGGTCCGTTTCCAAAAGCTTAAGTTTCATGTGTCTGGAGGTTTGCATTCATAGCATGAGGTCTCTCTACTTTCCAAGGATCTGTGTCCCAAAGATTCAGCCTGAGTTATTTTATAGGTCTGTATTCAGAGTTTGAAGCCTCTGAGATTTCCAGCTTCTGTTCTGAGGGTTTAGTCTTAGGAATTAAGAGACTTGTTTTCCTTCAGGTTGTATGGTCTTTAAACTTTTAGAATGTCTAAGTCCAACATTTCTGTCTGAGGTATTTGGGGGTCTGTGTTCAGGAAGTGAGGCCCATGAGTTCTTTGAAGGTTTTTGTTCAAAGTTTTTTTGCCTCAGGTGTTTAGAAGTCTGCATTTAGGGTATGAAGTCTCTAATCTCTCTAAGGGCATATATTGCATGATTTGAGTCAGATATTTAGAGGTGTGTCCTCATGTTCTCTGAAAATTTTCAGGTCAGTCCAAAGGTTTGCATCTGAAGTAACTGCTGGTTTGTGCTCAGGGTATGAGGCCTTCTGAAATTGTCCAGGGTCTGCAGTGTAAGGTTTAAACCTGAGGTAATTGGGGGTTTGTGATCAAGCTGTAAAGTCTTTGAAACCTCGGGGCACCTGGGTGGCTCAGTGGGTTAAGCCACTGCCTTCAGCTCAGGTCATGGGATCGAGCCCTATCAGGCTCCTTCCTCAGTGGGAAGCCTGCTTCTTTCTCTGCCTCTGCCTGCCTCTCTGCCTGCTTGTGCTCTCTCTCTCTCTCTCTGTCAAATAAATAAATAAGTAAATAAAATCTTTAAAAAAAAAAGTATTTGAAACCTTAAGCTTGGATCCCAAGTTTCAGAGGTATTTTGCCCTGTGTTCAAAGAATAAGGTTCTTGAAATGTTTCAAGTTCTAGGTTCCAAGTTTTTTGTCTGAGTTGTTTAGAATCCCTGTTCAGGAAGTGAAGTCTCTGAACTCTTTAAGAATCTATGCTCAGGGGCGTCTGGGTAGCTCAGTTGTTAAGCATCTGCCTTCAGCTTGGGTCATGATCCCAGGGTCCTGGGATCAAACCCTGCATTGTGCTACCTGCTCGGGAAGCCTTCTTCTCCCTCTCTCTCTGCAGCTCCCCCTGCTTGTGTTCCCTCTCCTGCTGTGTCTCTCTCTGTCAAATAAATAAATAAAAACCTTAAGAAAAAAAGAACCTATGTTCAGAGGTTTAAATCTGAGGTATTTGAAGGTCTATGTTCATGGAATAAGGACTCTGAAGTTTTTGAGCGTCTGTGCCAAGGTTTGGATCAGGGGCTCTGGGAGTCTGTGATCAAGGCATAAGAAGTATCCAAACTTATTAATTGTCTGTGCTCCAGAGTTTGATCTGAAGTATTTTGGGTCTGTGATCTGAGAGTGAGGTCGCTCCACGCTATAAGAATGTTGGTGCAAAAGTTTTGATTGTGTTCTACGGGGCTGTGAGGTCTGGGTTCTGAAACATTTTGATGAACTGAGTTCCCAGGTTTCCATCTGATGTTGCAGGGTATCTGCGTTTGTGAGTGCAGGGATTTGTGGTTGGAGTATGAGGACTCTGAAATTGCTGAGTCTTCTATATGAATTTTGAATCTGAGCTTTTGGAGTCTATATTCAGCATGTGAGGGTTCTGACCTTTGAAGGTCTGTGTTGGCAGGTCAAGGTCTTAAGTGTTTGGTGGTGCATGTCCAGGTGGGGCCTGAAACATCTGACTCTTTGAAGATTTTTTTTTTTAGGATTGATTTTGAGGTATTTGTGCATCTATATTTTGAGAGTAAGGGTTTGAAGTCTTTGAGGGTCTATGATAATGAATTTGATGTATTTGCATATCGGTGTTTAGAGTTTTAGTTCTGTGAAATCTTTAAGGCCTCTGTTCCAAGATGTGAGGACTTTTATGTCTGTTTTCTGGGCCTAATATTCACAAGTCTTATAGGGCCTTATTCTTTTATTTTTTTTTAAAGATTTTATTTATTTATTTGACAGACAGAGATTACAAGTAGGCAAGAGAGGCAGGCAGGGAGAGAGAGGAGGAAGCAGGCTCTCTGCGGAGCCGAGAGCCCAATGTGGGGCTCAATCCCAGGACCCTGGGATCATGACCTGAGCCGAAGGCAGAGGCCTTAACCCACTGAGCCACCCAGGCGCCCCATAGGGCCTTATTCTAATGCTTATATAACTTATATGGATTTTTTTTTTTAAAAAGGAGTAAGTTTATTGAGCTTGTTGAAGGTTTCCGTCAAGGTTGAAGTATCAGGTACTTGTAAGATTTGTACTGGCTATGAGGTCTATGCCTTCATTGAAGGTCTGAGTACCAGATATTGAATCACCAATATTCAGAGGTGTGTTTGGATTGTTATGACATAGAATATTCTCATGGCATGTATTCCAAAGCTGGAGTCTGAAGTGTTTGGGGTCTCTTTTCAAGGATGGAGGAGTTTGACCTTTCTGAGGGCTTGTTTCCCAAGTTTGCTTCCACGTTTTTTGGTTTGGTTCTGTTTTTTGGCATCTAAGCGCAGGGTGTGAGGTCTCTGAACTTGAGAGGGTCAGTGCTCCAAGAGTTGTATGTTGTATTTGGTTATTGATCTTCGGGGTGTGAAGTCTCTGAAATCTTTATGGTCCTATGAGTGTGAGGTTGGGGGGGGGTCTATGTTCAGGGTGTGAGGTCTTGAATTCTTTGGGACCTGTGCTCCAAAATTGGAATCTGAGGTAACTGAACAAAGTACCATTTCCTATTGAGAGCTCCTATATATACATAGCCAAAGGGTGGTAGGAAATTATTTTTTAACATCATAAGCACATTTCCAAAATAGTGTCTGTAAATTCAAATGTCCTAAATAAATCTTGCTTGTTATAGATTTCCATTATATTTTCTGAGGGGAAAAATGTCCTGAAAATATAATGGTTGTTTTTAAAATGCAGCACATCATTGGCAGGAAAAACATTTCCAGGAAAAATATATTGTTTATAGTAACACAGTCTTCCATTAGCTGTTGTTTTAGAAGAAGAACTCTTTGTGTATATTATATTTTTCTAAACCAAATTGTACTCTAAGTCCACATTAAAATATCAGGACTATGTTTAAAGTACGCCTCAAATACCACATCCTGTGCAAAACTTTCTTGGTCTTATAGATGCTAAAATGTTACCTAAAACCTTTCTGGAAATCCAGCCCATTCACACACATACCTCCCACCCCTGCCAAAGGCACAGTAGATGGTTCACCCTTCTTCACTCCTGTGGCATTATAATAACACATATTTTATGTGAGATTTCATTTCACGCTGTCTGCTGTGCCTCCTTCCACTGAGAGCAGGGACGGAGACTATATCTTCTTTCAGTATTTTTTGGTTCTTTCCACAGTGCCTGACCCACAGTGGGTGGTAGATATTAATGCTGTTATTTATTCATCCATTATTCTAATAAATCTTTATGCCTTTAATTCTCTTCACCTGAATCCATTCTGTCATGTTATGTACAGTGTTGATCTGGTTTTGAAAAGAAGCTTTCATAAAGGGACATGTGATGCACCACCCAGATCCCCCTTCAAGAATCACCTAGTCCTTCATGTGCTAGGGCTGCTATCATCAGACAGCTGTGAGCCCCTTCAGGGATTGTCTCAGGTGCAAAGAGCTGCCTCCATAAAGGTCACACTCCTTCCTTGGTGGCCTATATTTAATGACTGGTCAATAGGGGAATATAAAGGCATGACCATCTAGCCCTAATCTGGTATAATTCTGATAGGACATTCAAGAGTTTCCCAAGGCGGGAGGTGGGGGGGATCTGGGTGGCTTAGTCATTAAGTGTCTGCCTTAAGCTCAGGTCATGATCCCAGGGTCTTGTGATCCAGCCCTGCATCGGACTCCTTGTTGCTCCCTCTACCACTCCCCCTGCTTGTGTTCCCTCTCTCACTATGTCTCTCTGTGCCAAACAAATAAATTTAAAAAAGAAATAAAGAGTTTCCCAAGGGGTCAGCCATGGCTTGTATTTAGGCCTGTATCACAGGCTTCTCCCTCCACCCACCCTGGCTTCACTGTCAAATTTGTTGGCAGGAAGTTATTCATTTTGTTTTCTTATTGCCATTTTAATGTCTATAGGGTCTCTGTTGATATCCCCACGTAAGAGGGTGTTCAAATTTCCTGCTATGATTCTGTCAACTTCTGCTTCATGTATTGAGGTTCTATTATTAGGTTATGTACGTATTTATAGTTGTTATATCTTTCTAAGGAACTGACCCTTCATCATTGTGACATTTTCCTTTTACTGGCTTCAAGAATGCTTTATCTGGTTTATAATATCCACTCCATCCTTATTATGTTTTTTGGTGTGTATAATATAACTTTATGCATTCATTTACTTCAAACCCTTCATATCTTTATATTTAAAGTATATGTTTCTTGTGTGTAGCATTTAGTAGGGCCTTGCTTTTTATCTACTCTGTGCATCTCTATTTTTCATTGTTTATATCATTAACATTTAGTGTAATAAGTGTGACAGGATTGTGTTCAGGGATATCAGCTTATTGGGAAGAGAGGTTGTTCTGTTTGTCCCCTCTGGTTTTTGTTTTATTTGGGTTTTTTCCCCTTGTTTATCTTTTCTCTTCCCTCTTTCCTGCCTTCTCTTAGATTATTTGAGTATTTTTCGTCAGCTGTGAAACCCCAAACCAGGAATAGTATTTAGGATAGCAGTAAACGGGGTATTAACTTCCCCGTGAGAGACAACAGTGTTAGAGGATTCATCAAAATGTTTAAAAATGGTCACTCCACCCTTAGAGGTATTTGTCTGTGTTGTTCACTAAAGTTTCCCTAACTCCTAGAATAATTCCTAGCCACATAGTGGGTGCTTAATAAGGATTTGCTGAATGACCAAACTCTTTGACCAAGCAATCCTTCTTGTAAGAATATATAATCAGACAGACAGACAGACAGACACACACACACACACACAGAGAGAGAGAGAGAGAGAGTGAGAGAGAGCTATGTGCACAAGACAGAAGGAGAAAACAACTGGTAAAAACATTAAATGTCTATTGATAGTCAGCAGCATACATAGGAAGATAAATGAGTGATGAGTGTTCATGTTATACCATGGAACACAGGTGAGCTGCAGAACAGAATGAGGGGGATTGATCTGTACTGGCCAGGATTTCTCCATGACATATTATTAATGCAGTGTAAGTGGGTAATGCTCATAGTGGGACCTTATATGTGTGTGTGTGTGTGTGTGTGTGATGTGTGAGTGCAGAGAAAAATGTCTGGAATAAAACACCTTTAACTGATCCCACTTGTCACCTGTGAGGTGGGGAAGAATAGGGTAGATGATTATAGCCTAATGTAGTCCATATATTTAGATATCATTTGAAGCTTCTTCACTAGACTATATTCATGTATTTTCTGTGTACATATTTCTAAAGGAAAGACATATACTGAAAACAATACTGGCACTACAGAGGTGTATGAGATTAGGGATACAAGGAGCTTAGAGGAATAGGGTCTCAAACTCATACGGACATGTAGCTATAGATCATGAGAAAAATCCCTTATCTTAACTTCTATTTAGACCATGAGCCTTTTGAGAAAAATTTCTATTTTGTAATTCCTTACAAAATAGTCCTCTTCTCATATTATCCCTATCAGTCAATAGCACAAACACCCATTTTATTTCCCAACACAGAAACCTGCTTTCAACATTTTACACTTTCCTCATCTTCACCCCAAGTCCAAATTCTTGCTGAGTGCAGTCCATTTTACTTCCCAAATACCTGCCTAATGTGCCCAATTCCTTCCATGTTTATTATATCCAATTAGTCCAAACCATGTCTCCTGTTGGCAAATTAGTCTAGTAACTCTAGTAACTAACAAAAATAGTTCAGTGACTCTAGTAACAGAATAGTAACTCTAGTCTTCTAACTCTCTTCTAGTATATTTTCCCCTTAATAATTTGCTTTCACTTCCATGTTTCTTTTTAGAGTGATCAAACTGAAACCTGTAATTCAGAACTCACTGCAACAACAAATGGTATATTCTTCACTTTCTACTTATGGCTTTACAGATATTGTTGGGGGAGAATTTGCATCTAATTATTTCACTATGTATTGATTTCCAATTTTTTTTCCTTTGTCTATCTACAACCTTCCAGAAAGCAAGAAAAGTGATCCAAGTGATCCCATCCTCAGAATTGCTCAGAAAGTAAAAAGTGCTGTAGATGAAACTTACACCCATGATCTTGGCGTTGCTCACAAATAGTACTCTCTGTGCATACTGTGACCTAATCAAACAAGCCACCAGAACCAAAACTGGGTGACTGTTTAGGAAGCCTTAATAAAGAAACTTATCTTGACAATGCACGGTCTCTTCTTAGGGACCTGTGTTTTGCCTGTATTGCCTTGGCATTTTCCAGAACACTTAAAGACTCTTGCTGACCTTCTATCCCCTCTGCAGTCCTTCCCCATACCAGCAATTGTACTGCAGCTCAGATCTTCCTTTTGCTATAAATACTACTCCTGCTTACTGACTGATCTCTAACCTGGCAAAGATATCAAAACATTTACTACCCTAGAATAGTTAGAGAGCTAGGAAAAGGATCCTTTAGAAAAATCATTTTTTTAAAAGATTTTATTTATTTATTTGACAGAGAGAGATCACAGTAGGAGAGAGGAAGGGAAGAGATCACAGAGAGAGAGGAAGGGAAGCAGGCCCCCTGCTGAGCAGAGAGCCCGATGTGGGACTCGATCCCAGGACCCTGAGATCATGACCTGAGCCGAAGGCAGCGGCTTAACCCACTGAGCCACCCAGGCGCCCCTAGAAAAATCATTTTTTAATTGTAAACAAAATGGTAGAAGCATATGGGATTAGCCATATGCTTAATTCATTGAAATTACACTATGTCTAAAAAGTCAAGAAGCATCTTCCTTCTTTTAGATAAGTGTTTGTAAAGGGTAGTGTGGAAGCATATGTGGATAGTCCTGTGTTGAAGCCTTGAAATTACCCTGTGTATAATGCATATTTCAAGTTACATCTTCATTCATTAAGATATAAGTGTTTGTAAACTTATGTGTGGAAGCCTGTGGGAATAGACTTACGCTAAACTCAGTATAACTATGCTATGTACAAAAATTAAAAATAAATAAAATTATAATAAAAAAAAAAATGAGGGCCACCTGAGTGGCTTAGTGGGTCAAGCCTCTGTCTTCGGATCAGGTCATTATCTCAGGGTCCTGGGATCGAGCTCCGCATTGGGCTCTCTGCTCAGTAGAGAGCCTGCTTCCCCCTCTCTCTCTGCCTACCTCTCTGCCTACTTGTGATCTTTCTCTGTCAAATAAATAAATAAAAATCTTTTAAAAAAATGATTAATGTAAACTAGGAAAATGCAAGTAAATAATAAAGCAAGGAAAAATTACTTAGTGGAAAATTACCCAGAATGTCACACTCAAGAATACCACCTAATGTATCATACAGTTTCTGTAAGAGGAAGAAAAATTTTCTCTCTCTACCCTTTTAGATTCTTTGCCATGATTCCTGCAAATCAGACTGATAAAAGGCAGAATAACAAGAGAAAAACAAACAGAAGTTTTAACACATGCATCCTATATACTTGGGAGCTTTCAGTGATGAGTAACTCAAAGAGATGGCTAGAATTTGGAGTCTATATACTTAATCTAGTAAGGGAAAAGGAAGTGGAGAAAGGGTACTTAGGGAAAAGCAAATGCCTTTTTGGAAAGTTAAATGGGCGCTTGGTTGAATATATGGGAGATTTAGTTGTAAGCCTTAAAAAAAATGATTTAACTAGCAAAAATGACTTTTTTTCAGGAATAGCAGGGAAATTGCAATTCAGGGCATGCAAAGCATGATGAACCATAGGCAGGTCCAAGAATGAAGGAAAGGAGCTTGCTTTTTTATGGAAGAAAGGAGGGAGTTGGGAAAGGTTGTTTTGAATGCAAGTTCATTGGAGGAGAGTGAGAGTTTGAGGTAGTGGCAGCTTCTCACTGGCTGAGTTGTGGTATTTTCTCATTGGCTGGGTTGTTGCTGGGCAAGGAAAAAATCTTCCTTCTTCCTGCTGGGATACATAAAATAAGCTACAACAAGTCATACTTGAGTGGGACCTTCCCTTAATTGCTTCCCAACTCCATTTTGAATTAAGATTCCTTTATTCATTTTCACATAAGAGTCTTTAGGACAATGTCTGTTTGGATGTAGTACCTACTTATCTTCAGAAGAGAAGATAAAAGTTTCTTCCAGGGAGAATATTTATAATAATTTAGTTCTTTTGAGTCCTTTAGAAAGGCTCTGCTTTTAAGCAGATAAAAGATTTCAGGAATTCCAAGTATTTCAGCTCAAAGAAATTCTTTGGCCATAGCTACATATTTGGAGGTGGCTTACTCTGATCCTCTTCATTTCCTTCTAGAGTTTTGCTATGCATTACTGAAAGCAATGTCTGGCCCATATTAAGCACCCGTAAGTGTGAACTTTTATTCTGATGTCTCTTGACTTCTCCTTTTTGCTTTTATTGTTTCTTCCTCCCTCCCTCTCACCTTCTCATCCCTCTTGCCCTCTCCCTCACATTCTCACATCTCTCACTCATCCCACCCAGCTGTTGCAAGCTGAGCCCTCCTGGCTCTGTGCCCTGAGGTTAGGAACCCTGCACCACCTGTTCTGCTTCTTCCACCAGGGAAAGATTCCTGTTTAATGAAATAACCTCTATGAAGTTCACCTAAAATCCAAATCCAATTTTTGTTTCAAGTAAAGACAATGGTTGAGTGCCTCGATGTACTTCAGGGATGACTAACTGAAGGAAGAAATGCTTCTGGTCTTGTGACTGAGTTTAGGGGTGAATGGGGGAACATATGACTATAGAAGCTCACACGAGGTCAGCCCCAATCACTAGGGCATGTCTACAGTTGAGTGAGTTGGCTGATCCTTCCAGGGGTAAGGGGTCTGGAGGAGTCAGAGAAACTCCAAAATGTATGCACACTCCAGCACCAAATCCCTGCCTCTAAAGTCATGAAGACCAGCCCAGCTACTGAGGTGCCTGTGAAGAACAGTACCCAATAACAGCACAGCATCTGAGGGAGGAAGCAAGACTTATGAGCATTTCTGGAAATCTTATGTAACTAGGCAGAACTGGGGCATGAAAATTCTCTAGGACCAATCAGAGCCCAGAAACATCCTTGATTTCTGTTCCCCTCATTCCAGAGCCAGTGTCTGCCCTGGATATTCACTCTTTTTTTTTTTAAAGATGTTATTTATTTATTTGACAGACAGAGATCACAAGTAGGTGGAGAGGCAGGCAGAGAGAAAGGAGGAAGCAGGCTCCCTGCTGAGCAGAGAGCCTGATTCCGGGCTCGGTCATGACCCGAACCAAAAGCAGAGGCTTTAACCCACTGAGCCACTCAGGTGCCCCTGGATATTCACTCTTAAGGCCAATTCAAAGTGGACAAGAAGATGAAGAGGTAGACTAAGAACAATGATAGAGGTCACAGAACAGGTGAATGTCAAAACGGGAAAGTGGGTGTCTGCTTAGAGCCCAAGTAGAAGCCAGCAGGATAATGATGTACTGTATGGTGACTAACATAACATAATTTTTAAAAAAATCCAGGAGGATAGGATTGTCGGAACCTTGCCTCCACCAGGAGTGGTGTTGATTCCCCTCCTCCCTGCACTATAGTTCATGGGTCTAGCACAGCCTCGCCCAACAATAGACCATTCCATCCTTGTATCCCGCCCCCCCCCACCGCTATGTCATATTAGTGAAATGCTCCATCCAAAGCTCCTTTCCCAGTCACTCAAAGGAGTCTTCTATCCACATCAAGTCTCATGCACTCTAGACTGTCCCTTCCTATTTACCCATCCCAACATCCAGAAATGGATTACTACAATCCCTGAATATTTTGTAGGAAGCAAAGTCTCAGTTTCCAGTTGCTGGCCCCAAAACTTCATCATGGCATATGGTTCAGAGCCGCTTCCATGGGACTTAAGCCTGGGGTCCAAAAATCGAACAGAGTGTTCCTGCCCCAGGGGAGTCAGGTTTCAGAGCCTTTACACTGGCTAGCCATGTCTAGTCCACCCATTACACAGCCCAGCACTTGGCTCATTTTTAAGGCTCTGTTCACATCACCTCATTTGAGAGTTTTTTCAATATTACCCCAAATAAAATGTATAATACCCCACATTATCCCTTGCTATCCCCTTAAGCATGTTTTGTTTACCCCTGTCCATTCTACCCTTAGCCCTGGAGTAAGGACCAGGTGTTTGGGGGCCAACTGAGGAAGGTTGGATTCCCACAGAATAGCCCAGTAGAGGAGGATTTGTCTGGCCTTTTACCAACAAGAATGTGAATCATATTGGAAATTACTTGGGTTTAGGGATTAACCCAGAAGTCCAGGGCCTAGGCCTGAGTGGGGAAGGAGGACAGACATGCATGAGACACATAAGTGCCTTTTTGCCCATTAAAGATATGGGAGTAACGAGGCCCAGAGGATGTGGGCCCCAATATCCAGGAAAGGTGGGTGGGGAGTGAGATCTCACCCCAGTCCCACCCCTGCCCCATTTGGGGGACTGCTACATAGTAGGAGGCACTATAAAGAGGTGAAGGGGGCCCATGGGCACCTGTGGAGGACATTGTGGGTGAAAAGTTAGACCCTCCCAGGTGGAACATCCCCTCCACCCACTCTCAAGACCCTGGAGCAGTGTGAATATTCAGCTCTGTTATCATCATTGGGATCTTGGGCTCCTCTCCCTCCCCTAGCAGGCACACAGTCCAACAGTCCAAAAGCAACACTGGGTCTTTTAAAGCCTTTGGGGATGGAGACTGTGAGAAAAGGCTCAGAGTACTGCCACTCTGGAGCTTTAGACCTGGAGGTTTATTCAGGCCAAGGCAGATGGATAAAAAAGGAGGCATGGCCAAGGGTGTGGACAGATGTGGACACCCACATAAACCCTCTCTGATCAGCATGTTCCCTGTGGCATAGCTTTACTCACAGAGTGACCCTCTCCACAGAGCCATCTCCTGGGGTCTGCATAGCAAGGGCATCCTAGTTTACCTGAGTCCTCACCTGTTTCTCTGAGAGTAGTAAGGTCGTGTCACTCAAGGTGAGAGAGGTCCCAAGCCCAGGGGTTTCCACATCTAGAGGTCAGGAACAATGTCTGCAGGAATGGGGGAGTCCTGGTTACTGGGGTCTTCTCCCTTATCCCACCTTCTGAAGAACACAGCATAAGCACCTCCACCTTCAGAGCCCTCAGAAAGCTTTTTCTCCCTGCCCTGACCAGTCTGGTATTCAGCCAAGTGCAAAGAGCCTCCCTCACCTTTCTGATGTGCTCCCATCATCTTGCTGTCCCAGGCTTCAGAGTTGATTCAGACCCACAAACAGTTCCTAAAACTCATACCTTGTGATAAAGAGCCTGAAGCAGCTTAAAGACTTCACAGTATGGAAGAAGACCCCCAGAGATGCCAGACTGTGGATACAGATCCACAGATAACACAGAGACCACACACCTGGGACTGAACACAGACCGCCCCCCGCCCAAGCAGCTCACAGGCTTCACACCCAGAACAGAAAGTCCCAAACAGTAAAGAGTCTTCACACCCTGGCACAGACCCTCAAAA
This sequence comes from Mustela erminea, assembly GCF_009829155.1. NCBI lineage: Eukaryota > Metazoa > Chordata > Mammalia > Carnivora > Mustelidae > Mustela > Mustela erminea. Next base: position 43,047,831 of record NC_045635.1, on the reverse strand, counting down.
AGCCACTAATATGCATTGGGTCACATATACACAAACAGCTCAGAGACCTGACATCTGGGGCAACAGCCCCCTTGGGAGTGGAGCCATTTCATACTGAGGATACATAGACCTCTAAATATCTAGACCTCACAACCTAAAAAATAGATCCCCAAAGAGTTCAGTATAATACATAAACTCCATGTACCTCTGAGCCTAGACAAAGACCTCTAAATAGGTGAGAGACCTAAAATCCTGGGCACAGACCCCCAAGGACCTCAGAGAGCTATCCAAGCACCAGTCCATCCAGGCAACTCCACAACTCACTCTGGACACAGACACATGAACAGCTCAGAAAGCTCATACCCTGGGCACAGAACACCAAAGAACTCAGGGACCCAACAGGCTTGAAATGGACCTCCAGAAATTATACAAACCATACATGCTTAATAGACTCACCAGAAATTCAGATACCTCATACTCTGGGGCACAGACCCCCAAATAGCCACAGAAAACATATACTTGAAAATAGAACATCAAATAATTCAGAAATCTCACAGTGCACCTGTACAGCTTGGAGTCTTAAAAAATCTTTACACAGACCTCTTCCCCTTCCCAAAAAGAGCCCAGAGAAGCCACACCCTAAACCCAGACCTCCTAAAAGCCACAGAACTCACACCCTAGGAATCATACCCCCAAACACTCCCAAACAACTCAGCATCCTTACACCCTGGAACAAGGATTCCTATAGAGTTCTGAGACTTCACACCAAGAATGCAGATCCAGAAAACCTCAGAAAATTCAAAACTGAGGACATAGATCCCCAAAGAATTCAGAGACATCACACCCTGAACACAAACCTCCAAAAAGCTGAAAGACCTCACATCAGGAAAAAGGCAAAGAGTTTAGAGATATAATATCCTGTACAAAGACCCAAAAATAGATTTGCAGATTTCTGAGCCTGAATATAGATTCCCCAAAGAGGTGAAAGACTGTAAATGATGGGAAACAGGCCCACAATTAACCAGGAACCTCATACCTGGGGCCACTTCTTCAAAGTGCTTAGACAACTCCCACTGTGGTCATGGGCCTCTGAAATAGTCCCAAAACAACATCCTCTGGGATATAGACTACAGAAATCATGGACTTTACACCCTGTGCACACACCTCCATGTTGTTCAGAGGCCTTCAAAATGCTAGATACTTCATGCTCTGAACAACGAACTCCAAAACTAAAAGACCTCGCATCTTGCATATGGACACATAGTCCCATAAGCAGGACAAAGCCCTCATAACCCAGGTGAAGAATCTCCTAACACCCTGGGACACAATTTAGAAAACTCAAAGCCTGGGACACTGATTTTTAAAATGTTCAGAGACATTATGCTTAATTTTTTTTTATTGAAGTATAATTGACATATAATGTTGTATTAGTTTCAGGTGTACAACATATTGATTCAAAAATTCTAAATATAAAAATTTTTAAAAAATTAAAAAAAATTCTAAATATTACTTGGTGCTCACCATAGTAAGTATAGTCACTATCTGTCACCATATAATGTTATCACAATATTATTGATGATATTTCTTATACTTTTCATTTCTGTGACATATTTATTTTAAAACTGAAGTTTGTACCTCTTAATCCCCTTTATCAATTTGCCCATCCCTTTATCCACCTACACTCTGGCAACCACAAGTTTGTTCTTTGTCCTTAAGAGTCCATTTCATTTTTTGTTTGTTTGTTCATGCATTTTGTTTTTTAGATTCCAAGTGAAATTATATGGTATTTGTTTTTCTCTGACTCTAGCATAATACTATCTAGCTCCACCCATGTTGTCACGAATGCCAAGATTTCATTCTTTTTTATGGCTGAGTAATATTCGATTGCAGATATCTATAGCTATAGCTATAGCTATAGCTATAGCTATCACATCTTCTTTATCCATTCATCTACTGAAGATACTTGGGCTGCTTCCATACTTTGGCTATTATAAATTACTTTACAATAATAAAAGTTTCCATATATTTTTTCAAATTAGTGTTTTAGTATTCCTTTGGGTAAATACCCAGTAGTGGAATTGCTGGATCTTCTAGTATTTCTATTTTTAATTTTTTGGAAACCTCCATACTGTTTCCACAGTGGCTGCACAAATTTGCATTCCCACCAACTTCAAGAGGGTCCCTTTTTCTCCACATCTTCACCAACAGCTATTGTTTCTTGTGTTGTTGACTTAAGCCATTTTGATAGATGTGAGGTGATATTGCATTATAGTTTTTTTTTTAAGATTTTATTTATTTATTTGACAGAGAGCACAAGTAGGCTGAGAGGCAGGTAGAGAGAGAGAGAGAGAGGCAGAAGCAGGCTCTCCACTGAGCAGAGAGCCCGATGCGGGGCTCGATCCCAGGACCCTGGGATCATGACTTGAGCTGAAGGCAGAGGCTTTAACCCACTGAGCCACCCAGGCGCCCCTGCATTATAGTTTTGATTTGCATTTCCCTGATGATAAACGATGTTGAGATTCTTTTCATGTGTCTTTTGGCCATCTGGATGTCTTCTTCAGAGAAATATCTGTTCATCCCTTCTGCCCATTTTTCATCATATTACTTATTTTGGGGGTGTTCAGTTTTATAAGTTCTTTATATATTTTGGATACTAACCCTTTACCAGATAAGTCATATGTAAATATCTTCTCCCATTCTATAGGTTGCCTTTTAGTTTCATGGATTGTTTCCTTCACTCTGCAGAAGGTTTTTATTTTGAAGAAGTCCAAATAGTTTATTTTTGCTTTTCTTTCCCTTGCCTCAGGAGACATATCTAGAAGAAAGTTGCTGTGGCTGATGTCTGAGAAGTTAATGCCTGTGCTCTCTTCTAGGATTTTTATGCTTTCAGATCTCATATTTAGGTACTTAATACATTTTTAACTTGTTTATGTGTATGGTGTTAGAAAGTGAACCAGTCTCATTCTTTTGCATGTTGCTGTCCAGCTTTCCCAACAACATCTGTTGAAGAGACTATCTTTTTCCCATTGGATATTCTTTCCTGCTTTTTCAAAGATTCATTAACCATATAGTTGGGGGTTTATTTCTGGGGTTTCTTCTCTGTTCTATTGATCTCGGTATCTATTTTTGTGCCAGTATCATACTCTTTTGGTTACTACCGCTTTGGAATATAACTTGAAGTCCAGAATTGTGATGACTCCAGCTTTGCTTTTTCGTCTTCAAGATTGTTTTGGAGTCCCCTGTGGTTCCCCACAAATTTTAGGATTGTTTGTTCTAGTTCTCTGAAAAACGCTGTTGCTATTTTGGTAGGGGTTGCATTGAATGTGTAGATTGCTTTGAGGAGTATACACTTTAACAATATGTGTTCTTCCAATATATGAGCATGGGATCCACTCACCTCGCTCCCCCTTTTTGTATTTTTATATGGCAGGGATCGTGCCTGTCTTAGGTCGCCAATCCTCTGCACACATGCTTACCCGTCATCGGGTACTCCCCCTAGCCGAGGAGCCCCTGTCTTAGGTTGCTATGGTGAGGGATCAGTCTTACCCGTCTTTGGCTACCGACCCAGCATTGCCAGCTATAATTTTGAGGGGGAATGGCTAGTCTCTGGAGCCACCATGGCCAAGTCTGCCATGTGTTTTAGCAGCAACAGCTTTAAGAGCATCAGAGTCACTCTCATTAGGCTTGTTTGTTTTTCCAGCCTGAGGAGGAATAATGTCAAACACTTTCTATAATACCAGGGTCAGAGGGCACCTATGTGGCGATTAAGGTCGCTGTTTGAGCTTCCCACGATGGACCTGCTGTTGTTTACGCATGATGGCTCTCAACTTGTAAACTTCTACAAGTATAATTTTAGCCGCACACGGTAAAAGGCACATAAAAATAACAACCACTACTAGCACACCTATAATAGATCCTATAACATACCATGCATGTGTCAGAGAGGGGAAATGAGACAGGAAGAGGGCTCATAAAGCTATTAGCAAGCTTGCATTAAAATAAGCGTCAGTAACAAACATGAGTTAGGGTGAGAAGATTGCACTCTATGCTGAGCCATTTGAAGAAGGGCTTGAAGCTGGGCAGTCTCTTGTCTCGGCCACAGTTGAATTGACTCCGCCTTCACGGGGACAGGTTGCAGGACGGTCGTCGTTGCTGTCATCATCATTAGCAGCATCCTTCACAGGTTCCACAGCCACCAGCCTAGTGAGGCGTTCCGGCACCCAAAGTGGAGCAGACGCATCCTGTGGAAAAACACAAAGGGAACCTCGGTGCCACCCAAGCACCGGGTTGGGTTTGGATAATTGGCCTTGCAAGTCTCCTGCCCCTCTCAGAGTCTTTTAAGCCCTGAGGGCCGCCGTGGCTATCTGTTAATACACCGCAGGGGGGTATGTACTCTGCACTTGGGCCCCGAGATATGGCCCCGTGCCTGTCAGCATTTCCAAATTCCATTGCGGGTTACCCGCGGCTGCATTTCTCCGTGCTGTGTCCAGACAATTGTCCTGATTTTGGATTTTCCATTCTAGATATTGTCCTCCACTTAATATCGCCCTGGTCAAGTTGGCCCAATCCTCGGGAGCGAGGTAGAGTGCTCCCAGCGACTCCACAAGGGAGACCGTAAAGGCTGCCTGGGGCGCATAGCCGGTAACTGCCTCCTTCAGCTGCTTTACCAACTTAAAATCTAGTGGCTGGTGGTACCTCTGCTGATTCTGATCTTCTAACACTGGAAAAAAACCTTTTCCCGGGCCAAAGACCTCTCTCCAATTCTCCGCGGCGCAGCCCGAACAATAGCACGTCTTGGTGCAGCTGGGCTTATAAGGCGGGGGCCACTCATGGGGTGGCGCCGTGGGGCTGGAATGTGAAAGCGGCGCAACTTCTGTTTTTAATTTCGATTGCGCTACAACTGCGGCTTCCGCCCCTGCTCTCAGCTGCGCCATTACTTCTCCCTGCACTCTTAACTCTCCTAATACCTTTTGCAATTCCGCCTCTTTATCCTCAAGTCGTTGCCTCATGGCTTCCAAGTCTGTCTGGAGACCGGGAGATTCCTCCTTCTTGTTGTTTGCCTCTATCTTTCCTAGCTCCTGCAACTCGCTTTCTGACATCCCTTCTGAGCTTTCGCTTTCGGAGTCAGAGTCTCGGGAGGAGCCCTTACGGGATTCTTCTTTCACTTGCAAAAAAACTTCCCCTCCCTGTAGTACTGCTCGCTGCAGGGGCTCTCGGGGGGATTGCAAACATACTTTCACCGGGGACCACAGGGCAAGGGTTCCGGCAGTGACAGTGGAGCTTTGTCTTAAATCCTCCCCCAGATGTTCCCACTGAGGGACATTCAAAAGTCCTTCTTCTATAAACCAGGGGGCAATCTCCCCTACCTCTTTTAAGAAGTCACGAGCTGTCTTTGACTTCATAGGAGTGCCGTTTGCCTTAAGGATGTCTCTTAAGGGGCCCTCTATCCTATATCTAGCAAGTTCGTTTCCCATTCCGGAAATCTTTTGTTACTATAGTCCCTGAGGAGCCTAAATAGCTTTGTCTATGATCGTCCCCAGAGAACCTTCCCTGTCCAAAGACAGAAATGGGTGCACACTTTCCTTATCGTTGCTCTTACCCCAATCCTCGCTCCACGTCCGGCGTCTCGGTTCCCGGGTTTCGGCACCAGTTGTCGCTCTCGACCCGCAAGAACGACCCGTAGGCGAGGTGAGTGGCAAACTTCTTTATTCACAATCTTCAGCCGGGGACCCCCCCCAGTCTAAGACCCCCAAGTATATCTCCACCAAGTGCGAACTATATCCAATCAGAGTATACCACGACTAACAAAACTACCAATCAGAAGGACTATCTATGTGCACGCATCGTGCTCGTGAGCACGTATGTGACTCCATAGGTTTTCTTTGTTCTACAGATCATGCGCCTTTCCCTTGACTCCTGGTATCTATCAAACGTCACCCGCGAATGCACTCACAGTCCTTGGGTTAATCTCTCACTCCTCCCACTCTTCTGGCCTTGCTTAGTGCGTGACTCCCTGCATCTGCTCGCATTCCTTAGGCAAACTATCTACAGCCTTGGCCTCTCATGCCTTGCTTAGTACATGACTCCTTGCTCCTGCTGCATGGCTCTCCACATGGGATGTCATTTCTTTGTGTTGTCTTCAATTTCTTTCATCAATGTTTTGTAATTTTCAGAGTACAGGTTTTTCACCTCTTTGGTCAGGGTTATTCCTAGGTATCTTAATATTTTTGGTGCAATTTTAAATAGGATTGTTTCCTTAATTTCTCTTTCTGCTGCTTCATTATTGGTTTATAGAAATGCAAAAGATTTCTGTTCATTAATTTTGTATCCTGCAATTTTATTTTATTATTCTATTATTTTAAAGATTTATTTGTTTATTTATTTGACAGACAGAGATCACAAGTAGGCAGAGAGGCGGTGGGGGAGTGGCACGAGAGGAGCAGGCTCCCTGCTGAGCAGAGAACCCCATATGGGGCTTGATCCCACGACCCTGGGATCGTGACCAGAGCCAAAAGCAGAGGCTTTAACCCACTGAGCCACCCAGTTACCCCGTATCCTGCAATTTTAGAGAATTCATTCATGAGTTTTAGCTGTTTTTTCATGGAGGATTTAGGTTTTCTATCTATAGTATCATGGCATCAACATATAGTGAAAGTTTTACTTCTTCCTCACCTATTTGGATGCCTTTTTATTTCATTGTGTTTTCTGATTGCTGTGGCTAGGACTTCCAATACTATGTTGAAGAAAAGTAGTAAGAGTGGACATCCCCATCTTATTCCTGACTGTAGAAAAATTCTCAGTTTTTCCCCATTGAGGATGATATTAGCTGTTGAGTATGTTCCCTTTCAACTTTCTTTGTTGGAGGTTTTTAACCATGAATAGAAGTACTTTGTCAAATGCATTTTCTGTGTCTATTGGAAGGAAAAAATGAAACAAGATGGGATTTGGAAGGAGACAAACCATAAAAGACTTTTTTGGAGGCCAAGAAAAATTAAGCCATCCCACGTCAAGCCCTTTGGAACTGTTGGCCTGATACCTTGCTTACAGAGTTCCCAGCAGCCTCACCAGGTGAGTAAAGAATGTCACTTCCTGGCAGGATACTTTGGAAACCTCAGGAAGAGGAATTCGCCCAAATCGTCAGGTATTGCAGGCATGTCTGATGGCAAGTATCTGGCTTGACTTCTGGCCTGGAGAGGCTACTATAAGTTCAACCTAGAGATTCCTTATAAGAAGTTCCAGCAGAGCAGATTCTAAAAGATCTATATAATTATTCACTGTTCTTGCTGAGCTTATGTAAATAATTAGGCCAAGTTTGTTAAAACTGGACTTGTTTTTCAAATAAATTAGACCTGATTTGACTATCTCTGGAAATGAGGGTTATTCTAGAGAGAAAAATTGTGTTTTAATAACACACCTTTATGGATGTTAAATTCTAGATTTAATTGTTTTTAAATGCTTGTTTACCTCAACTAGACAACTTGAGGTAAACTTCAGAGAAGTTGCACGATAGCTCGTTTAAACGATCTTGCTTTTGCCAGTCAGTCAGCCCCAGATATAAGGAGCATTTCGGGAATTACAAGCAGCCTTACTGAGTGCCAAAGCATTGGCCATCCCAGATATTACCAAGCCCTCCCACTTGTATGTGGATAAAGAGGCAGGGGTGGCCAAAGGAGTTGTGACTCAGACTCTGGGGTCTTGGCAAAGGCCAGTAGCCTATCTTAGCAAGAAACTAGATCCAGTAGCAGCTGAGGTCCCCTTTGCCTCCGCATAATTGCTGCCACGGCCTTCCTGGTCAAGGATGCAAGTAAATTGACTTTGGGTCAAAATCTCATCTTGACTACCACTCACGCTATCGAGGGCCTTCTCCAGACTTATTGCTGAGACCTTGTTGCTGAGACCAGCCTGGACCCATAATTGGGTCCTTCCTTAGTTTTCTCTGAGAGAGGGAAATGTGGAGGCCAAGAAAAATTAAGGCCATCCCACTTCAAGTTTAGCCTTAGCATAAGTACACCCATCTTAGCTCGGGCAGCCATCTCAGACCCCTGTGCCCTAAGGCTGAACTCTCCTCTACTTTACTTTAGTTCTTAGAACCCCCCACCCTGCTTTAGTTCCAAGAGCCCCCCACCCTGCTTTAGTAACAGGAACCCATAAATACCCCTGCCTTAACTAAGCTCGGGGTCCAAGTCCCTACTTCGCTGTGTCGGGTATACTTGGGCCCAAGCTTAAGCTTGTTAAATAAACCCTCGTGTGATTGCATCGGTGTTGGCTCCTTAGTGATCTCTCGGATGTGAAAACTGTGGTACAACACTTTTAATCTCATGAAACAAACTAAGGGCTGCTGGGGAGCGGGGAGGGGGGTAGGGGTAGGGATGGGGTGGCTGGGTGATGGACACTGGGGAGGGTATGTGCTATGGTGAGTGCTGCAAAATGTGTAAGACTGATGAGTCACAGACCTGTACCTCTGGGGCACATAATACATTATATGTTAATTAAGAAAAAAACAAAGAAAGAAAAAAAAGGAAAAAATAATGGAAAGCCACTAATATCAGCTAATATTCATTAAGAATTTATTAAGTGACAGATGACAAGGGAGCATAAGATTAGCTGAAGACAAAGCAAAAGCTGACACCCTGCAAACTCCCGGGTGGGACATGTGCGACATTCTTTCAAGAATCTCCCAACTATCTCAATACTAATACCTTGCTAGAGGGGAAAACAACCTTAATTTGACAATGGCATGGTGTCTGATATCTTATAAGTATCTTGTAGGTTGGTCCTCTTTAGCATATGAAAGTTCTTTTGAAACCTCCCTTTTCTTTACTTCCCCTAACTCCCAAGTATATAATCACTGCTCCTTAAGCCCCTGGTGCTGCAGCTCTTTCTGACCACAGGCCCTGGGCCAGTGCTTTACTAAATGTAGCATTTTGCACCACAGATGTCTCAAGAATTCTTTCTTGGTCATTGGCTCCAGACCTTACCCTACCAAACCTTATCTGTATTACAAAACCCCATCAACAGACACTAATCCCAACATTTTATGTAATTAACCCACTTAAATTTACAAGCAAACCAATGAGGATGGGCCTCTTAATGTTCCATTTTGGAGATGAGGACTACTAAGGTATAGATAAGTTTATTCAACCCTCCAGGCTCCACAGTCAGTCTATGGGAGAAGCAGGGTTCACATCCCGCATTTTGTGGCCTTACGTGTCCTCCCTTAAACTTCTTTTCTACCTTGAGCAATATTACCAGATGTCCACAAATGGTACTTGCATGACCATACTTGTTATAAGGGAAAATTTGTACCCAAGATGGCTGACCGAGCTGACTAAAAGGTCCCGCCCATTGTTCTAAGGGACTTCTCGTTCTTCCTCCCCACCCCATTTCCTGTGGGTGTCAAAAGTATCAAGTATGTGGAAGTAGAAGGGTATAAATTACCATCCCTGCTTGTACTCTGGGCTCAGACCTTTGGAGGACACTCTCCTCTGAGCCCGCTGGTGTTAAATAAACCTCCAATCCTCCAAAGTCTCTGAGTACCACTTGGTTCTTCCATCAGGACCCAGTCCAGGTTCTGTAACAGTTATAGGACGTCTCTAACATCATGTTGCCATGAATAATAGTGATCTCATAGTAGAAACAGCCATTTAACCTCTTCACTGACAGAATGTCGAGTTTCCCTCCCCCTCACCCTCACAGGACACCCCCACCATCATTAGAGAACAACAGCCAAGCCTTTTAGCATAACTCATGATCCAACTTAAGCCTGGACTACGTTTCTGGTTATTCCAATCACTCTTCTCCTACATTCATTCATTAATTCAATAAACTAACATTTCTTCAGGCCCTGCTATATGTCAAATATAGCCAAGTACTGTGCTATGATGTGGTTTTAGAACGTAGGCGAGGTTCAGTGGGGTGGAGTCCAGCGCCCAGGACCAAGAAAGAATTCTTGGAATGTCTTTGGCACAAAATGGTGGTTTATTAAAGCATGGGGGTAGGACCTGTGGGCAGAAGAGCTGCTGTAGGAGGGTTGTGAGGGGTGACTGCTTATATACTTGGGAGTTGGGGAAGGTAAGGAAAAGGAAGGTTTTCAAAAGAACTTTCATATGCTAAAGAGGACCAAAGGATATGTAGGCCTTGCCATTGTCAGGTTAAGGTTGTTTTTCCCTCTAGCCAGGCATTAACATTAAGATAGTCTGGAGCTTCCTGGAAGAATGTCATATATATATATACACATATATATGTATATATATATATATATGCGCAGGCGGAGCAGCATAGGTTGAGGGAGAAGCTGGCTCCCCGCTGATCAGGTATGTATGTATGTATGTATGTATGTATGTATGTGTGTGTGTGTATATATATATATATATATATATATAATCACCCAGGAATGGGGTGGACGAAGGTTTTAGGGTATCAATCAGCTTGTGCTTTGTCTCCAGCTAGACTTCTGCTTCCTCATCACTGGGGCCTGGGAATACAGCTATAAACAAAACAAAATTCTTGCTTCTACAGGGGTTCCTTGCTGGAGGGAGGTTTCAGTGTATCAATCAACTTGTGCTTTGTCTCCAGCTAGACTTCTACTTCCTCATCCCTGGGGCCTGGGAATACAGCTATAAACAAAACAAAATTCTTGCTTCTGCAGGGGTTCCTTGCTGGAACAGAGGTCAGCAAACTTTTTCTTGTATAGGACCAAATAGCAAATAGTTTAAAGTAAGAGAGTCATCTGATCTCTTTCACGACTACTTAACTCTGCTATTGAAATGCAAAAGCAGCCATAGACAATATGTAAAGGGATGGGCGTGGCTGTATTGTTATAAAATTTTATCTCCAAAAACAGATAGTGGGTAAGTTTTGGCCCCTGGGCAATAGTTTGCCAACCTCTCTCTTCTAAAGTTAGGCAAATCACAGATCTATACCCCTGAAACAAATAATATGTTATATGTTAATTAATTGAATTTAAATTTTTTAAAAAGGGACAGCTTGTAAAAGGATAAAAGGAGGGTGCCTGGGTGGCTCAGTCTGTTAAGTGGTTAAGCATCTGCCAGGATCCTGGGATCAAGCCCAGCATTGGGCTCCCTGATCAGCAGGGAGCCTGCTTCTCCCTCCCCCAATGCTGCTCTGCCTGCTTGTTCTCTCTCTCCAATAAATAAATAAAATATTTAAAAAATAGAGACATTGGCATTGGCGATGTATTGGCATTAAGCCAATACATAATAGATGTATTTCAGGTGGTGATGAGTGCTATGGAAATTAAATAGGGTGAGGAGGTAGAGACTGACTGTGGTTTCTAGCTATTTTCCAAAGGATGTGTCTGAGAAGGCCTCACCAGGAAGGAAATAAGAAGAAGAGAGACCTGAAGGGGGTAAGGGAATCAGCCATGGGATTATCTGGGGGTACTGTCCCAGGTGAAGAGAACCACGAGGATAAAAACCTTGAAGTCCAGTCTCTCTCTCTCTCTCTCTAGCATCACTTCCCTCTGGTCTCTTGCTCTAATGACCCTTATGAGTGAGGCCTTCCCACCCACGCTAAATATAATCCCTCCACTCCCAGTATACCCCAACATGCCCTTTCCTCCAGCTTGGCCTTATCGTTCTATGCAGCACTTGCCATTCTCTGATATATGTATTTACTGACCTAATCTATAAAATCGGGTGTTGGTTTTGTTCTCTCTTGTGTCCTCAGCACCTAGAACAGTACTCACGTCTATGACAGGTGCTCAGAAAATTTTTTGAAGGTGGCTAGAAGCCAGGCACTTGGCGCACATTTCTAAAACACACAGATATCCTCCAAGGTGGGCATTTTCCTGAGACACAGAGAGGATTGGTAATTTGCTTAAGGTCACACAACCAGGACTTGAGGGCTACAGGCTTTGAAATGAAGTCTTCCAGTTTCCAAAACCCACAAGTTCTGGATATTTGGGTGTCAGGCTTGAGGTGAGATGGCCCCAACATCTGAGGACAAAATGTGTCCATCCACTACAAGACGGTACCCATTCCATATCTGATGTCAGAAGACACAGAAGAAATCCCCTGCAATGAGATCTCCACAAAGCAGTTCAGGGGACTAAATTGTGACTCCCCCTAGACAGTGGGTGTGACCCCCTCAATCCCAGGGAATGGACTGAAGGAAGTAGTCACCCTCTACATCCATGTAGTCACCTACATGGGCTAAGCAGAAAGATGTGGATGAGTTTACAAAAAGTCACATCACACATACCTCTCGTGGGTTTTTTGGACAGTGACCAGACTAGCAGGAGGAGGGCATTCATATATGGGATGTGGTCTTAGATTTCTCAGAATGACCTCCTGGAGAGACATTTGAAATCTGGCTTAGGTAAGCTTGGTGGATTTGTACCCACCATTTGGCTTCTATAGAGACCCTCACCATATACATTATAAACTGTTACAGCACACACACACATACACACACACACACACACACAGGTGGATACAGTAGAGATACATTTTTTCCTTTAAAATATTTTATAACTTATAAAACATAATGAGAGTGAAAAAACAGATGAGCAACAGCATAAATTTACACATTACAAATATTTTTTCTTTATATAATGCAATGCATAACCATTTTAACAAACTTATATCTAAATTGAACTATTTTCTGGCTCAGTTTTACAAATTCATTAATTATGTCATGAAAATTTATACTTTTAACAACTTTCTTTTTATTTTATTTAAGTTTTTATTTTAATTCCAGTTAGTTGCCATACAACTTAAGAAACAAAACAAATAAGCAAAAGGAAAAAAGAGAGAAAGAGAAATCAGGAAACAAACTCTTGAGAACAAACTGAAGGTTACCAGAGTGGGGAATAGGGGGACAGGTAAAATAAGTGGTGGAGATTAAGGAGGGCGAATGTCATGATGAGCACTGGAAGATGTATGGAATTGTTGAGTCACCATATTGTATACCTGAAACTAATATAACACAGTGGAGATAAATTGCAATAGCTGATATTCACTGAGCATTTCCTCTATGTAAGATCCTGTTTAAGAGTGTAATTCATTCAGTCTCTTCCTATCGGCACCCTTATTTACATCCTTCAAGGCTACATTTAAAAAAGCACCTTCATGGGGCACCTGGGTGGCTCAGTGGGTTAAGCCGCTGCCTTCGGCTCAGGTCATGATCCCAGGGTCCTGGGATGGAGCCCCACATCGGGCTCTCTGCTCAGCAGGGAGCCTGCTTCCTCCTCTCTCTGCCTGCCTCTCTGCCTACTTGTGGTCTCTGTCAAATAAACAAATAAAATCTTAAAAAAAAAAAAAGCACCTTCATGAAGGGCACCTGGGTGAATCAGCAGGTTAAGCATCCAACTCTTGACTTCAGCTCAGGTTATGATTTCAGGGTCTTTTTTTTTTTAAAGATTTTATTTATTTATTTGACAGACAGAGATCACAAGCAGGCAGAGAGGAGGAAGCAGGCTCCCTGCTGAGCAGAGAGCCCAATGTGGGGCTCGATCCCAGGACCCTGAGATCATGACCTGAGCCGAAGGCAGCGGCTTAACCCACTGAGCCACCCAGGTGCCCCATGATTTCAGGGTCTTGAGATCAAGCCTCGAGTCAGGCGCCTTGCTTAGGAGGGAGTCTGCTTGAGTTTCTCTCCCTCTGCCCCTCTTCTTGCTCTCTCTCTAAAATAAAAATAAATACATGTACCTGTTTCATGAAAGCTGTTCTGATCTTTGAACTTGAAGGTGACCTCTTTTTCCTTCAAAAGTTTATGACATTCTCTTGTACCCCCTTGGAAGTTCTAGATACTTCTTCATCTAAGTTATTTGTGAGCATTCTTCAAGATTATAAAAAGCTTTATTTCAAGATCTTGTCTCATACATCATTTTCCTTACAAGTCCATATGGTACCTGGAGTATTTGAGTCTAGGCTTAGTGACTTTCAGAATATTTGATCCCTCCCCATGTTTCAATTCCCTTTGTTGTCAAATGAAGAAGATAATGGTATTGCCCTAGTAGGACTGTTGTGAAGAATGAGATAATGTATGTAAAACCCTTTTCTAAAATATCCTAGGTGACTTCAAACCATACTCAGTGAAATAGGATGATTGGGTTCTATTTAGGTAATTCTCTGCCACAGCTGTATACCATGTAAGCATCCCTGATAATGAGACCGAGATCCTGATTCAGTACATTTGGAGTGGGGCCCATCTGCATCTTTGAGGCCATGCTTTGAGGAGCTAGGATATAGCACTGTGCTCAGGAGCCCTGGGTCGGGATTCTGAGGCTGTGCCAGGACTCAGCTGGAAAGACTGCTGTAATAGACTTGTCATGTCCTCCAAGGGAATAGCCAGGGAGGCTGCTGGCAAGAATGCTGGGGATTTCCCACTGTGCATCCCTCTGGCAGCATGCCATTTTACTCGGGACATGGGAATCACTTAATCATAATGCACAGTGCCAATTTTCTCATGCAAAGATGAAAACACTGGTTCCCTTTCCCTCATCAGCAGAAATTGTGTTCTAACTTATCTCTAGACTAATGGATATTGCTTTGTAGAACTATATTCACTACTCCATTGCCAATAGCAATGAGTAAGTAGTGGGAGCAGTCAGTAAAGTTCAGAGGTCCCATAGTGGCTGAGAGGTAGTGAAACTGTGTGACTTGGGCTGAGAACCAGGTGTTTGTAAGAATTAGGACTGAATCTTTGAAGTCACATGGGGAATTAGATTGGAAGGAGGGATGGAGTGCTGTAGAAAAGGAAATAGATTTCACAAAGTGAAGGAAAACTTGTTTTCACCATGTCGTCCAGGAACACTTTTCTTTCTTTTTAAACATATAATGTATTATTAGCCCCAGGGGTACAGGTCTGTGAGTCGCCAGGTTTACACACTTCACAGCACTCACCATAGCATATACCCTCCCCAATGCCCATAACCCTACCTCCCTCTCACTACCCCCCTCCCCCCGGTCACCCTCAGTTTGTTTTGTGACATTAAGAGTCTCTTATGGTTTGCAGGACCACTTTTCTTAAAAAAAAAAAAACATAATTATACAAGTAATACAAATTTATTATTTTATAAAAAAAGAAGATACAGATCAATAAACAAACTCCTCCATAATTCCACAATGTATACTGTTAATACTTTAGAAGGAAATCCTATGGCTACATCCTCACACGTCTCCATATACTTAGAAATGACACTTCCAAGACAGAGTGCTGTGTACTTCACATAACAACTATACTTGGTGAACTGTCATTTTTGTCTTTAGCCCATTTTCCTATTCTTTTTCTTCTCTGTTGGTGAAGATGCTTTATCTATATTAAGTAACTTTTTAAAATATGCTAATTTTTAATTAATCTGGGATGTATTCTGGTATAAGGCATGGAATATAATCCTGAAAGTTTGCATTTATTATCGGTTTTTCTAAACTGTGAAACTGTTTTCCTATCAGCATTAATGGAATAATGAAGACTCTCACCTTAAAAAATTACATTGTTGGGAGTGCCTGGGTAGCTCAGTGGGTTAAAGCCTCTGCCTTCAGCTCAGGTCATGATCCCAGGGTCCTGGGACCAAGCCAAGCCCCTCATCAGGCTCTCTGCTCAGCGGGGAACCTGCTTCCCCCTCCTGCTCTGCCTGCTTCTCTGCCTACTTGTGATCTCTCTTTCTCTCTGTCAAATGAATAAATAAAATCTTTTTAAAAATTACATTGTTGGATCCTTGTAACCCTGAGGTATATAATGTGATTAGCTCAGCCCAGCAGACAAGAAAATTAAGCATAGAAAAGGTGAATAGTTTGGCAAGGAGTTGAACCAGACTTTGTTTTAGAGGTTGTCAGTAAACCTTATTTCTGGCATGTCTAGGTGGCTCAGTCCTTAACCATCTGCCTTGGGCTCAGGTCATGATACCAAGGTCCTGGGATTGAAGCCCACATCAGGCTCCCTGCTCAGCGGGTAGTCTGATTCTCCCTCTCCCACTTCCCCTGCTTGTGTTCCCTCTCTCGCTGTGTATCTCTCTGTCAAATAAATAAATAAAATCTTAAAAATAAGTAAATAAACCTTATTTCTATTAAATAAATGTTAAACAGTTCACTTTATTTCATCCCTCAAATGTAATTGATTCCCATAAAGGAGCTAGAGCATTCATCTCCAGAGTCCCTACTCCTTGGGGATAGCAATGCTGTGTTGTACTGAATGGATCCTCTTCTCTGGGAAGACATTTACAATACGTCATTTAGGGATGACTGGGTGGTGCAGTCAGTTAAGTGTCTGTCCTTGGCTTGGGTCATGATCCCAGGTCCTGGGGTCCAGCCCTACCGCGGCTCCCTGCTTGCTTCTAAGCCCTCTGCCTGCTCTGCCCACAGCTTCCTCTGCTTGTGCTCTCCCTCTCTCTAACAAATAAATAAATAGAATCTTTAAATATAAAAAAAATAAATAAGTAAAATACATCATTTAGGGGCACCTGTGTGGCTCAGTGGGTTAAAGCCTCTGCCTTCAGCTCAGGTCATGATCCCAGGGTCATGGGATTAAGCCCCACATCGGGCTCTCTGCTCAGCAGGGAGCCTGCTTCCTCCTCTCTCTGCCTGCCTCTCTGCCTACTTGTGATCTCTGTCAAATAAATAAAATCTTTTAAAAAAATACATCATTTATCCCCCCAAAGTGTAATAAGTAGGAATAGAATTCTTCATCTCTATCAGTACTTTTTTTTCAACTAAAAACTTGTAAATTGTGGGGTGCCTGGGTGGCTCTGCCTTTAGCTCAGGTCATGATCCCATAGTCCTGGGATCAAGTCCCACAGCCTGCTCCTTGCTCAGCAGGGAGTCTGCCTCTCCCTCGGCCTGCTCTGTGCTTGTGCTGTCTCTTTCTCTCTCTCTGATAAATAAAATCTGAAAAAAAAAGAAAAGAAAGAAAGGAGCGACTTGAGTACAAAGACTGGCAAAGACCAGACCAAACCAGTCTGTGCCAAGATGGACCCCAGTGCTAAACTTTCACCAACTTTTCCCCTCATTATTATACTAAAAACCACACCCCAGGGGGAAGATTTAACATGTTAATTAAACATGTGATGTGTGAAGAAGCATAATCTTTTAAGTACACAGGTGCAAATAAATCACAGCCTCTACATGCTTAGACCACCCTTTTCCCACCTAAGTTTCTTTGAAAAACTCTCCCTGACCTCTCCCTGGGGAGTCAGCCTGAGGATTGTTTCCTTTGTGCTATTTCCCTTGTGCTCCAGCATAAGCCCCAATAAAGCCTTGCCTGAAACTCCCATTTGGCCTTTTGTCCATTTTTATTTTTTAGTGAGCCCAAGGGTCTAGTTTGGTAACATGATGACCTCTAACATGCTCTATGACCTGGAGCATGTTATACTGTCTGGCACCTGTTTCTTCCTCAAAATGTCCAATTTATTATTTTTTTTAAAAAGATTTTATTTATTTATTTGAGAGAGAGAGCATGAGAGGAGAGAGGTCAGCAGCAGAAGCAGACTCCCCACCGAGCAGGGAGCCTGACACAGGACTCGATTCCGGGACTCCTGGATCATGACCCGAGCTGAAGGTAGTCATCCAACCAATTGAGCCACCCAGGTGCCCTCCAATTTCTTTTTAAAACGTCCAAGTTGGATGAGCCTCAAAGTCCTGGCTCTAAAATTCCCTTGATCTCTCAATTGCATTAAACACAGAAGTATATACAAAGATGTGTCTTAGAAAAAGCAACAGGCAGAGCTCTGTTCCTGAAGAGGGGTGGAGAATTGGACTGAAAGGCAGGTTGTGGCCACATTTCGAATGGCCTCAAAGGACAACTGAGGATGTTTGAACATTACCTTATGGCCATGGAGAATTATGGAAGGTTTTAGACCGGGACAGTATTGCTGAAGATAGGTTTAGGTAACATAAAAATAAATTCCCAGGAAGAAAGAGTAATAGGATGAGAAAAATATGAAATGCATCAGAAAGTTATTCTGGGCAGACTCCAAAAGATTTGAGCTGTACCTCTTCTGTTTTCACAGGTGCATTTGTTTTGTTTTTAATAATGTAGCATTGAATATCACGATTTAAAAGTTTTTATTTTTAGTTTTTATTTTTTAAAAGATTTCATTTATTTGAGAGAGAAAAAGACCATGCGAGCAGGGTGAGGGGCAGAGGGAGATGCAGGCTCCCCGCTGAGCAGGGATCCCGATGCAGGGCTCAATTCCAAGACTTGGGGATCATGACCTGAGGCAAAGGAAGACGCTTAAGGGACTGAGCCACCCAAGTGTCCCAAGTCCCTCTTTCAATAAGCATCCTGTCTCTGCACTTCTGCAAGATATGCTACTCAAGGGTATAGAGTTTTAGCTATCCTGGAATGTTGGATTTGATGGTTAGGGTTGAGGGGATCCAAGTCCAGTCCCAGCTCTGTCTCAATGATGCAGGCAGAACTTTTGTTTTTCAACTCCTCTTGGGGCCATTGCCTTCTGAATATATAATATGTGGTAGGCAAACACTCGTTGAATGTGTTGCATGATTTGCAATGTAAAAACTGTGTTCTGTTGACCTGGCAGGATTGCCATCTTTGTTGTGAATGAGTGAAATGAGGGAAGGCAAGAAGCAACGTGCACATCAGTTGAGCAATTCCAAAGCAATAAAACATGGCAGAGGACTTGCTGAAGGAACCTGTGCATAGTGGCATCTGCTTTGTTACCATAGGAAGCAGCAGGGAGGAGTGGACCCAGAATGAAAACTGGGGCATTTTGGTTCCACATCATGTCCCCTCTGCCCCGACCAGGAATGAGTTGAAGACCTGTATGGGAGGGTCTGTCAGCAATGGTTTCTTACTCTCACTGCCAAGTCCTGGTCATCAGAGGACACTAGAAATACAAATTATTAGAATTTGAAGGGACCTTAGAGATTCTTCACTTTTTGGTGAGGAAACTGAAGTCCAACAGGGTAGGAATTGGTATACAAGGAATCCTTCACGGAGAAAAAAACCACTAAGAAACCTCATGAATTATCTCAGCAATTGTTTTTTGGTTTTGTTTATTTTTGTTTTTTTTTTTATTTGACAGAGAGAGAGAGAGATCACAAGTAGGCAGAGAGGCAGGCGGGGTGGGGGGGAGGAAGCAGGCTTCCCTGCTGAACAGAGAGCCTGAGGCGGGGCTCTGTCACCAGGACCCTGAGATCTTGACCTGAGCCGAAGGCAGAGGCTTAACCCTCTGAGCCACCCAGGCGCCCCTCAGCAATTGTTTTAAAACTCCATCCTACAAAAGGCTTCTGAGGGCCCTTCAGGTGCCCCTGGACCAATTTCCCACAGCTAGAGCCTGTGTGCGTGGGGGCCCTACTTCCCCTCCACTTGCCTTTCCACATCAACCAGAACAGCAGCTGAGGGTTATTGGAGTTCACAGAACAAACAATAAGGGTTAAAAACCTTTGGTATCGTTTTAGGCCAAGAGACTGAGGGAGTAGAAGACTCGGAGAAAACTGCACATCTCTCTCTCAGTCTCCTTTTGTCCACTACATTGGAGGACCCCTCCCCCAACACACATACCAATTTACACCCCACTCATTTGACACATGAGTTTTGTCATTTCTGGAACACCTCTTTTTGAAACCACCTTCAAATCCCAAAGCACAGGTATTTCAAATATTTATAACATTATGGAAAATGTATCTTTTGAGTATGAACTTTCATCTGGGGAGCTGTTCGGATGATGTTTAGGATCACATCTGGTCAAAAAGGTGGGGAATCCGGGACACCGGATTGGTAGTGTCGGTGGTGTCAGATGGGTGGCTCAGTCAGTTAAGCGTCTAACCTTCAGCTCAGATCATGATCCTGGGGTCCTGGCATCAAGCCTTGCATTGGGCTTCTTGCCCTGCTTCTTGCTCTGCCTGCCATTCCCCATGCTTGTGTGCACACGCTCTCTCTCTCTCTGACAAATAGATAAAATCTTTAAAAAAAAAAAAGGTAGGGAATCCAAAGGTGAAATACCACTGGACCCTAAACAGGCTGTAAAAGGAGAAGGGATGACTGATTGATTTCTTTGTGTATTTCTGAAGACCAACTCTAAAACAGGAACACCAGAAACACTAAATGGTCTGGATACAGTTTTTTAAAATAAATCTAGCCTCTTAATTAGACCAACTTGAAAGGCCAGCTCAGAGTGAAAATAAGAAATATCCTGGCCTAGCAAAGAATAAGCCATTTGAATTACAAAAAACCCTAGTTAGAATCCCATCACCACTGCGACCTAGCTGCAGAACCTGGAATATTAGCTCAATAAATCAGAAACTCAGTTTCCTCACTGGGAAACTGTGTTTAGTAATTCTTACCTTGCACAATTCTTATGGAAAATTAACATACTCTGCATAAAGTATCCAGCTCGGTTCTTGGTCATAGCATCCCTCAACATATGTTGCATATTACCATTATTATGATTAAATTTCTCTAAAAACTACCTGTAATTTGCAACTAGATTTGCATTGCACTTGCATTCTCCATGAAAACAAAGAGATTGGGAAAATACGTGAGATGCAAAAAAGTAGATTCCTGGACAGCTCCCTTCTCCCTTCCTTTTTTTTTTTTTTTTTAGTTTTTTTTTTTTAATTTTATTTGTTTATTTGACAGATAGAGATCACAAGTAGGTAGAGAGGCAGGCAGAGAGAGAGGAGGAAGCAGGCTCCCTGCTGAGCAGAGAGCCCGACACGGGGCTCGATCCCAGAACCCTGAGATCATGACCTGAGCCAAAGGCAGAGGCTTAACCCACTGAGCCACACAGGTGCCCCTCCCTTCCCTTTTTTATTGGCTTATTGTTTTCCACAGATTTTGCATCCTATGTACCTTCATAACAACTACCACACGCTCCATTTACAATGAACTCCTTTGTTTTCAGGTGAGAGACTATAGCCAGAGCCTATTTCCTTCACTCAGGACCATACCCAAATTAGATCCTAAATGCATCATCACTGTTATCTGGCTCCAGATTAAGTGATTTTGCCACTTTACCACCTGCTGCTTATCCTACCAAGGTATTTCAGGGAATTAATGTTCATTGAGGACCTACTCTCGGCACTAACACAAAGCTATTTCATTCTGATACCCACAACCCTAAAAAAGCAAGAATGATCAGTATATTCACTTTACAAATGAAATGCTGACATTCAAAAAGGGTAAGGATTTTGCCCAAGGACACACAGTGGCCATGTTCGAAAAAGCACTTGTCTAAACAGAAAAGCCTTCAGAATCATGGGAATCAAAATACAGAGGTGTGATGAGGTCTATGTCCACCATCCCCACCATTGACTTCCCAGCCCTGGGTATGTGGGCTCCTGCCCAGAAAGCCCTCCTTTAAGCTTCTTCCTAAACCAGATCTCTAGTCACAACTGGAGAGGGAGGAGTCACTGAAGGATGTAGGGACCCTGATTTTAATCAGCAAAATCTGAAGTCTGAGTTCCTTTAGAGAGGGATTGTCCCCCACAAGTCACAAAGCACTCAGGATCAGACACTCCCATCCCTAGTGCCAGGATACCTGGTATCAGACGCACCAAGATTTTGTAGAAGAGCTCATTGATCAGGGATTAGGTGCACCACTCTCCCTATTTTGGGCTTTGGCTGGCTCTCCATTAAGACAAGACCTTGGGGGACGCCTGGGTAGCTCAGTGGGTTGAGCCTCTGCCTTTGGCTTGGGTCATGATCTCAGGGTGCTGGTATTGAGTCCTGCATCGGGCTCTCTGCTCAGCAGGGAGCCTGCTTCTCTCTCTCTCTCTCTCTCTCTCTCTCTCTCTCTGCCTGCCTCTCTGTCTGCTTGTGATCTCTCTCTGTCAAATAAATAAAATAAATAAAAATCTTTAAAAAACAAAAAAAGACAAGACCTTGGACTAGAATTCAAAGGTTCCTCCAACTCTAACATAGAAGATATATTGCAGCCACGTATTGGGCATCAAGACAGATAGGGACTCTGAAATCAGGTCTATTTGGAAAACTTTACTGTGCTATTTGCTGGCTCTGTGATTTTGAAAGAAGTTATTTATTTTCCAAGCTTCAGTTTCCAACTCTGTAGAAGAGAGATTACATGAAGTACTGCACATAAACCAATGGCTAGTATATAATAAGCACTTTTAAAATGTTAATCAATATACTTTTTAAATTAATTTAAGAAACACACAGGGATACATTTGCTCCAGAGAGGATCTCCCATGTGATCCAGACAGCAATTGTCCTTTCCTATCTGATTCCTGGTCTCACCAATGAACCACAGTGCTTTGGTGCTACCTCCAGAAGGCCCAGAATAAATATCACTCTTGCCTGGCAATGAATGACTCTCCAGCCTTCAACAATTGATGGCACTGCATAGCTCAGGCTAATTAAAGTGCTATAAACACTACTATCCCCATGTCACTCATGTGCCCTCAATCCTCCAACCTTTTATTCCAGGCCTTCTACGATCTGGTTTTTTATCTCACCAAATTCTAGAAGTTGTTAAAGATCCAACTCAGTTTTTACTTCCTTTTTAAAGCTTTTTTGAGCTTTTATTGGACTTATCTGTGAACTATGATGACACTTAGCATCAATATCATAACACACTGTTTTGTCATTGTCACTTTATTTTTTTAGAAGATTTTATTTACAAGAAAGAGAGAGAGAGAGAGAAGAAACAGACCCCCACTGAGCAGGTTGCCCAATGAGGGGCTTAATCCCAGGACCCTGGGATCACGACCTAAGCCAAAGATAGATGCTTAACGGACTGAGCTACCCAGGCACCCCATCATTGTCACTCTAAACAGAATAGTAATCACTCCCATTCTAGATTTTTAAACTTCTTAAGGATAGGGACCATGTCTTATAAATCTATATGCCCTTATGCTAACCAGTAAAGAACTGAGCACCTAGAAAATGGGAAATATAGCATTCATTGGTCCAGTGATTGGTTGTTTTCCCCTCTCTGGCCTCAACGATATCATCTGTAAAATAGCAGCACTGTGAACAACATCTTGTCTAACTTTAATGCTCAATAGAGCATTTTAGTTTTTTAAGGTTTTTATTTACTTACTTGAGAAAGAGAGAGCACAAGTGGAGCAGAGGGAGAAGGAGAAGCAGACTCCCTGCTGAGCATGGAGCTCAACATAGGGCTCTATCCTGCACCCTGCGATCATGACCTAAGCTGAAGGCAGATGCTCAATGGACTGAGCCACCCAGGCACCCCTTCAATAGAGCATTTTTAAAAAGCCCTAAACTTTTACTTAAATGTGAGAACTGAAACCATAAAACTGCTAGAAGAAAACATAGGCAGTAATTTCTTTAATATGAGCTGTAGAAATATTTTTCTAGATATGTCTCCTTTTGCAAGAGAAACAAAAGCAAAATTAAACTACTGGGGTTATACCAAAATAAAAAGGGTTTGGACAGTGAAGGAAACCATCAACAAAACAAAAAGACAGCCCTCTGAATGGGAGAAGATATATGCAAATGATATATCTGAGAAGGATTAATGTCCAAAATAAACAAAGAACTTACACAACTCAACACCCAAAAAACAAATAATCCAATTTAAAAATGGGCAGAGGAGGGGCGCCTGGATGGCTCAGTGGGTTAAGCCTCTGCCTTTGGCTCAGGTCATGATCCCAGGGTTCTGGGATCGAGCCCCGCACTGGGCTCTCTGCTCAGCAGGGAGCCTCCGTCCTCCTCTCTCTGTGACCTCTATCTGTCAAATAAATTTTAAAAATCTTTTAAAAAATAAATAAAAATGGGCAGAGGAAATTAACACTTTTCCAAAGAAAGCATACAGATGGCCAACAGAAACATGAAAAGATATTCAACATCACTAATCACCAAGGAAATGCAAATCGAAACCACAATGAGCTATCACCTCACACCTGTCAGAATAGCTAAAATCAAAAATACAAGAAATAAGTGTTGGAGAGGATGTGGAGAAAAGGAACCCTTGTATACTGTTGCTATTGGTGGGAATGCAATCTGATGCAGCCACTGTGGAAAACAGTATAAAGGCTCCTCAAAAAATTAAAAATAGAATTACCATATGATCCAGTAATTCCAGTACTGGCTATTTACCCAAAGAAAATGAAAACACCAATTTGAATAGATACATACACCCCTATATTTATTGCAGCATTGTTTACAATAGCCAAGATAAGGAAGCAGACCAAGTGTCCACTGATTTCACTTGTATGTGGAATTTAAGAAACAAAACAAATGAACAGAAAAAAAGACTCTTAAATATAGAGAACAAACTGGTGGCTGCTAGAGGGGAGGCGCAGGGATGGGTGAAGGGGAGGTGAAGGGATTAAGACTAAACTTAAATTGATGAGCATTGAATAATGTATAGAATTGTTGAATCACCAGGGTGCCTGGCTGGCTCAGTCAGTTAAGCATTTAACTCTTGATTTTCGCTCAGGTCATGATCTCAACATTGTGAGATGGCACCCACCTTGGGTTCCCTGCTCAGCAGGGAGTCTGCTTGAGATTCCCCCTCTCTCTCTCTCTTCCTCTGCCCCTCCCCCTGCTCTCTCTCTCTCTCTGTCAAATAAATAAATAAATCTTTTTAAAGAAATAATTGTTAAATCACTATATTGTATATGTGGAGCTAATATAATACTGTATGTTAATTATACTTAAATAAAAAATAAAAATTTTAAAAGAGGCCTAAACTTTGATCAGAAAAAGATAATTTTGGCCATTGGCATAAATTGGAACAAACATGTTCTGAGCTACAATGTTGATGATTTCATAACACTTCTCATCTTTCTAGAAATTCTAGAAAACTAAGAGTTAGTGTTTCTCCCTCCACCAAAAAAAGAAATATCAGAACCTCTGAAATTAAACATCTCATCACCCAGGTGGAGAGCTCAGGAAGCTCCCTCAGACTTCAGTAGAAAATACTGCAGACTTAATATTTTGCTAATGGGACATCATTGTTTTTCACACAATAAGTAATGATGAATCCCAGCTGCAAAAGGGATTGCCCCTCTTCTCAAACCATTTCAAAAGGAGCACTGTGCCACCTCCTTGCAGTCTTGATGTAAGGGACTGGAATTCCTTCTTGGAGATTGAGGGCACTTGTTTAAAAGAAAGAAAAGTGGGGGGGGGCACCTTTATTCTGCCATGCCTCATGCCTCTACCATTAGGTTGGACACGGAGCAAGTACTTTTAAAGTCTTGGCTACTGAGGATAGAGAGAGGAGGACTGGAGATGGAGACAGAGGACATCGAGGGAGGGTGAAGGAAGCCAGAGAAAAGTAATTCTCTTTCTTAAATTTAACCCCAAAATGCTCCCCTAACTTAAATATATTTCTATCTAATCATGAGAAATTTCTATTCTAATCAGGAGAAAAACATCAGACAAACCCAAGTTGGGGGGTGTTCTACAAAATACCTGACCACTAATCTTCACAAATGTCAAGGTTATGAACAACAGGGAAAGACTGAGGAACTGTCCCAGACTAAGGAGGAGACTAAGGAGACATGACATGAATAAGGCAACAAAGGCAATGTGGAATTCTGGAACAGAAGAAAGACTTCAGTGGAAAAACCGATGAGATCTGAATAAATTCTATAGTTAAGAGTATTGTATCAAGGTTAATGCCTTTTGATAAATATTCTACGATTATATAAGATGTTAACATAAGGGGAAGCTGGGTGAAGGGCACGTGGGAACTACTCTGTACCATTTTCAAAGTCCTTTTGTAAGTCTAAAATTATCTCAAGATAAAAACTTAAAAAGGGGAGCCTGAGACACACTGTCCTCAATGTCAAAAAGACAAAAATTTCCCTCCAGACACCCTCTTTCCTGGCAGCTTCCCACTTCATCTGAGAACTCAGCAGTGACTCTTAAAGGCCTCTCGTTGCAGCAACAGCAAATCAGCTCAGCAATCTGAAGAAATGAGCTATTTGGACCTCTATTTTCCAAATCATTGAAACAAACTCTTCTGGAAAGCACTATTTCTAGAAAGGTAGTATCCATTTCTGTGTCTTCGTATAACGGAAAACTTCACTGAATTCTTCATTGTCCATAAACAATAGTATAAACATCTGCTTGTGTGCAGTATGTAAATTAAAGGACTCTAGGGGCTGGTACATGGGGAGAGCTAATTGTAGTGTTGGGTATTTTTGTTCTGCTTGACTGACCTGCTCTGTTTCCTCACCCATCAGATTGACTCAGTGGTTCTTCAGGAGAAGAAGGGGGCACATTAGATGAATGACTTTGATGAGAGGTGGCAGCTGGGGGGTCTGGTACCCCGAGGCATCCTTGAAAACCTCTAGAACACGAGTCATTTCCGCAACTCTTAGGATTTTCTGAGATGATGTTGTCATTGTCATCATAGTCATCATCAGTGCTCTGGGTAGTAACCAGGGTCCACCCCACAGAGAGCACCTTTTAACAAAAGAAAGCCAGTGATAATGGCAGCACCAAGAACCAGAAGAACCTATGATACAAGTCTATGATACAAGCTACTATTGGATATGTTTGTGTGTCACTAAAATTTGGGGATCACTGAATTAAGGTCTCATTGAGTTAAGCAGCCAGAGCACCATGATCCCTGTGGGCTATTTCATTGGTACCCACAGATACCACACATAACTGGGCTCTGTGCCACACTCCTTTCTGAGACTTAGTATATTTATTTGTCTCTAACAAGAAAGGCTAAACACTCAGTCTTGGGGGTCACTTCCAGCTCTAACATTCTAGGATTCTGCTCAGTGAAATATCACTTTTTCTTTTATGTGAAGTCCTCCAAAGCCAACAAAAGAATAATTTATCACCATGGCATGGTGTACATCTCAGCTTTATCAATAGGACATGATCTTCTCTATTCAAAATGCATTACCCCAGATCCCACCAGAGCACAGCTTGAAGAATTTTACACTGGGAGAAAGTGTCTGTATAGATCAACAGTATAAATGGCTTTCTGTGCACCAAACCAATGGGCAACTCCAAGACCTCCTCACATGGAAACACATATGAGCTGTCAGCCTTGGGTGCCCATTCAGAGAAGGGGAGCTGGTGCCCATTCAGTGAGCCCCAGAAGGAAGTGTACTTGAGCTGCATACTTTGGAGAATGCTTGAAGAAATTTCATCGATTCTTTTTCTTCCCTCCATAAAATGTTGACTTGCTTCATCATGATTCCATCTGTACCCCAAAGTCAGATGAAGAAATACTAAAATTCCACCACACAAGCTCTTCAACCTACACATCCAAACTGAGTAAAACCAAAGGGTATACCTGGGGCCTCAAGGGAGCTCCAGAGAGAAGAGGTCGAGCAGGACCACAGCAGACAGGTTTGCTGAGGTCTATAGCACAGGCTCAGGAGGGCATGCTCCCTCTCCCCACCTACTGACAGGCACCAGTCTGGGAGAGCTTGGGACTGTACTTTTCACCACCATCAGGCTGACTTGACTCCTTTGCCCTAGCTTCAAGACCACCACATTACTATCCCACATTTTCATGTGGCCTTGAGGCAGAGGGATGGAGTGCCAAGGGTGTGGGATTTGGATACAGAGAGACCTAGGTTTGCATTTTAACTCTGCCATTTATGAGCTGTTGCACTCTATTCAGGTTACTGAGCAGCACTGTGACTCAGTCTTCTCATTAAAATGAAGATAATAGTTTTACTCTGCCACAAGGTTATTGGGAGGATTAGAGATAATGCACACAAAGCTCCTGATAACAGTGTTTAGGACACCGTAGTCATGGCAACCAATCAATGGTAGCTGTTTTTCCTCTATTCCAAGTGAAAGAAACCAGACAGAAAAGGCCACATATTGTATGATTCCATTTATATGAAATGTCCAGAATGGACAAATCCATAGAGACAGAAAGTAGATGAGTGGTTGCTAGGGGCCGGGGGATGGGGCAGCCGGGAGAGGGGCGGATAGAGAGTGCTAACTCATACCGGCCTTCGTTTTGGGGTGATGAAAATGTTCCACAATTATACAGTGGCGATGGTCATGCAACATAATGAATATACTAAAAATCACTAAATTTTACACATTAAAAGGGTAAATTTTATGGTATATGAATTATATCTTAATTAAAAGTTTTTAGAAATAAATTTTCTGTTTCTCAGTATATGAATATGACTAGAACTGAGTATTTCTAAACACCTCATAGTATTTCTAACCCCACAGGGTTTTTGTGAGGATTAAATGAGTTAATTTATTTGACATATTTAGACTAATGCAGATGTGCTATAAAAGTTCAGTAAGTGTGACCTGCAGGGGCGCCTGGGTGGCTCAGTCCGGTAAGCATCTGCCTTTAGCTGAGGTCATGATGTCAGTGGGATTGAGCCTCACATGGGGCTCCCTGCTCAGCGGGGAGCCTGCTTCTCCCTCTCCCTGTCCCTCTCTCTCTGCCACTCCTCCTGCTTATGCTCTCTCTCTCTCTGTCAAATAAATAAATAAAATCTTTAAAAATAAATAAAATAAAAAATAAATGTCTGCTACAGTAATCATTACTGTTATTGTCATTATCATGCTCATCATCGTTTTTTAAATTTATTTCTTATTTAAATTTTGTTAGTTAACATACAGTGCAATATCGGTTTCTAGAGTAGAATTCAGTGATTCATCGCTTACCTACAACACCCAGGGCTCATCACAATAAAAGGAGAGAGGGAAACAAGCCGTAAGTGACTCTTATCATACAAACTGAGGCTTGCGGTAGGGAGGTGGGGGGTCTGGGCTAGATGGGTGATGGGGATTAAAGAGGGCACTTGTTGTGATATTTATCATCATTTTTATCACAGGTAGCAGAGTCTGGAAGTCCAAATCATTGGGGTTTGAATCAAGCAGACCTGGTTTAAAATCTGCCTTCACACTTAGGAGCACATAAATTAATGGTTAATTGTGTCAGACTTTCTTTTTAATTATTTTTAAAATCATTTTTAAAAGATTTTATTTATTTATTTGACAGTGACAGCGAGAGAAGAAACACAAGCAGGGGGAGTGGGGGAGAAGCAGGCTTCCTGCTGAGCAGGGAGCGCAATGCGGGGCTCCATCCCAGGACCCCGGGATCATGACCTCAGCTGAAGGCAGCTGCTTAACAACTGAGCCACCCAGGTGCCCCACCATTCAGACTTTATTGATTAAAATCCCAGCTCCACATATTTATCAGTTGTGTGACTTCAGGCAATTTTTAACCTTTCTGTGCCCAAGTTTCTTCATTTGTAAAATGAGGGTAATAATAGTTCATACCTAATGAGCTCCCACGAGAATTAAATGTGTCTACTAGGAGGCTTTAAGTTTCAGAAACCTGACTCAATTTACCTTAAACAAGATAGATGGGAAAGAAGAAAAGAACAGAAAAGAGAAACATAATACAGAAAACTTAATACAAGTCAAGAGGGGAAAGAGAAGGAAAAAAGAAAGAAGAGAGAAAAAGGGGGGGCTATTTTCCCTAGCCCTTAATTTGGGGATGCTTCTCAGAGCCTTCTCTGCCCGAATTTTCCTCCTGGGTTTTTAAGATTGTTATTCCTGTTCTTAGTGTAAATTTCTTCAAACTTTTTTGGTAATAGTCAGGAACTAAAGATACTATATGTGTTTTATATGTTTGCTGTTATGTCTGTTTCTAGGAGGATAAATCTCATTAAGAAGACTCTGCACAATGTTTTAATAATGTAACATTTTGGTCCAGTCAGTGGTGTCATTCAGGATGGCATTCTGAATAGGCCGCTATGATGTCAACACACACCTACAGGGCAGTTAATACAGTGGAGAGCCAGCCAGAAGCCAGAGCCTTGAGTTGGAGAGGAGCTCCAGTTGCTCTGCGCCTCTCATAGCTTTGCCCGGCTTCAAATTCCCCATCACCAAAACGGCAAATAAAAGCAGAATGCACTCTCCAGGTGGTGGAGTATAGAAGAGCATCTGACCACCACACTTCCGATTAT
The DNA here is from genome assembly GCF_009829155.1 of Mustela erminea. Lineage (NCBI taxonomy): Eukaryota > Metazoa > Chordata > Mammalia > Carnivora > Mustelidae > Mustela > Mustela erminea. Next base: position 43,018,021 of record NC_045635.1, on the reverse strand, counting down.
AGATTCAAAAGATTGGATGGGCCTTTAGTAAAGATGAATTCATTCTCTGCATTTGCAGATGGAGGCCCTGAGGCTCAATGAGAGGAAGCCCTTCCGAAGGTCAGACCAGTTGGGTTTCAGTAAGGATGAACCTATGTTCGAGCCTTGTGTTCTACCATGATATGACATAGCCTGTAAGTTTGTCTCTTTTTCCCTCCTTCTGTCCATTACAGCAACTGATCAATACAGATATAGACACCCTTATAAATATTTTAAACTTTATATATAAATATATAAATACAAATGCTGAGAGAAGAGGATCACCTGGACCAATTCTATGTCCCAATGATAAATTCACAAATATTTGTATTGTATTTAATGTAGAGATTGGTATTTATCTAAAATTAGAAGGTCAAGGTTCTAACTGCTTTCTTTTGGGCCTGGTTTGGCAAGGATCAGGTTAACAAATCAGGGTGAAAATGAGATGCGAATGTGAATATTCGTTGACCTCCAAGTTTTCAAAGCAAGATCAAGGGTTTCTATCAAGCCTGGAGATTATTTCTCTTAAGATGCCAGAAAGAACATGTGCTAGTCCAGGCTCCAGTAAACACTGACCCACATGCCATTTTAAAGAGCGCATGAGATCTACACAATCATAGTAAGAGAGGAGCGTTTCTTTGCATTCCCTTTGGCCACTGCCTGATTTTCATTTGGCCACCAGGGAGATGAAAATCCGTGGCTGTCTATGAGCTCACAGCATTGGATGTGGTGACTTCCACAGGAGTCCTAATTTTTATATCTCATTTTACCTCATGAAGACTGCTCTAGTGGGGATTTAAATTAGCCCAGCTTTCCTGTCTAGCGCACATTCAGTTCAAAACTTTGATAAATATTTCATAAAGATTTTATAATTCTCAGTGGCATGGTGAATAGCCTTTGGCCTTTACATCAAAGGACAGAAAAAAAATTTCTTCAGGCAGAAAAAATAATGGTTCCATTTCTATTCCTCGATTGGTTATTATACAGTCACCTGGAGTCATGATATCAGATGTTTCGCTAGCCAGGACAAATTGCCAGTAACTGCTTTCATGAGCAAGAGAAAGCACTACCTCTCATTCACCATCCCCTCCCACAGGGGATTATAGCTGCAATTCTACAGTTCTACTGGCTCTAACTTCTTTGTTCATTCATTCATTCATTTGTTCCTTCCTTCCTTCCTAACCTAGTACTATCTGTCCAGTAAAAATCCACTAGTATTCCATCATGAAACAGAGAGAGGTTACCAGATTAAAGCATTCACCAAATGATGTTATTTCCCAAGCAACCTGAGCTTTTAGTCTGCCCTTCCCTTTCTCACATCACCAAATGGCCAGAAATTGATTCTCCCTACAGCATGTTATGCAACTGGACCAGCCTAATGAGCTTTTATTTCCCCTGGGAAGGGAGTCAACATACCCACATTATCTCGGGGAAGTTGTTCCACTGCCTATAGTTTCCTCTCTGCTATGGACTGAATCATGTCTCCCCCCATCTATGCCCCACCCAAACTCATATATTGAAGCCCTAACCCCCAGTGTGAGAGTATTTGGAGATAAGGCCTTCAAGGAGGTCATTAAGGTTAAATAAGGTCATAAGGACAGGGCCCTGATCCAATAGGATTAGTGCACTTCAAAGGAGAGACACTAATCCAAAATACAAGAAACAAGTGCTGTCAGGATGTAGAGAAAAAGGAACTCTCATGCACTGTTGGTGGGAATGCAAACTGGTACAGCCACTCTGCAAAACAGTAGGGAGTTTCCTCAGAAAATTAAAAATAGAACTACTATATGATCCAGTAATTACACTACTGGTATTTACCCAACAAATACTAACACACTAATTTGAAAAGATATATGCACCCCTATGTTTACTGAAGCATTATTTACAATAGCCAAGTTATGGAAGCAGCCCAAGTGATCACTGATTGATGAATGGATAATGAAGAAGTGGTATATATACACAATGGAATATTATTCAACCGTAAAAGGTATGAAATCTTGCCATGTGCAACAACATGGATGGAGACAGTATAATGTTAAGCAGAATAAGTCAGTCAGAGAAAGAAAAATACCATATGATTTCACTTATATGTGGGATCTAAAAAAACAATATAAACAACAGGGAAAAAAAAGACAAACCAAAGAACAGAGTCTTAACTGAAAACAAACTGATACTCCAGGGAAGGTGGCAGTGGGGTGGAGGTTGGGGGGTAGGATGAATGAAATAGGTGATGTGATTAAGGAGTTCACTTATCTTGATGAGCACTGAGTAACATATAGAATTGCTGAATCACTATACTGTACACCTGAAATTAATATAACACTATATGTTAACTATATTGGATTGAAAATTTTAAAATCTGAAATTAAATTTAAAAAAAAATAGAAGAGACACAAGAGAGTGCACTCTCCCTCTCTCTCTGCACTCACAAAGAAGACACCACATGAGCCCACAGCAGGAAGGTGGCTGTCTGCAAGCCAGGAGGAGAGGTCTCACCAGAAGCCAAAGCTGCAGACACCTTGATCTTGGACTTCTCAGGCTCCAGAAAACAGAAAAGAAAATACCACAGACTGGGTAGTATTTTGTGATGCCAACCTGAGCTGACTAATACACACCTCAGCTCCTTTCTGCCTATTTCCCTCTCTGTTAGTGCCCTCTTATTCCTCTTTGGTGATTTACAGCTCTGAAGCAAAGGCACATTCCCAGCTCTCCTCAGCATCAATTTCCCAGAGCTACACACACGAACTTCTTCAAACTTCACGTCATTCTCCCAATCATTCGAATGGCTCTTGTCCCTATTTTGTCCAACTTGAACAAATCCATTACTTGCATGGCTGAAAATTTTCAAGTCTTCAAGTCATCTTGCATCAGCAACTGCAAGACATAAATACTCAAATGCTCACTGTATCCTCCAGTATAGGTGCACATGCGTACACACACACACCACACACCCTGAATTGTCCTATATTTCACGGACAAAGTTAAAATTCCAAAGGCATTCAGGTTTTCTTGATTCTACCCAGTAGGAATTCAACGAGAATCCTGAGTTCCTTCTCCCCAATTCTTATTCAAACGTTTTAGTTCGATTTTGAAAACTCATCCAGGGATTGGTGGAAGATGGCACTGGATAATAGATATATTTACTGCTTATTACCTAGCATGAACTTGTTCCACTAAAAGGTGTTGAATGGGAGCATGTCCAGGCTGAGTAGTGCTCAGAGTCCTGTGTGAGAAAACAAGCTAGCTGTTCTGCAGTTGTCCTCTCCTGGACAGAGACCTGACTGGTAAATTCCTCTGAGAGGGATGGACTGAATCCAGTGTTATGTAAATATCAGATGGGATCATTCTGGGAAGTAGGCCCTTAAGCTCTGCTAAGGAGAGAAGGTTGAATTCATTGTCAAAACTTGCACACATTCCACTCCCTCTTCCCTCCAAAGAATCTTCAGAGGTGAGGGAGGAGGTACCAAAGTGGCTTCCAGCAAATGAGAGGGCTTGAATAACCCCTGCATCTGTAGCATTGTCTTTGGTGTGTTAGACAATGAACCTCTGCTGACACTAACAGCCACCCAGCTCTTTCTTTGTTGATTTTAGCTGTGATTCCTCATAATCATAAATCATGTCTTGGGTCTACTGTGCATTTTATCACTTTTGGATGCTATGTATGTCAAAAGATTTTATTCCAGTGGCGAGGAGTGGGGTAAGCAGCTGTCTATCGGACAGAAGTTGAGAAGGACTGGCCACCTCAGCTTCTCTCTGGCCCACACACACATATACCCACAGACCTACAGGCAGAGACACAAAGCTGTCCCTGCAAGCTAACAGGGCTTTGCTCTTAATTGCCATCCCCTTAAAGTATATGAACTTAGTATTACAACTTTTCCTTTCCATTGGCTTCTGTGAGTCCGGAGGGATCAACATAAAGATCACCTATCTATCTATCTATCTATCTAGGAAAGCTGGTAATGGATTTATTCCTTCCATTTCAATGGATAGATGCAATGCATCAAAAGGAAAATAATGTTGACCCTATTTCATCAAAGGCAATTTCAAGACATTTTTGGTCAAAGAAGAAAATTATCAGCTACTGCTTAGCACCATGGTTACTGGCAATTTGCGTTCCCGGAGAGATGTAATTACCACCATTGCAATCATGCTTCAGGCCAGACCTTTCTGGGAGAATATTTATAGAGCTGTGCGTTTATTCTGCCTCCATGTAAAGAGGTCTACAGGGGCCTCCCATGTAATGCATCACAGTTAGTAACCCCACCACGCACAATCTGGGACCATCCTTGTGCAGGTGGCAGCTTTGCCCGGAGATGCGGAGAGAGAACAGATGGCTACTGGGAGGCTTCCTGCCTCTCCTGATGCCCTAAATGCACCCAGATGGGAAAGCACTAGCAAACATGCATGTTAGTTTCTCCGGACATATCCATTAATGAATAATTGTCCTTCCTTCAGGCAGTGTATTAGTTTCCTATGGCTGCTGTCACCAATTAACAAATTGTTATTTGGTGACTTGAAACAACAGAAATTTATTCTGGAGGCCAGAAGTCTGAAATCAAGGTGTCATCAGGGTCAAGCGCCCTCTGAAGTCTGTAGGGGAGAATCCTTCCTTGCCTCTCCCAGCTTCCTTTGATTGTAGCAACATAACTCCAGTCTCTACCTCCATATTCACGAGGCTTTCTCCTCTGTGTCTCAGTGTCTCAAACCTTCTTCTCCTTTCTTTTATAAGGGACATCAGTCATTGGATTTAGGGCTCTCCCTAAAGCCAGGATTATCTCACTTTAATAAACTCCGAGAGGTCCCTGTTAGCCTTAAAGTTAAAACCACCAGTTATCTTACCAGCAAAGATGGGTTTATTCATGGGGTGCCTGGGTGGCTCAGTGGGTTAAGCCTCTGTCTTCGGCTCAGGTCATGATCCCAGGGTCTTGAGATCAAGCCCTGCATCCGGCTCTCTGCTCAGTAGGGAGCCTGCTTCCCCCTCTCTATCTCTGCCTGCCTCTTTGCCTACTTGTGATCTCTGTCAAATAAATAAACAAAATAGTTTTTTTTTTTTTTTAAAAAGATGGGTTTATTCAGGAATAGCACAGACTTGCCATCTGCAACAAGCAGGCTACGGCAAAACCATAGGCAAGTCTGCAGAACAAAGTAGAGGAACACTCTTTCATAGAGGAAAGGGGGAACTTGGATAGGCTGTTATAAACAAAAATGTCATTGAAATGAACTGGGAGTTCAAAGTGTAGTGGCCTTTCACGGGCCACGTTGTGACAGTCTCTCACTTGCTGGGCTGTTGGCAAGGGAGGAGGAGAGCCTATCTTCCTTCGGCTGGAGTAACATGCAAGGTTCATGTCTACCTGTCGGGTCTGCACTTGACAAGTAGCAGGACGTTAGAGCTCCCCCTGCTGACCTCCTGGACTCCATTCTTTTTTTTCCTTTTTTTTTTTTTCTCAAGATTTTATTTATTCACTTGACAGAGAAAGAGATCACAAGTAGGCAGAGAGGCAGGCAGAGAGAGAGGGAGGAAGCAGGCTCCCCGCTGAGCAGAGAGCCTGATGCGGGGCTCGATCCCAGGACCCCGAGATCACGGCCTGAGCCGAAGGCAGAGACTCAACCCACTGACCCACCCAGGAGCACCCCCCGCCAGACTCCATTCTAAACAAGATTTCCTTTTATTATTTTTCACAGCCTAGGTCCACGTAAGTTCACCCTCACAGGTACTAGGCAGGGGTGGGGGGCTAGATCTTGGATATATCTTTTGCAGGGACACAATTCAACCCAGTACAGGCAGCATATACAAGATTTCTTATGGCATGCTGACTCATTACAAATTGCAGCCATCCCAAGAGCACTTCCTTTTTCTTTTTTTATGCCTCAGGGACTCGCACCGAAGATAGAAACTGCAATGAAAACATGGGCCAAGCTCAGGGGTTTTGACTTAGAAGCAGCTAGAAAGGAGAAATTACCAGGCTCAGCAATCCGAGCACTATGCTGGCCTGGAAACTCTACACTTGCTTCCATTCAATCCTATAAAATAAGGATTGTTGTGGCCAGACTGTAGATAAGGATACTGAGGCTCCAAATAACCCAACCAGGGTCTACCAGCTGTCTGTGGCCAGGCTTGGGTCAGACACTGGGTCTGTCTGCCCCATACAGCCTCACATACAGTGAAGCCTCAGAGCCAATACCATGGACAGCAGAGGGGAAGAACAGAGTCATTACTCAGATAAACAGTTGGCTTTAGGTAGAGACAAAATAGATGGAGTGATGTGGCAGCACTGGAAGAACTCTGGGGAGAACCCAGAACATTCCCTCCCTGAGCTGCCTACCAGCTTGTTAATGCCTGCTTTTCCCTATAGGGAACCATACCTTCTGGTTACTAAATACAGATAAGGATTTAAGGGAAAATCTCCTAGAGAATGGTAGCACCTGCTCTGAAATACACTGAAAGTAGGCCAGATCCTTTTCAGAAGCAAATTTGATCAGAAGAAGGAAAACCAGAAGAGAGCAAGAGCTGACTGTGGGTACCCTTGAAGAAGGGGTTCGGGGAAACTCTAAAAGCAGAAATCACGAAGTCCACTTTTCCTGGAGCCCCCAATTGTGCTGTCTGATCCATTCTTTGCAGGTGTCTAGCAGCTGGGTGACTCTGGGTCAGTCAGGTGCCTTTCTTTGCCTCAGGTTCCCATCTATAAAGTGGGGATGACAGCACCTGGGTGGCTTAGTACATTAAGTGTCTGCCTTCAGCTCAGGTCATGATCCTGGGGTCCTGGGATCGAGCCCTGCGTAGGGCTCCCTCCTCCACTGGGAGTCTACTTCTTCCTCTCCCTCTGCCCTTCCTCCTGCTTGTGCTCTCTCTCTCGCTCTTTCTCAAATAAATAAATAAATAAACTCTTTTTAAAATAAAATAAAGCGGGGATAAACATTTCTGCATTATCAAGGATCTAAAATGGCTTCTTTGGGGGCGCCTGGGTGGCTCAGTGGGTTAAGCCTCTCCTTTCGGCTCAGGCCATGATCCCAGGGTCCTGGGATTGAGCCCCACATCGGGATCTCTGCTCGGCAAGGAGCCTGCTTCCCCCTCTCTCTCTGCCTGCCTCTCTGCCTACTTGTGGTCTCTCTCTGTCAAATAAATGAATAAAAAAAATCTTTAAAAAAAAAAAGGCTTCTTTGGAACTGCAATGATGCTGGCTTAGGCAATGTTTTGCCAAGCCATTCAAAAAGACAGCCACCAAAAGATGGCAGAAGAAGAGCACAATTTTATTTTACAACCAAAATATTTTATTTTCTATTTTATTTTACTGAGATATAATTCACAAAACATAAAATTCGCTATTTTAAAGTACACAATTTGGTATATTTACTATGCTGTGCAGCCATTGCTACTATCTAATTCTAAAACATTTCCATCAGAGAAGGGAACATTTAGGGGGCAAAAAAAGAATCTGTAAATATTTCTTTTACATAGAAAATTGGTGAGCAAGCTGTATAGAGAAGGCAACATCAATTCCAGGAAAATAAAACAATATATTCTTCAGGAAGAGCTAAGAAATCAGAACAACACAGTTAAAGCCCCAGCACAATAATGTCTGAGACGAGATTAATAAGCCACTCCCACCCCCTGACAAGAGAATAACCACACTTGGAATGGCAAGAAGAAACATAATAGAATCAGGCAAAAGCAGACAGACTAAAAATAAAGCAAGAGGGACTGAAGTCAGATATGTGGAAGGATTTCCTGCCCATTATAGGGATAAAACGTTGATTGAGGGGAGGTGTGGAACCCATTGCCCTGAGATATTCAGAAACGTTATACATATTTATATTTATTTTCCTAATTGCACACTAGAATGAGTTTTCTCTTCCTCAAAATCCTTTAAGAGCAAAAATACCCTTTAATATATATATATATTGACCCCCCAAAATATGTACATTAACCCATAAAAGTTTTAAACTGTTTTTGCATAATAATGACTGGTATTATCTTCCTGGTGTGGAGTAATAATTACAATTATAATTTTATAGAAATATTTACTAATATTTATAGAATATTTCTTAGGTAACACAAGCTTTTCACATACGAAACCTCATAACCACTTGTAAGGTAATAAGGACACTGAGATGCAGTGTGTTCAAGCGGTCTATCTCGTTCATGTGGCTAATCGATGGTATGACAGAAATTCAAGGCAAATTTGGCTGATTTCAAAGCCCAGGCTCTTTGCACTACACCAAACAGGTAGGTCAAGGTTTCCGTTTACAGGTTATGTCCTTCAAACATTCTGTAAGCTTCTGGAGGCCAGAAGCTCTGCATTTGACTTCTGTCTTTCCAGTATCAGGCCCTCCACCACATCTAATCATCCAGCCAATCTGGTTGACTCTTCTGCCTCCTAAACACAGGTTTGAGCTGTGCGGGTTCGATAAATACAGTACAGTGCTGTAAAGGTATTTTTCTCCTCCTTACAATTTTCTTAACATTTTCCTTTCTCTAGCTTGCTTTATCGTAAGAATACAGTATATAATACATGTAACATACAAAATATGCGTTGATCAACTGTTTATGCTATCGATAAGGCATCCAGTCAACACTGGAACCTACACTCATAGCCATGAGTAGGTAAGTTTGGGGGGAGTCAAAAGTTGTATGTAAATTTTTAACTGCTGGAGGGTAGAGATTGCCACTCCTAACCCCTGTGTTGTTTAAGGGTCACCTGCATATATTGAAGATGTTCACTTCTCTCCATCTTTGACTTCGCTACCTTCCGGCCAGCTACCACCATCCTTCACAGGAGAAATAAAGACCATCAACTTCATTTCTCCGCCTCTATGTTTGCCTTTCCATGGTCAACTTTCCATGCTGAAACTAGAGACAGCTTTCTAAAAGGTGAATATGATCAGATCCACTCTTCCGAACTACAACTTTTCAATGGCTTTGCATTGCATCTATACTTGTAATGCTTTTCCAGGCCTGTGCACTGCTGTTCCCTCCACTTGGAATGGCAATGACCACCTTCTTTACCAAGCTAAGCCCTATATCTTGTGTCCAGTCCTCCAGAGTTCAGCTTAGATGCCACCTTCTCACCCTCCTCAATCGCCCAAGGATACATTTGGGATTCCTTCTCTATAATAGTACCCCATGTGGTCACACTGTGTCACACACATGGCTATTGATTCGTTTTCTCTGTGACATGACTAAAAGCTATTCAAAGGCAGTGATCACAAACTCTTCATAAATGACTCCTCAGCAGATACTCACAAGTCATATATTATTTCTATGAATGGAAAAATGTATGGTAAGGGCTTGGACTCAGAATCAGAACTTAATGAATGCTCACTAGCTAAATGAATACACTGGTGAGACCGTGTAGGACATGCTCCATATTAATTGGGGATTTTCTTCTCTCTAGACACTTAAACGTCACTTCAGACAGCAGAGCAGAAGTTCCCAAAAATAGACAATGGGAATGTCATTCCTTTGCAAGCAGGAATGTTCCATCACCACCAGGTAATTTTTCCTGTTGTTTGTGTGTCCAAAGCTACTTTTCTTGAACAATTCAGGCTTTTGATCAGTCGCCATTAACAAACTTGCTAACTCCATGTGACAATAGATTAATTTGGCTTTAAGGTCATGAACACAAAGTGAGGGGTATCAGTACATAATGTCACTTTAATGATATCACAGCACAAAGATGAGGGTGATAATTTGTTTTCTCTGGAAGGTCAGTTCTCCCAAAGGAAAAAAAAAAAAAAAGTATCTCCCTTAGGGCTACAGTGCCTTTCCAGGCATCTTCCCCTTCTGTTTGGCTTTTCCTGGCTCTTCTTGATCCATGGGAAGGTGAACATTTATATTTAAAAACAAATAGTTGATGTTGTTAGGAATGTGAGAGAGCTCAGTGGAGGTGGGCAGAAGACAAGCAATGCTTTTAAAAAGGGAAAACAGGGGTACCTGGGTGGTTGAGTTGGTTAGGTTTCCAACTGTTGTTTTTGGCTTAGGTCATCTCAGGGTCGTGGGATCAAGCTCTGTGTTGGGTTCTGTACTCAGCATGGAGTCTGCTTGGGATTCTGTCTCTTCCTCTGCCCCTTTGCCTTGCTTGCTTCATGCTCACACATGCCCTCTCTCACTCTTTCACTCTCTAAAAATCAATAAAAAAAAGTCTTTAATAATTAATTAATTAAAAGGAAAAATAAAGGCATGTATGTAGAGGTAAGATCATCAAGAGTCCAGAACAGCTGTCTGAACACCCCCTCTAAGAGACATGCCAACTGGTATGCTAATTGATCCTACCCTCAGTGGTCTCTTATGCCCTCTTCAGTCCTGCATTGAAAACTCTAGGCTCTTAGAAATTAGCAAGGTCAGTACTGGGAAGAAGAAGACATCCAGCAAGAGGGGCAGGAGTGATTTCAAAAACAGCAGCAAGAGCATGAGGAAGGGATATTTGTAGGAATCAGTAATGAAAAAAATACTCAAAATACGCAAACAAAATTAAAGGATCATTTTTTTCTTTTTTTAAAAAGATTTTATTTATTTATTTGCAAGAGGGAGAGAGTGCACGAACAAGGACGAGGGACAGAGGGAGAGGGAGAAGCAGACTCCCCTGCCAAGCAGGGACCCTGAAGAGGGACTCAATGGGACTCAATCCCAGGACCCTGGGATCCTGACCTGAGCAAAAGGCAGATGCTTAACCGACTGAGCCACCCAGGCGCCCCAAGGGATCAAACTTCTTTACTTACATGCATGACCAAACATTCTAAAAATCTTATTAGTTCTTTAAGTAATGCAAATGAAGTCAATTGCCATATTTTATTTTTTACAAATTATGTGAAAAAATATTCTTTTACAATGCCCTCTTGAGGGAGAAAATAAAAGCCACCACTTTTGTTAGTCTCTGTAGCCCTCATCTAGTGAAAGGAGCAGTATGGCAAAAGCTGTGTATAAAGCAGAGAGAAAGCAATGGCAATGATCTAAGAAATGTAGATTGTGTAGGCCAGGTAAGACTGAAATCAACTATCCTTCCCTAACTTTTGAATGGAAAGGATATTTAACATAGTGAGTGGTCAAGAGGAAGGAAAAACTCAGCTTATGGAATACTTTCTGTGAAAGTCCTAATTAAGAATCTCTACTGGCTGATATAAATAAGAAGGAAAAAAATATTGAAAAGCATTTTTTTCACATTTGCATTTTGTCTAATCAATTAAATGAGTACAATTTAATTAATGACACAATGAATGTCACTGTCCTTTAAATTTGGTAGCATAATACGTTCAATGTCATCAACTCTCAGCTACCGTTGGCGACAAGATAGAAGAATCATGAAAATGAAACCTTCCCATGCAGCCTAAGGTGAATTCATAACTGAAAACTGAAAGACTTGGCCTTTTTACCCTAAGTCAACTCTGTGAGAGGAGAACCCTGGGAGGAGGAATAGGGAGCCACTTGTGATAATATGATTTGGGTCCAAGAGCCCCCCACTCAAATGCATCTCTCAACTGAGCCAGTGTTTGAGTTCCTAAACATCAAGAGTCAAAGTTTTTCCATCCTTCTGTGTCAGAAAGACTATTGGTTAAAAAAAAAAAAAAAAGCAGTTCCACAGGAAAATGATCAATAATCTTTTTTAAGATTTTATTTATTTGAAAGAGATAGTGAGAAAGGGAACACAAGGAGTGGGAGTGGGAGAGGAGGAATCAGGCTCCCCGCTGAGCAAGGAGCCAAATTCGGGGCTTGATCCCAGGATGCTGGGATCATGACCTGAGCCGAAGACAAACGCCCAATGACTGAGCCACCCAGGCACCCCAATAATTCTTATCTACAGCAAATAATTTGTAGTAAACTGCTTTTCACACTCTTTATACTTAGGGGAATCTAAAAATGGCCTTACCTACAAGAATGTGATTTTAGCACAGCCTGGTTAAACATGGGTCTAAAAACTTCCAAACAGATTCTTATAGATCCTTCCCAGGATCATGGTTTCTGCAGTGCACAATTCCAAAAAGAGTATGATTATGCTGCAGTCTTTGTGAATAGTGCCCCCTAAAGTTGTAAACAAAGTAAAATCTACCATTGCCAACACTACTCTTTATGATACTATAATGGTGGCTACAAGTCATGATACATTTGTGCAAACCCATAGAATGTACAACACCAACAGTAAACCTTAATGTGAACTGTGGACTTTGAGTGATAATATGTAAATGTAGGTTCCTCAATATAGCAAATGTAAGTTTCTGCCACTCTAGTGGCAGATTTTGATAGTGAGAGAGGCTGTGCATGTATAGAAGTAGGGAATATATGGGAACTCTCTGTACCTTCTGTTCAACTTTGCTGTGACTAAAACTGTTCAAAACATAAGGTCGAGGTCACCTGGGTGGCTTAGTTAAGCACCTGCCTTGGGCTCAGGTCATGATCCCAGGGTTCCTGGATAGAGTATTGCATCAGGCTCCCTGCTCCGCGAGGAGTCTGCTTCTCCCTCTCCCCCTCCCCCTGCTCCTGCTTTCTCTCTCTCTCAGTTAAATGATAAAACATATTTTTAAGAAAATAAGGTCTTGGGGCGCCTTGGTGGCTCAGTGGGTTAAGCCTCTGCCTTCAGCTCTGGTCATGATCTCAGGGTCCTGGGATCGAGTCCCACATCGGGCTCTCTGCTCAGCAGGGAGCCTGTTTCCTCCTCTCTCTCTCTCTCTCTCTCTCTCTCTCTCTCTCTGCTTGCCTCTCTGCCTACTTGTGATCTCTCTCTGTCAAATAAATAAAATCTTAAAAAAAGAAAAGAAGGTCTTAGGGCACCTGGGTGGTTCAGCCTTCAGCTCAGGTCGTGATCCTAGAGTCCCAGGATGGAGCCCTGCATCAGGCTCTCTGCTCAGCGGGGAGTCTGCTTCGCCCTCTGCCCTTCACTGCACTAGTATTCTCAGTCTCTCTGTCTCTCTCTCTCTCTCTCTCTCTCTCTCAAAGAAATAAATAAAATCTTTTTTAAAAAGGTCTAAAAAATTTTTTATTTAAATTACTACTGGCCCCAACCAATATTCTGGATCAGGAATTGTGTTTTTTCACTTGAAAATCTATTGAACAGCAAAGCACTTTTAATCACAGATATCTCATTTGTGTATTGTGTTAGATTTTCAAGTTGACTTTGCATTTACTGTGTAATCTGATCCTCCCAGCAAGAGTTGTTGTTACCTACAAGAGGTAGATTAAGTAAGATCAGTCTTGTCTGATAGGGGATGATGCTAGAACCAAGTAGGTTGAGGGACTTCTCTGTGGCTTCATAGTCAATTAGCACAGAGCTCCGATGCTGACCGATATTTCCTCCTCCTGATCGAGTGCATTTCCCTCTTCAGAACATTACCACCAAGCTCCGCCAAACACAGCATCCATATCAGATTTCAGCTGGGCAGAGAAGAGTCATACACATATTTTAGACCATCGAGCCACATTCCAAAGCAATGCTGCTCTCCTGGAACGAAGGGGACTAGCACTCCTGTGTTTCTGCCGTTGTGCAGTAAAGGATAACTCAGCAGATCTGGGTTGTGCAAACCTTGAAAACCCCAAAGAAAGGTTTGACCCATGCCCAGCTCCTTAGAGAAAGCCACTAAGCCCTTGGAATTTCCTGCTTGTTAAGAGTATCTTTGTTTATCTGAGGTCACACCAAATGGTTTATGACACCAGTGTGGTTTATGGTGGGGGCCTTGGATTATATGGTATCAGCTTGACCTCTGGGAAGCTGGAGACTGAGCAGCTAAGGTTAATTACATGGGCGCCCACAGCTACATGATTGGCACCCTATAAAAACCCTGCACCAAGGTTCTGGTGAGCTTCCCTAGTTGATAATACTAATACCTCACATATGTTGTCACATGTCATTACTGAAGACAATTAATCACTGTCCATATGACTCCACTGGGAGAAAACAACTGGAAGCTCACACCTAGTCTTTTTTCTAGACTCTGTCCTATGAGCCTTTTTCCATTGCTGATTTTAATCTGTATCTTTTCACTAGAATAATCCATAACCATGAGCATAATAGCTTTGCTGAGTTCTGTGATTCCTTCACTGAACCTAAGAGTGGTCTTCCCGATTCCCAAATACAACTGTGATTATGGCCAAGGTCACTTATAAAGCCAGACTTTTGTTTGCTTGTTAAACATTCAGATATTCAGGGGCACCTGGGTGGCTCAGTCGGTTAAGCATCCAGCTCTCGAATTTGGCTCAGGTTATGATCTTAGGGTCATGAGATTGAGCCCTACATCGGGCTTGTGCTACATAAGATTTTCTCTCTCCCTTTGCCCCATTCCCCCATCTAAAGGAATTCAGGTATTCATACACTCCTGCCTCCACCATCCATCCAAATCCAGTAATCTAGGATGTACCTGTTACCCAAGGTTCACACAGCAAAGCCAAGAGAGTATCTGTCTTCTCACTGTGCCCCATGTGCCCATGTCTCCCTTTTCTATCCATGAACCCCTCTTGAGCCTTCCCAAGAGGCATCTCTATGTAGCTAGGTAATCAGGTAACTGTCTCCCATTGCAGCCTGGCCAAGATAGGGAAACAATGTCACTAATAAGAAGCTGAGAAGCAAACATGCATCATACCTACAGTTTCAGATGAATGGTTCTAAGAGGGTTACTGGCCTCCCTACTTGGTGACACATGGCTACTGTTGGCCTGAGGACAGGTGATCTGCAGTCTCATTAGCTCCTTTCCCAGCTGCAGCACAGCCTAGTGACAATCTGTCTCATTAACTTCTAGAGCACAGCCCAGGATTTTTGGGGAGCATGCCTCATTCCAGAGTTGGCCTTCTTCTTCACTAGACTGGCTATTAAATCCTTTCTGCCTGTCTTCCCAGCCCTGGCTACTTTTTTTTTTTTTAGGATTTTTATTTACTTATTTGAGAGAGAGAGCAGGGGAGAGTGGGAGAGGGAGAAGCAGACTCCCTGCTGAGCAGGGAGCCCAATGTGGGGCTCCATCCCAGGACACTGGGATCATGACCTGAGCAGAAGGCAGATGCTTAACTGACTGAGCCACCCAGGCACCCACAGCCCTGGCTTCTTAACATTTATGGTTTTCCCCTCTTCGTCATCACCCAGATAATATCACTGGTAAATATAATTCCTGTTTGGTTTGTTTTCCAACAGATCATTGAGATGTTACATCTGAGTGTCCTGGCCAGACCCTGGGGCTGATCTTTTTCTGGCTTACTTCATGGTGCCTGCCTGACTGCTTTCCTCCTGGGTCTGGTCTTTTTTCACCTGAGATTGTAGAGTGTACTGGCTCTGGCTTCTCACTGTGTCCTCAAAGGGCTGTCTGTCTGGAGGACAAGAGATAAAAATTTACATATATTTCCACATTGGTGAAGACAGAGTAGAACCAAAATGTAAAGGATCTTGAGATTCTGCTTCACAACAATCCCACAAAACTGGCATTTTTATCCTAATATTTTTAGAAAAGCAAGCCCTAAGACTCAGGTTAAATAACTTACACCACATGACACACATTGTAAATGACAGAGCTGGGATCTGAGCCCAGAACCCCTCTGCTCAAATGCCAGACTCTTTTTGATCTGTACCATTGCTTCTTTTTTTTTTTAAGATTTTATTTATTTTATTTGACAGAGAGAGAGATCACAAGTAGGCAGAGAGGCAGGCAGAGACAGAGGGGGAAGCAGGCTCCCTGCTGAGCAGAGGGCCCGATGCGGGGCTCGATCCCAGGACACCGAGATCATGACCATTGCTTCCTGCTGTGAACTAACTTTCATGGGGTTCTCCATTTAACCACATGGCTTAGTGCAGGAGAACAGATCCTGCATCCAGGTGACCCTGGAGTTTTAGACCTCTCCCTCCTGTGGTGGCCCTTAAGGACTTTCCTAGGAGACTGCTGAGCCACACCTCCTTTGCAATCCCACAGCAGTTTGCTCACATTGTACTACTGTCACGAAGATGTGTATCAGACTCACCTGGTGTCGTATCAGATTCCTTAACAGCTTGGGCCTTGACTTATTCATCTTAGGGTGTTCAGCTCCCAGCGTTATGCCCACACACTGTAGGTGCTCAATAATGAATCTAACTGATAATGAACTAACTTGAATTACACCTAGAATGTTCCAGAAGCAGGTGTAATTGTCATAAATGATTCAAGAATTTGAGGAACTAGCGAAGTTTTAGAGGTTCTCATCCTAGGTTGGCCAGCTGTTTGAGGCACTTGAATTTCTTTGAACCTTGATTTTCTCATCTATAAATTCTGATCGCAGTGTGTTGTCATGAGTATTTAAAGGGGGAAAGAAGTTATATTAAACACCCAGTGCAATGTCCAGCACACACTGGGTACTCAACCAAGTGAGCACTCCTTTTCTCCTGCCTCACTCTGAATGTAATTTAGGGGTGCCCTTGGAAGGTAGAAGAACTTTAGAATCCTAGTATTTTCCCAGGATTTAGAGGTTCCCTGGGTCTCTGTTATCCTTCAGTTGTAAGGTCAGTAGCCTGAAAACATTCAGTTATCAGTCTTAATAAACTAATAGATCTCCCCCCCAAATTCTCTACTAACACAAGCAAAGGAATAATTTATTCCATAAACTTGAGAGATGCCAACACGCAAGCTGGATAGCTCAGCTCCAACTGTATACTTTGTTTTCCCCCTTCATGGCATGATGGATTTTGGCCTGAATCATCTGAATAATTACCTTTGCCCCCAAGTTTCACAAAATACATCTTTCATTTTGTGGCTATAGACATTAAACAGAAGAGGATTATTTTAACCTCCTGGTGAGGGGGGAACAAACAAAATCTCAGACAATATCACACAGTTCCTCCAGAGAAAAGCTGAAAGATGGTCTCCAAACTTTCCAGCCTCTCAGCACATTTAAAGGAAGTAGTGAGTGCCACTAAAAGCATCTAGGCTTTATATAGAAATAAAAAGCTTTGCAGTTGTACATTTCCCCACTTTGGTGTAAAAAAAAAATGGTGCTAATGTAATAACAAGATAATCACATGGTAAGAATTTTATGGTGCCCATTCCCCAAATGTCAGAGATGGTCATGTTTTAAAACCTTAGCATTTTGTACTTAGATAAAATAACCTCCCCAAAAAAGGTCAGAACCTCCGTTTTCCATTGTCAAGTGACAGTGACTCTACTGGGCAGTCCTGAATTCATGCATTCATTCAAATGTCTTGGGCCCCACCTCTACACAGAGTGCTGTGCTCTCCCAGATTCCAATCAGGCAAGCTTCCTGGAGGAGGTAATGCAGGGAGGCTCCAGGAAGGGACTCGTGCTGACGGGGTGAAGAAGCTGAGAGGAGAGAAGTGAAAATGACAATACTTGGCCTGCCTAAGTCACAAGAGTTATTTTAGGAATTGTGTGCGATAATATAGAAAGCACTACTTTAAAAATAGCAGACTATACAAATATATTAGCATAATCCAATAAGGAAGGAGAAACAAGATTGAGATCAGCATAAGGTTGGAAGTATTCTGCACCAAATTCACAGATGAGACATCAGTCCTCCAGGAGGCTGCAGGGCAAAAAATTACTCAAAAAAAAAATTACTCCATTCCTTGGTAGCTGGAAAATAATCCTTGTTAGAGCTGGGGCTACAGTGGGCTCTTCCATCTGGCCTGATCTTTTAACTTTGGGTCATCATGTCTTATTCTAGGGCATCTATATTATAACCTATGACTTGTTGAGGTATAAATGAGAAAGAGGTATTAGCCCCTATTTTACATATAGGAAAACCAAGATCAAAGGAGATAAATTTGGTCTGGCCCAGAAGGTGGGAACCCATACAGCTGGGCAGTAGAGCTGGAATGTCTGCCAGCAATTATAAATATAACAATTAGAGAGAAACTCTATTTGTGCATCTTAGCTACTGATTTTGTAGAGGAGGATACAGGAGGGAAATGGAAGTCTGCAAGTTACCTGCAGAGTTCAGCCGACAGCTCAATGTCTCTCATCCCATCCCAAATGATTGAGAGAACTCTCAGCACACCAAATTGTGTTCTAACCTAAGGTACTGATCGATCTTTGATGGGAGGGTACTTCCGAATTCTAGAGTCCTGTGGAAGGCTAGGAGGTGGGAGACCTCAGATCCATCCTTACCCTAGATGAGTAAGACCTCAGATCCATTCTTACCCTAGATGAGTCCCTAAAATTACCTTTCGTAGGATCAATGCTCCATTATGTAAAAGGAGGGAAAATACTGATTCTTTCTTGCCCTCAGGAAATCACAGAATTATAGTGAAAACATCAGGACGACACGTTAACACCAATACTATACACAAGTGCTATACAAATGCAAGGTATTTTCTTAAGACCCCGTAGTAGTTGTTTTAGGACAGAATTACGCATGTGATAGTCAAACAAAATTCCCAAACAATAAACAGATGTTCTAGAAATGGTAAAGAACGAGGATAGGATCCCTTTATTGCAGAACAGGCATCAAGTTGCAGAGAACAATGAGCAAGACCAAACAAGCTCACTCACCACAGGAGCATCCAATGATGAAGGCTGGAATGCTCAGTCCCCATTTTAGGAAATGCAGAATTTCAGAGGAAAGGGAAATGGTGATTTAGGTCAGGGATAAATGGGAAGGCAAAAAGTAGAGAAAAAAAACATTCCTTTTAAGAGACAGCATGTCAGGGGCGCCTGGGTGGCTCAGTGGGTTAAGCCTCTGCCTTTGGCTCAGGTCGTGATCCCAGGGGCCTGGAATGGAGCCCCGCATCGGGCTCTCTGCTCAGCAGGGAGTCTGCCTCCCCCCCTCTCTCTCTGCCTGCCTCTCTGCCTGCTTGTGATCTCATTCTCTCTGTCAAATAAATAAATAAAATCTTTAAAAAAAGAGAGAGAGACGGCATGTCAGCCTGGTTGGCTCAGTTGGTTAAGCGTCTGCCTTTGGCTCAGGTCATGGTCCCAGAGTCCTCTGATGGAGCCCTGTATAGCATCAGGCCCCCTGCTCAGCAGAGAGTCTGCTTCTCTCTCTGCCCCTCACCACATCCGTGCTCTCTCTTGCTCTCTCTCTCTCTCTCAAATAAATAAAATCTTTTAAAAAATGAAGAGAGAGACATCATGTCAGCCCACATGAGGAGAACTTTGTGAGTTTCCCTGCTGTGCCCCAAGACCACCCTTCATGGATGCACCACAGATGTTTGCTGAGTGACTAAGCAGGGGAGGTGTGGCATGAGCAAGGGAAAGGGATGAAAACAGCATGCTGGGGGGTCTTCCTGGCAGATGCCATGAGTGTTTTGTCCCTGACAACTGACTGCAGCTTATGATGGCTTTATCCTTGGGCAAGTAAGTAGCTGTTGCTATAGAAGCAGGAATATACCCAGGGACAGAGGCAAGAGAACTCTAAGGCTGCTCTTGCCTTAAACAAAGGCAGGCGTATGACTCTTGATTTCAGTGTCGTGAGTCTGAGCCTCATAATGGGTGTAGAGACTACTAAAAAAATAAATAAACTTAAAAAAGGGGTTTTCAAGCCTCCAAGGACAAAAGAGAGCATGAGTCACCATGCTCTCTCTGGGACAGAGATCCTCGTCAGCAGGTTCCACTGAGGCATGGACACATTATAGGAAAAAGTCTTTCTGAATACAAGCCTTTATTATATTTGCTGCATTTTATCTGTTTTTACTTGGATTGTGGTACTTTCAAAAAGAGTCGTAAGACAGATGGGACTTCTGGACAGTGTTTAGAGCTCAGTGGACTCTCATCCCATTAAAAAAAAAAACAATGGGGAAAAATTATAAAACACAACCATTTAAAGTTCTGGAAAGCAAATAACCTAAGATCATACAGCAAATTGAAAAGCATTTATTCAAGAAAATCTAATAAACACTTAGAACAGCAGGAGTCTGGCATTTGAACTAGAGCCTGCTTTCCTACCTCAAACTCTGACCCTACCCAGCTCCATGTTACAGAAGCTCTACCTCCAAGAAAGTCCAGCCAAGAAGATGGGGGCTCCATTTACCCACAGCTCCCAGTATTAGGGCTGCAGTTGTACCCCAAGAGGGGCGGGTTGTAGGCATCTCTCATCTGCTCCCACCACCCACCCACAAGTTCTATATTATAGAAGCTCTAGTCCATGGCAGAGAAGACCAGGGCTCCCTTCCCCCTCCCACCACCACCCATGGTGTGTGGAGGAAGCTGTATCCTAAGCAAGGCAATATTGGAGCCCCAATAGCAAACCCCACCCTCAGATCCTGCTCATAGGGTGGTGGCTCTATGCAGGGAGAGACAATCAGAAAAAGATAGGAGATACAGTCCCTTTCTGCACCCACTTTCAGGACAGAGGTGTCACTCTAGGAAAAGCAGGCCACCATCCCTGTCCCCAGCCCTATTTTCAGTGCAAGAGCACAGAAGTTCTGCCCAATGGGAGAGGCAAGACTAGAGGACCGGTAACTCCACAGCTCTGCCAAGAGGCTGATTTTACTTAGAACAGAGTAGAGTACAGGAGACCAGAAAATCTACCCCAAAATACGCCTTTTAGTATATTTGGTATATATATTTTGAGCTGATTATTTTGAGAAACAGCAGGCACATGGAAGGTCTGGAAACAGAGTAGAAATTACCCTTTTGTGAGGGACATTTATATTTAGAAAGGAAATCTCTACTTTTAAGGGTATATCTCTGTATGAGGAAGAGGATGGCTCTAAATCATGAGAGATTCCCATCAGCGGAGAAGGCACTGACTTAAATCTGCGCAACAGACTATATCCATGTTTATCATGCTTTTCCTGGCCTCCCTACACCATTATTTTGTCTTAATTAAAAATGGGATTTAGAAAAAAAATGGGATTTAGGCCTAAAATCTAAGCCATCTCCAGGAGTTATTTTTCCCTGGGTATCTCCTATGTTTACATGAGGTATACATACATATTACTAAACTTCTGTTTGTTTTTCTCTTATTTATCTGTCTTTCATGATAGAGACCTTAACCAAGAATTTAAAAGGGTAGAATGAAAATATTTTCCTCCCCCACAGAAGGAACTCATGTCTTAAGATGTAGTCAAAAGCAACAGTAATGTTACTGCCAGACAATTAAGAGAAGGCTATGGTTTCATGAAACCAGAGCCAAAAGACAAAGCAGCAAATCATCCAGAAGTTTAACAGTGGGAACAGGGAAACAGACAGCTCCAAAGCACCCTGTTAAGATCATACTTCTCCCTAGAGGTCAAGAGGCTGTGCCCATGTGACAGGCTATACCCATTAAAAAGCAACGGCAGCATACCGTTGAGAGCTACTAGTCTCCCCTAGAACATGTGGCAGAATGTAAAGCATCCCCCACAAAACTCACAGATCCATAAGCAAAGGGGAGGAAAAAGCCTTCTTCAATTTTCTTAGAGTCCCTGACTGGATCTGACAATTAGACTGACAAGGACAAATTAACAGGAGAAACACATACAAATTTATTTAAGTTTTACGTGACATTCAACATGCCATGGTGCCATCCCTCACTCAAGGAGTATAAGCACAGCCTCTAATCATTGATTGAATATTAAGCTATGCTGACCTGGGGTAACTTCTAGAAAGCTAGGCTTAAAAATAAACAAGGGGAAAAAAACTGGAAAGTGATATCAGAGACTGCACACTGTAAGGGAAATATACTTTATAGAATTAGTCCAGGCAAGACATTAAACAAATAAACTAAAAGAAAATAGCACCATGAAAAAGCCTCAGAGGGAGTGTGAAGTTCATTAGAATCTATAGTAGCTACAGTATGTTATCCGAAATGCCGAGTGTTCAACAGAAAGTTATAAGACATGTAAAGAAGCAGGAGAGCTGTATAGTTTTTAAAAATCAGGCAGCAGAAACTACATTAAGGGGATCCAGATGTGGGAGCTAGCAGACAAAGACCTCAAAGTAGCTATTATAAGTATGTTTACAGAATTAAAAGAAACCGTGTATAAATAATTAAAGGAAAGTTTTATGACAATGATTCGTCACATAAAGAACATCAATACAGAGATAGAAATTATTATTTTTTTAAAGATTTTATTTATTTATCTGACAGAGATCACAAGTAGGCAGAGAGGCAGGCAGAGAGAGAGAGGGGGAAGCAGGCTCCCTGCTGAGCAGAGAGCCTGATGTGGGGGTCAATCCCAGGACCCTGAGAACATGACCTGAGCCGAAGGCAGAGGCTTTAACCCACTGAGCCACTCAGGTGCCCCAGAAATTATTTTTAAAAAAGGAAATTCTGGAGTTGAAAATATAACAACTAAAATTCAAAAAATCACTAGAGGGGCTCAAAGTAGATTTGAGCAGGCAGAAAAAAAGAATTAGTGAACTCAAGGATAGATCATTCAAGATTATATAATCCAAGGAACAGGAAAGATAAAAGGATGAGGAAAAGTGAGCATAGCCTCAAAGACCTGTGGGACACAACAAAGTATACCAACATGTACATAATGGGAGTACCAGAAGAAGAGGAGAGGGAGAAATAAACAGAAAAATTATTTGAAGAAATAACTACTAAAAATTTCCTAAATATTTTACAAACCATTAATCTACACATCTAAAAAGCTCAAGAAGCTACACATAAAATAAATGCCAAGAAATCCACACTTAGGGTCACCTGGGTGGCTTAGTCAGTTGAGCATCTGACTGTTGCTTTTGGCTCAGGTCATGATCTCAGGGTTGTAAGATCAAGCCCCGAATCGGGCTCCATGCTAGGTGTGGAGTCTGCTTAAGATTCTCTCTCTCTCTCTCTCTCTCTTCCCCTCACTCTCTAAAGATAAATAAATTAATTAAAAGATCCCCAGGTCATTCTAATATGCAGCCAAGGTTGAGAAGCCCTGGGATAGATTTACGAAAACAAAACAAAACAAAAAAAGAAATCCACACCTAGACATAGCATAATAAAAATGTTGACAGTCAAGCGAAAGAGAAAATCTTGAAAACAGCAAAAAAATAAATGCACTCTATTCTCTTGACACTGCATTATTTCTCACTGATCTCAATTCATCCAATCTTGGTAGCTCTGAAACTGGGGCTCCACACTAGCTGAAACATGAACTTATTCCTGTGTCATGTTTTGTGGTCCCTTCTGAGATGACACCTACTATGGACATGCTCAAGTTTTCGTGCAGCTCTTACCAACTGCTGCCCTTTGTGGGCTATGTAACTTGGGGCAAGTTACTTCTTAGCCTCTCTCACCTCACTTTCCAAATCTCTAAATGGACCTCACATCCCTACCTGGTTTTATTATTGTATAAATTAGAAACAATATAGGTGCTGTGTCCTGACTGTGAGAGTTACTGCAGAAATGATGATAGCTGATCTGGGAAAAGAGTGGTTTCTATGTGGTCAAGTTTGGTGTGATGCTCCAGGAGAAGAAAGCCAACAGAGAAAATGCCAGCCCTGGGAAGTGCGGGAGCACAGGAGTGCAAACCACTGACTGAGTGAGCACCACACATTCATGGCCTCCAAAGGCATAGCACTGCCTAGTGGCATGGGTTGTGATAATGTATTCATAACAGTGACCTTAGGCACTGCTTTGCTCTGGCCCAGGCACTGTCGTTAGGTCCTCCATTTGTCTAAGTAAGCCATTTCCATAGCTTCTCAATAAACCTATCTGAAAGGTATAAGGGTGCTGTTTTGCAAGTAAAAAGACACTGAAACTCAGGGGCATGAATTAACCTATGAAAAGTCTCACATGGTGTAATAGGCAGACCTATACTGTAAGTTCAGAGCACTGCACTGGCAAATAAAAGCTCTTCCCCCATACTCTGCTGTCCCTTGGATTCATTCATTTATCCTGTATATATTGAGTACCTCCTGGATGTCAAGCACTTGGGCTCAGACTCTGCATTCATTTAGACATTTCTGTGTAACTTTAGGCTCTGGCTTTAGTTAGGTATTAAGTGTGTTGATTTTTCTCTTGGTTCAGTTTGGGTATGCCCCTAGGAATCATTAGTACGCAATCTTCTAAAGAGCAGAGTTCTTGGTTATCTGGGACCCACCCAAGAATCAACCTCCCTAGATGCCAGAGGCTCTAGGATTAAGTGGTGGTTTAAGTTCTCAGAGCAGCCTCTCACATGGACTGAACCCTATGACTGTACCACCGGGTGGCAGCTAGGGCTTCAATGTGGCTCTGTGCTACTCCAGTTGGTGTGTTCTCCCATTTCTAGTAGGTGCTTTTCATAATTCAGCAAAGAAAAATATGTGAGATACACAAGACAGCCCTTAGGTAAAGACTGGGTCCTATCTAGATTCATTCTTGCTTTACTAGACACAGGCCCTCAAAGAGTTTAGAGACCTCACACCCTGATCAAAGACACCCCAGTACTTCAACTTAAACATGAAGACAGACCTTAAAACACTTTAGAGACATCCCACCCTGAAAATAGAATTCTGAACACACCAGATCAAACCTTGGAAGAGAGGCTCCAAAAGTTTAGGTACATGGCTCCCTGAAAGCAGACCCAAATACCTAAGACTCACACTTGGAACACAGAGAATCTGAGCAAAGACCCATGGACACCTCAGACTCAAACCTTGTGACACAAACCCTCAAATTATTCAAAGACTTCACACAGTGAACACAAATGCTCAAATACCTGAACCCTTACGATGAGACAGAGCCTCAAGAGTTTGGAGAGAGGAGGCCCTGAACACAGGCGCTTGGTTGCCTCAGACTCCTATCTTGAAACACACACCTTCAAAGATTTCAGAGACTGTACAACCTGAACACAAACCCCACATACCTCAGATTCAAACATCGGAGCACAGATACTCAGTGAGTTCAAGGACATAACACTCTGGCTTCAAACACCAAATACCTCAGAACCAAATCTGGACAGACTCTCTAAAAGTTCTAAGACCCCAGACCTCCCAAATAAATCAGACCTAAATTATGGAATGATTTATGGAATTTCAGTGACCACATATGCTGAATACAAAACCTAACTACCCCAGACTTAAATTTTGGAACACAGATAATCAAAGTATTTTAAAATCTCATTTCCTGAATAAGATTCTATTTCCTTTTTTACGATTTTACTTATTTATTTGAGAGAGAGAGAGAGTGAGAACACAAGCTAGGGGCAGTAGGGAGAAGGACAAGCAGACTCCCCACTGAGCAGGGAATCTGACAAGGGGCTCAATCCTAGGATCCTGGGATCATGACCTGAGCCGAAGGCAGACACTTAACCAACTGAGCCAACCCAGGCACTCCAACTGAAAAAGATTCTAAGTACCTCAGAGTTATATCTTGGGATACAAACCCTCAAATATGTCAGAGACCCCACACCTGAATACAGACCAAAAATACATAATATGCAAACCTTGCAATAGAGACCCCATGAAAGTACTGACTAGCAGTATTATCCACAATAGCCAAAAGGCAGAAGCAATGAAAGCATCCATTGAGAATGAGTGGAGAAACAAAATGTAGTATATACATACAATGGAATATTATTTACCTTAAAAGTTAAGTCACATATGCTATGACACGTATGAATCTTGAGGACATTATGCTAAGTGTGATAAGCTAGTCACAAAAAGACAAATACTATATGATTCCACTTATATAAGGCACTTAGAGGTAGTCAAATTCATAGAAAGTAGAGTGGTGATTTCCAGGGGTTGGGGAAGGGGTAAATCAGAAATTAGTGTTCAATGATTATAAAGTTTCATTTAGTAAAATGAAACAGTTATGGAGATTTGTTGCTTAACAATGTGAATGTCCTTAATGAACTGTACACTTAAAAATGGTTGAGATGATACATCTTGTGTGTATTTTGCCATCATTAAAAATACAGGGATTGGGGATAGTAACTGGATTATCCATCTCTATTATCTTCTCAGCTTGGACCAACCTGTAGCTTCTCCTGAGTACACTGTGAAATTGCTTAGCTACCATTGCTCTCATGGACCATAGAATGAGAGTTAGAAATTGTAAAGACACAAATGTGATTGTGGAGGATCAACTGTGTTATTTTTCCCTCCCTCAAAGGCAAAGAACAGTAAGTAGTGACAATGTGTAAACAGAGACACAAGAATAAGCACTGGTGGGAAAGAGAGGATCATTTTTTTTAAATTTAATTTTATTTATTCATATGACAGACAGAGATCACAAGTACACAGAGAGGCAGGCAAAGAGAGAGGGGGGGGAAGCAGGCTCCCTGCAGAGCAGAGTCTGATGCGGGGCTCGATCCCTGGACCCCGAGATCATGACCTGAGCCAAAGGCAGAGGCTTAACCCACTGAGCCACCCAGGCACCCCAAGAGAGGAACTTAAATTATCTAATCTCTCCAGTTGAACAAGAAGAGTCATGGGTAAATACCATTTCTATCACTTCTTCAATTGAGCTCAAACTTCTTCCCACTACCACCCTCGCCACACACACACATTGTCCAAAATCAAACAGAAGTTAGACAATAAAGTGATTTTAAACCATTTTCAAATTCATTTACAGTCCCCTCATCAAGGGGTGGAGTCTATTTCTTTTCCACTTAAATATAAATAACGGCTGGCCTTAATGATTCATCTCTTAACAAATAGAATGTGGTAGAAGTAATGCTACATAATTTCTAAGGCTGGGCCATAAAAGGCAATGCAGCTTCTGCCCTGCTCTCTCTCCTGGGATGCTTGCCCTTGGAATGAAGCCATGTTGTGTGGAACCCCAAGCCACATAGAGAGGCCATATACAGACTGTATTCTGGCAAAGGCCCTTGCAGAGGTCCAAACTAGAAGCCAGCACAATCACCAGACAAGTAAGTGAGGAAGCCTTCTAGATGAATCCCGCACCAGTCAGCTGTCTGACTTAAACTTCCTGAAAGAGCCTCAACTTAGAACAGCCTCCCTGATCCCAGTCAACCCCTAGATTGTGAGAGATAATAGTAAAATGATTTTGCTTGCTTTATGTCACTAGGTTTGGGGTGGTTCGTTAAGCAGTTACAGATAACCAGAGCTCTGAGAGCACAAGCAATGTGGTCTCTAAGGACTCAGCCCGTTGGGCATAGAGAAAAACAGAAAAAAAGTACAGAAAGTGGATCTAGTGGAATACACAGCAGATAACCAGCACAGCTCCCTTAAATCTCTCCTCCACAGTATAGCCAGAAAACCTTTTATTGGCTACATACAAAAGCCCAAGCCCAGCACACAGAATTTCTAGGACATTGTTTGGCACACAGAATTTCCAGGACATTGGTTTCCCTGCTTTTCACAACCATTCCCCAGGAACTCCCTGCTCTGTGATTTATTTTAATGGTTGTACTATATTCTTTGTAGTTCTCTGTACACACCATGCTGTTTCTTTCTTCCAAGACTTAAGACTTTCCCAATAGAATATCCTTTGTGTTTTTTTTTAACCTATCAATCTTGCATGTTGTCTCCTTTATGAGCTTTGGCTAAAAATTCTCTCCATACCTTTTTTCTTTATACTTTACCCTAATGAAATCGTTTCTTTGGGGGCCTTGGTCTGTCTTCCCTACAGGCTCCAGAAGGACCATAAGGAACCTTTATTCATGTTTATTCATAGAGAAATTACCTGAATAGAGGCCCAGGCTTCTGTCTAGATTATAGACTGTGGGGCAACTGGGTGGCTCAGTTGCTTAAGGGTCTGCTTTTAGTTCAGGTCATGATCCCACGGTGCTGGGTTCAAGACCAGTACTGGGTTCTCTGCTCAGCGGGGAGTCTGCTTCTCCCTCTGCACCTCCCTCCGTTCATGCTTGCTTGCTCTCTCTCTCTCTCTCTCTCTGAAATAAATAAATAGAGTGCAGGATGTAAGTACTATGAAGGGCAAGGGCAATGTTGATTTCATCCTCAATTCTAATTCCAGTGCCTAACACAAGGACTGGCAAATGGGTGCTCAAAAATAGCCCTTGAGGCAATGTGTGGAGGGCTCAGTTGGTTAAGCGTCTGACTCTTGATTTCAGCTCAGGTCATGATCTCAGGGTGAAGAGATCAAGCCCCACATCAGGCTCTGCGATCAGTGGAGAGTCTGCTTGAGATTCTCTCTCTCCCTCCTCTCAAATAAGTAAATAAATCTTAAAAAAAAAAAAGCCTTTGAATGCGAGCACAGAGTGGAATCCCCCACAAAGCCAGCATGGAAATAACCCTGCACTTAATTTCTCACTAGATACTACTTGTTTGGAACCTCACACGTGTACCACAACCATTGCTGCTGACTCAAAAAAAAAAAAAAAAAAAGAAAAAGCAAGGAAAATGGGTGGAAAGTGTTTTTTCTACACTTCAGTGTGTCTGGCTTGGGAAGGCTTAGTAAGAAAAGGCCACCAAAAATGACAGTTTAAAAAAATTATCAAAATTTCATTCAGTAAAATGAGCAAGCCAATATAACTGACCTCATGCACTCGGTAGCATAATGCCAGAGAGATGACAATAAGCTTTGATTACACAAGGGTATTTTTAAAGAAAAGGGAGAAACCAAGGCAGGAAATAACTTATAGACTCTTAAAATTCCTTCTGTTAAAAAAAATTATTCTGGCACTTGTTAACATGGTACAGAAGACCTTATTCAGGGCTATTTCAATAGATACATCAGGGAGGAAAAACTTCCTCTACTCTCTTACTTTCAGTGTTTGGGATCCGATAAATTAAATTTACAAAGTACAGTGAATAGTAGCAGAATATAGTAGCAGAATATACCCCCCAAATATGCAACTTTGGCATAGGATTTATTTTGAGCTAAAGGCAATTGAGAAGAAGCCGAGAGAAGAAAAGGTCTCTGCCCTCCCTCTGTTTGCCTACCATTAGAACATAAATTTGTAAAGATGCTTCCCCTCTCCTCTCCACCAGGAAGCACAGAAGTTAATCACCAGAGACAACTCTAGACTTACCAGCCCAGAGAGAGCATGAGAAAAGTCTACACACCAAAGTTTTCTAACTAGCCCTTATCTTCCATTAGTTCTTTCATATATTTACCTTCCCATAATTTACCACCCTTAGAAACCCAAAGACCTTTTTCTTTATCTTGTCACCTCTTTAAAAATGTGTTCTCTTCAGTTAATCATCAGTGAGCTATTCCCATGTGTATTTAAAGTGCACACATTAATAAACTACTCGTTTTTCTCTTTTTAATCTTTTGTCAACCTAATTTGCAGAGTCCCAGCCAATAACCCTAGGAAGAGCAGAAGATCTTGTTTTCCTCTCCTACAGCAGATGAGCAAGAGTAAAAACAGATCTTTACTCCTGTTTGTACACTGCAGAAATATACAACATGAAGAGGGATTTAAAATGTGGTGCTTATATACCGTCTTAATAGAGGAGGGGGTAGGGGATAAGGGTACTACAGGAAAACAAATGACTTGTTGGAAAGATAAATAGGCCCTTACAAGAACAGATGGAAGATACAGTAGTTTTGTGACAATGTCTGTTCAGGCATTATGTGGAGACTTCTCCTCTCCAGTGATAAGAGTCAATCATCCCTGGTTGCTCCCAGGAAGGGGATTTATGACACTTGAGCTCTTTGGGGAGGCTCTGCTTTTAGGCAGATAAGAGATTTCAGGAACTCAAATGCCTTTTTCTCAAAATAATTTTTATGCCATAGTAGCTTATTCTGGACCCCTTCATGGGTCAAGACTATCACAATAGAGGGAAGAGATTGGGCTCAACTCCAAATATAACAAGGACAAGGGAAGATTACAACCAATGAGCAGAATGAGGGGTTGGTAAATGGAAAATTACTAAAAGGAAACATCTTGGGTAGGGGAATTCAGCAGGATTCTTACCAAAGGCAACCAGGGTAATACCAAGAGTGGGGATTCTCAGGGTGCCTGGCTGGCCCAGTAAGTAGAGCATATCACTCCTGATCTCAGGGTTTTAAGTTTGAGCCCTACATTGTGTGTAGAGATTACTTTAGAATCTTTAAGGGCACCTGCGTGGCTCAGAAAGTTAAGCATCTGCCTCAGCTCAGGTCATGGTCCCAGGGTCCTGGGATCGAGCCCCATGTCAGGCTCCCTGCTCAGCAGGGAGCCTGCTTCTCCATCTCCCTTTGCTCTGCCCCACACTCATGCTGTCTCTCTCTCTCACTCTCTCTATCTCAAATAAATAAAGTCTTTAAATAAATAAGTAAAATCTTAAAAAGAGAGAGAGAGAGAGAGGATTCTTTCTAAATCAACTTAGCAGGATTCTTGCTGCAACTGGACTAGCCAGGTTGACAGACAAGGCCCAAGGACAAATCCTTGTTGAAAAGAGGTCTCAGAGGAGCCTGACTGAAGTTTGGTCAAGGAGAGAGTCTTTGTCACTTGTGAGCTCAAACTGAAGATACCATAGTCTTTGTTGGGTGTCATCTGAATACCAAGGGTACTCTGTGACCATTGCCTAAATGGAGCCAAAGATACAAATGTGGTTTTTGAGCCTTCTGGCTTTATATTTGAGGTTCATGCTGCTTTCCCTGCTCTGGTCACAAAAAAGAAAGGAGAAATGTCATCTAACCAAAAATGACCCAGGCAATCTATGATATGGGAGAAAATATTTGTAAACCATGTATCTGAAAAGAGGTTAATATCCAAAATATAGAAAGAACTCATACAACTCGATAACAAAAAACAAATAAACAATCCAATGTGGAATAGGGCAGAAGAACAGAACAGGTGTTTTTGTTTTTTTATTAAGATTTTATTTATTTATTTGACAGAGAGAGATCACAAGTAGGCAGAGAGGGGAGGAGGAAGCAGGCTCCCTGCTGAGCAGAGAGCCCGATGCGGGACTCGATCCCAGGACCCTGAGATCATGACCTGAGCCGAAGGCAGCAGCTTAACCCACTGAGCCACCCAGGCGCCCCAGAACAGGTGTTTTTCCAAGGAAGCTATCCAAATGGCCAATAGGTACATGAAAAGAGGCTCAACATCTGGTCATCAGGGAAACGCAAATCAAAACCACAATGAACTATCACCTTAATAGAGAGCAAAACTGATAATGAGCAGAACCAGAGGAGGTCTGCAGGGACCCGAAACCAATGAAATCCCCTTAAAATGGGAAGGATTTTGGCAGCAAACTGTCATACTCTTTAGACATGACCCCTCTCTGTCTGACCATTTTAAGAAAAAAGGCAAGTGCCACCAACTGATCTCCAAACAGAACCAAGATCCTTCACTGCTTGAATGTAAGTAGCAGTAAGTGCCAAGAGCTGACCGGGACTGAGGTTTTCTTTATCTCAACTGCGTGCCCACAGACTGACTTTGCATTTGGTTCATTAAACTTCCTACACCTGTTATCTTACTGGCTGTGTGGTTTGTCTTCTATCCTGCTCTGTTTAAGAAGCCAAGTTGAATCACATGATGAAATGTCATTGAGTTTGGAATCTTGAACCTGCTTTATCATTGTGATTAACTTTGCTTTATTATTGAATAAAGCTGACATTGTGGAAAGACACAACTCTTGTGTGCGCCTTCACAGTGTGTTCATGGCACACCTTACACCTGTTACAATAACTATCATAAAGACAAGAGATAACAAGTGTTGGCAAGGATGTAGCAGAAAGGGAACACTTGTGCACTGTTATTGGGAATGTCAATTGGTACAGACACTGAAAAACAGCACGGAGTGTCCTCAGAATATTAAAAATTGAATTACTGTATGATCCAGG
This sequence comes from Mustela erminea, assembly GCF_009829155.1. NCBI lineage: Eukaryota > Metazoa > Chordata > Mammalia > Carnivora > Mustelidae > Mustela > Mustela erminea. The sequence continues at coordinate 42,986,502 of NC_045635.1, read as the reverse complement.
AATCCCACTCCTAGGTATATATCTGAAGGAAATAAAAACAGGATATTGAAAAGGTATCTGAACTTTCATGTTCACTGCAACGTTATTCATAATAACCAATATATGGAAACAACCTAAGTGCCCATCAACAGATGAATGGATTAAAAAGATATGGTATATACATACAATGGAGTATCATTCAGCCATGAGAAAGAAGAAATGCCTGTCATTTGCAACAACACAGATGAACTTTGAGGATATTATGCTAAGTGAGATAAATCAGAGAAAAACAAGTACTATATTCTATTTTGTCACTTATATGTAGAATCTTAAAAAGCTGGGGCATCGGGGCACCTGGGTGGCTCAGCTGGTTAAGCATCTGCCTTCAGCTCAGGTCATGATCCCAGGGTCCTGGGATGGAGTCCCGTTCAGGCTCCCTGCTCAGCAGGGAGTCTGCTTCTCCCTCTCCCTCTGTGTGCTTGCACTCTTTCTCTCTCTCTCTCTCAAATAAACAAATGAATCTTTAAAAAACTAAAAAATAAATTTAAAAAATTAAAATTAAAAATAAAAAGCCAAACTCATAGGAACAGAAAGTAGAATGGTGGTTACTGGAGCTGACAGGGTGGGGGGAAGTGGGGAAAAGTTGGTCAAAGGGTACAAAGCTACAGTTATGTAGGATAAATAAGTTCTGGAGATCTAATACACAGCATAGTGATTATAGTCAACAATACTTATTATATGCTTCAAATTGCCTAGAGACTGGATCTCAAATGTTTTCACCACAAAAAATAAAGATAATTATGTGACATGACAGAAGTGTGGGCTAATGTTACAGTGGTAATCACACTGTTATATATAAATTTATCAAATCAACACATTATACAATTAAAACATATACAATGTTCTGTGTCCATTATATCTCATTTGAAAAATGACTCCATGAATATTCTTAAATATTCCCTCAAATACCATAAAACCTAACGTTTCTGTGGGAATTCTACTATAGAAGAAAATATAAGACCATTTTTATAATTAAAAAAATGTTTTTTTTTAATAAAAAAAGGAATAAAGATTCTTGGCTGTGATGGAGATCAGGACATACTACCCCAAAATATGGTATCTTGGCATATGGAATATTTTAATCTGAAGGAGTATGAAAAAAACAGCAGAGGCAACTTCCCTCATCTTTCTCTCCTAAAACAGATCATAAGGCCCTCATGTGAGAGGGGCCCCAACTACACCCAGAGGAAAGGAGCATCCTTATGTCTGAAGAGACAGGAATTCTGAGAAGAATCTGAAGTAACAGGCCTTGCTAATTTTCCCTCAGTTTACTACATGTACCTCATATTCCTTTGTCTATCATATTCCTCTAACAACTGTTTACTCCTTATCAAACCCAGCATAAAAATACTCGGGGGGCACCTGGGTGGCTTAGTGGGTTAAGCCTCTGCCTTTGGCTCAGGTCATGATCTCAGGGTCCTGGGATCGAGTCCCTCATCAGGCTCTCTGCTCAGCAGGGAGCCTGCTTCCTCCTCTCTCTGCCTGCCTCTCTGCCTACTAGTGATCTCTGTCTATCAAATAAATAAATAAAATATTTTTAAAAAATACTCGGGTCTGTTACTCAGGCCTTATAAAAGCTCTCACTTCACATAAAACATATATTAAACAGATTTGTATGCTTTCCTCCTGTTCATCTGTTTTTGTTAATTATCAGAACTACCCAGAGACCCTAATGTAAGGACCTATTTAGAAACTGTCCCTGTGTGCTCGCTTCGGCAGCACATATACTAGAAACTGTCCCTGCTCCCCTTTCCCCAGGGGATTTACTTGGAGACAAGTCCCAGAAACCAGCTTCAGGTAACAAAGCCCAGATACAAAGGTGGATCAGGCCAGGTGGAGACATCGATCAGTGGCAGGGGATGCATACTGTCTCCCTGGTTACCAAGGAGTATGGGCTCCGCCCTTTGGGAGCCTTTTTGGCACCAATCTCAATCAAGGTGTAATAGGCTCATTCAAATGTCTACTAGGGTAAATTGTAACTCAATTGGTCACCTAGCATCCCTGTGGAGTTTCCTGTGTGTGTTACAATCTCATTGGCCACCTGTGAGTGGCCAGGCCCAACTGCATGGCCTTTGCCCTTAAAAGCTAGACTGTGAAACAGAGAAGGGTCACCCTCTCTTGTAAGAGGTGAGGCCCCAAACGTTTGGTTAGGTTCTTGATGCTTGGCGCAAAATAAAGTTTTGCTTGACCTTCGCTTTGTATCAGTCTCGCTCCTTTAATCACGGACCCATTATTAGGGCATAACACATGGGGGCTCGTCCGGGATTAAATGACGAGAACTGAGCCAGCATCAGAATTTCTGTGAAAAGCCTCAAGGTAAGATCTCACAGATTTTACTCTGTGGGATCTGCCGATTTCCAGGTGCTCTGTAAGATCGGTTGGTCTGTCTGGGTGGAGCTCCAGGTATAGCCCACTGGGGTGAAGCCGGACGTGGCAATGCTCCCCAGGGCTGGAGAGGATGCGGGGATGCCCCTTCCCTCCACTGATAGATCGCCAGGGGGTTCGAGTCCCCCTAGGCAGTCAAGGGGGTTCGAATCCCCCTAGGCAGTCACCTAGGCGGTCAGGGGGTTCGAGTCCCCCAGGTGGTCACCAGGGGTTCGAGTCCCCCTGGACGGTCAGAAGATCAAAAGGTCCCCACCAGTGGCAGGTTCTGGGTAAGATCTGCTGGGCCTGTAGTTGTCTTTGTCTTGACTTTTTGTTGTCTGCTGTGCTGTTCATTGTGTTTGAAGGAATGGGGCAAACAGAGTAAGGGAAGTCTGACTTCCAAATGGCTATAACTGGAGCCAACTGGGGTTAGTCTAACTCGAGACAGAGACTTTAAGGAATATTCCCAAGCAGCTGCCGAAACAACTTTGTTTCGGGGACATTCCTTGCCCTCTCTGGCCCGACGGAGACTGCCTAGCTCCTCCCCCTTGCTGGCGGGAAAGCATGGTGTGTGCTCCTCTCTTGGAGCTGATGAGCCCTAGAACTGGAAACCCTTTCTCTGCCTTCTGGTGGCACTTTGTTCTGTTCTTCACTGTCGGGAAACAAGAAGAGCACCCTTGGACCTAACCACCCCCCCTCCGGATCTTCCCTCCCGGATCTCAGGTAAACATTCGAAGTGGAGTGGGCCCAGGTGGAACGTTAATCATTATTGGAACTAAGTTAAGCTTGTTGGGTTAATTAGGATAAACATGTCTTTTGAGTTAATAATAGTAAATGTGAAACTTTAGAGTTTTTACTTAAGGTCAGAAAAATCTGTGTTAAAATCTGTTGAAATCTGTTAGCAAAGAGATGACTAAACTGATGTTTGTCTGTCTCAGAGTTTCAATGGGTAATTGTTAAAGTAGCTTTCAAAGTCTTTGCTAACCTGAAACTTCAACCAAATGGCATAAAATGTGAGAGCGCTGGTTGCTGGAACTAAGTTTGTGCTTTTGAAATCTGTTGGTAAACATGTTTTGTTCTTAACTAATTGATAAATTTGCCATCTAAATTCTGTCTTAACAGTTCACAAGTGGTTTCTATTTAATCTTCAGTAGAGGTTAAGGTATTTCTAAGGGTACAAAATTCTGCTAAGTGTAATTAAGACTGATGGAAATAAGGGAAACAACTCTGTAGAAAAGTAGGAAATAGGTAAAAAGGAGAGAAAAATACCAAATGCCTGATCCTGTTTGAATAAGAAAGAAAAACAGGCCTGGGGCCACTGTTTGAGCTAGATCCATTCCTACAGAATGGAAGGGGAGACCTGGTGGGGGGAGGTGTCCAACCTGTTTGAATCTGAAGAGTTCCTGACTGTGTGAATGTGTCTGTGTGGCTCCACCGCTTCGGCTACGGAGTCTGAATGGGCTGCACCCGGAGTTTCGCGGGGCGTCATATGGCATAATGGTCATCTACTCCATGGAGTAGCCTGGTCCGGGGTTTATAAAGACAGGCCTGAGCTAAGACGCTCCTAAGTTCCCGCGAGGGACTGAGCAGGACAGCATCTGAAAGATCCCCCTCCCTTTGTCTGCGACATCATTTATGATGGGAGGGAAACCCAGAAAACTCCTATCTTAAGGATGCACACTTTAAAAAAAAGGAAAGACACTGGATTAGAAAAGCTGGTTTTCTCTCTGTTTAAAAAGGCAGAGTTTTCTTCGGTTAATTGAAATGTAAATGGTTTTCTGCGTGCCTTCCCAGAGTTGTAAATGAGATCTCTTTGGCTCATAAGGCTTCCTTGATATGTTAAGTTACTGATAAACCTTGGGTTGCATTTGGGTAAATGCTGTAATTATTCTAGAGGTTCTATGCATTTCCTAAAATTTTAATGTCTTGATAAGGGTCATCACTTGATATTTAACTATATCTGTTCTGAGTTTTTTTTTCATTTGTAATTGTTTTAGTTCTCTTCTAAGATGAATTCTGCCTTAAAGGAGATTCATATGGGAAGACTTTCAGGACTAATACAGGTCTTTGATATGTTAAAGTCCTGGGAACTGAAATGGGTAAAGATTTACAGAAGTAAGGGCTACATTCAGACTAAACCAGAATTAGTAACATGGGACTAGATGAACTGAAGGGTTGTAATGTTGTGCCTCTTAATGTTTTGTGTTGTTTTTTTTTTTTTTGGTAAAGATTTTATTTATTTATTTGACAGAGAGAAATCACAAGTAGACGGAGAGGCAGGAAGAGAGAGAGAGAGGGAAGCAGGCTCCCTGCTGAGCAGAGAGCCCGATGCGGGACTCGATCCCAGGACCCCGAGATCATGACCCGAGCCGAAAGCAGCGGCCCAACCCACTGAGCCACCCAGGCGCCCCGCCTCTTAATGTTTTAAACATTACTGGTTCTGTAATGTTTGCTCCTCTAGACTAGGGAAACTTTTTCTTAAGTTACCTGTAACTTATAGAGATGTAAATGTGTTCATTTGTAAACGAATCAAGGCATTCAACTTTTCTCTCCATCTGAACCCTCTGAAACCAAAAGGGCTCAGTAAGTTCTTCCTTGGCAATTAGTCATTTGCATAAGTTCAATAAAAATCTGTTCTCCTTGGAAGAAGTACAGGACAGCATTGGACACTGGTTATTTTACCAAGGCTTTGACTGGAACATCATATTTGAAAAGACTCAGTATGGCCAGTTTAAAGGAACTAAGGTTGACTTTGTAAAACCTGGAGCCGTAAAGCCCTTTGGAACTGTTGGCCTGATACCTTGCTTACAGAGTTCCCAGCAGCCTCACCAGGTCAGTAAAGAATGTCACTCCCTGGTAGGAGGAGGAGCCTCAGATTACTTTGGGCACCTCAGGAGTTCGCCCAAATCTGACAGGTATTGCAGGCATGTCCGATGGCAAGTACGTGGCTTGGCTTCTGGCCCAGAGAGGCTACTAAAAGTTCAACCTATAAGATTCCTTATAAAAAGTTCCAGCAAAGCAGATTCTAAAAGATCTATATGATTACTTACTGTTCTTTCTAAGCTTATATAAATAATTAGGCCAAGTTTGTTAAAACTGGACTTGTTTTTCAAACGAGTTAGTCCTGATTTGGTGATCTCTGGAAGTGGTTATTTTAGAGAGAAAAATTATGTTTTAATAACATGGCTTTATGGGTGTTAAATTCTAGATTAAATTGTTATTAAATGTTTGTTTACCTAAGCTAGACAACTTAAGGTAAACGTCAGAGAAGATGGACGATAACTCGTGTAAATGATCTTGCCTTTGCCAGTCAGTCGGCCCCAGATAGAAGGAAGAAACTTCAGAAAACTGAGGAATTTGAAAGGAAGAATCTGACTGAGTTAGTGGGAATAGTAGAAATAGCCGCTGAGGACTATGGGTCTTGCTTGCAGGAGATGAGAGCTCTCTTACAGACTCTGCAGAAAAAAGGTATTGGGTGTCAGCAATGAAAACACAGCTTTGTAAGAGCCACACCACTTACTTAGGCTTTGGTCTCCATGAGGGAGTTTCTTGGGACGTTGGGCTACTGCAGGCTGTGGATACCGCTGTTGGTGGAGATGGTGCGACCTCTATGAACTGACTAAGGGAGCACTCACTATGGTAGAGTGGACTAAATTAGACTACAACGGAGATTAGACTAAGACTAGAAGAAAATTAGTAAGCCAAATACATCAGGGCACTCATTTGGGGACACGCAAGTTTAAAGAGCTTATAGGCAAGCAGTTCTAGGTTTCTAAATTAGGGCGTATGGCTCAAGATATGGTTGATAGATGTGTTCAATGTCAGGCGGTAAATGCGGAAAGAACTAGAATGGGAAGAGGGAAAAGAAAGAGGTTGCTATAGTAGAAATGGCTGCTCAGTCTGTACTCCAGTCACTGTAGGCATTACAGTCTGTCTTAAAAGAGCCCATACAGGGATCTGGACTGCCCACACTGGGACAGAATCGGAGGTGGAGCAACATCCTCTCCAACCCAGGGACTTAGTTTGGATGTGCTGCTGCCAAGTGGGAGGCTTGGAGCCTCACTGGAAGGGACCATTTACTGTCATCCTGACCACCCCCATGGCAATAAAAGTAGACGGCATCAGGACCTGGATTCATGTGGGCCACGTTAAACGAGCCGAGGACGAGAACGCCCCCCAAGAGGTGGATGCCACTGCCAATGGACCCTGCCAATCATGGAGTAAACTAAGACTCAAAAAAGAAAAAAAACCGAGTTCATTAAATTCATTGTTGGCTCTGTTAAGATATTGGCGGGAGGTATAAGCAATTATGAATAAAAAGGGGGGGCTTAACGTACTGTTTCTGATGAGGAGGGGGCCTCTGCATAACCTTAGTAGAGAAATACTGTTTTGGGGTAAATCACACTGGAGTCATCAAAACAATCTAGCCGCCGTTAAAAGGAGGGTATAGAACTAGCTAAAAAGTCAAAGATTTGATTAGTCTCCAAAGAAAAGGGGGGAATGTAAGGACCTATTTAGAAACTGTCCCTGCTCCCCTTCCCCCAGGGAAGTTACTTGGAGACAAGTCCCAGAAACCAGCTTCAGGTAACAAAGCCCAGATACAAAGGTGGATCAGGCCAGGTGGAGACATCGATCAGTGGCAGGGGATGCATACTGTCTCCCTGGTTACCAAGGAGTATGGGCCCCGCCCTCTGGGAGCCTTTTTGGCGCCAATCCCAATCAAGGTGTAATAGGCGCCAATCCCAATCAGGGTGTAATAGGCTCATTCAATACCCTCTACTAGGGTAAATTGTAACTCAACTGGTCACCTAGCATCCCTGTGGAGTTTCCTGTGTGTGTTACAATCTCATTGGCCACCTGTGCGTGGCCAGGCCCAACTGCATGGCCTTTGCCCTTAAAAGCTAGACTGTGAAACAGAGAAGGGTCGCTCTCCCTTGTAAGAGGTGCGGCCCCGAATGTTCGGTTAGGTTCTTGATGCTTGGCGTGAAATAAAGCTTTGCTTGACCTTTGCTTTGTATCAGTCTCACTCCTTTAATCACGGACCCATTATTAGGGCATAACACCTAAGAGGAGCAAGGAAAAGTTTTTCATCCCTTAAAGCTGCATTCAAAAACCTTTTAAGCAAAATTAGTGTGGGCGTGTTCCAGCAGAAATGGAATTTTACCCCCATTTCCTGGCCAAAGCATTTGCTGTGATAAGCCCTTCGTAGCTCTCATCTTTTATGTCTCTCCTACACTCCCTGCCCCTCACCACAAGTACCTGTATCCCCATTCCTCCTCTCACCTTCCTATCCCCCCAGGGGCCCTTACTCCATAATTTGATCCCTCTATTCCAGCAAGTGGTGTGTGAAGATCTAATCCTTCCTTTTGACTCATCAGAGCAATGCTGCAGCCATTAACATGATGAAGAAAAAGAGAATGTGCAGAGGAAAAACTGTTCTGAGGGGAAACTTTACAAGGAGTACAGAGTTATTTTAATAATCAAAGCCAACATAGAAATAAAATAAGCCAAATTTCTCATCTTCTTTGTCTCCAAGCTGTTCAAAGGTTTTCAAAAACCTCATTAATGAACAACTTCAGAGAATACCCGGCTCAGTGAAAAGTTCTGAGGCCACAGGCACTAGAAGCAGCTAGAATCAGCAGAAAGGAATCCTAAAGCCATTAGAACCAAATATGCATACACGGGATCTTCATGCATTAAAGATTCAGAGAATCTGGGGCGCCTGGGTGGCTCAGTGGGTTAAATAAAGCCTTTGTCTTGAGCTCAGGTCGTGATCCCAGAGTCCTGGGATGGAGCCCCTCATTGGGCTCTCTGCTCAGCAGGGAGCCTGGTTCCCCCTGCACCCCCTGGCCCGCCTCTCTGCCTACCTGTGATCTCTCTCTGTGTCAAATAAATAAATAAAATCTTTTTAAAAAAGAAGATTCAGAGAATCTGAAATTAAATCTTCTCTTTCACCCTGAAAAAAACACTGTATCCCCTACTGATCACATTTCAAATCCAACCAAACGGGTTAACCTTTTGTGACTTCCTTACTCTTCCTAAACTCCTCCTTTTAACTTCCCTGCTCCTAACCCTCCATTCATCTTGCCAGAAGCTCCTTAAGGAGAAATATTTGCCTTTCAATGGAGAACTCTGTATCGCCTAGAGCCTATCAGATTCTAGCCCTATTCTCTGTCTTGGAGCTACTCTGCACATCTTTGTAAGATGTAGGTAGCTGATATGTAAGATCTGTCCTGTTTGGTAGCAATTCTAATTAACTTCCTTCCTTCTGTGGCAAAACCATTTTTGTGGACCTTTGCAACTTGCCTCAACATTCCTTTACTTCATATAGATCTGTACCGTTTTGACTTTTCCTTTGAACCAATTATAATATCCACCTGTTCTCTCTTATCGTAGAAGTGACCGACACTCTCCTTGGCCGAACTTTGGTCAAGTTTCCCTGAGCACTCTTCTCAGTGAGGCCTTGATGTTGACTCTACCCCCTTGGGGGTACCTGCATAGCCCAGTTGGAGCCAACATCCTAAATAATTTCAGCAAGAATCTCCCCACCCTTAATGGCCCATCCTCCTGTCCTGCTTTTAGCAAGAATCCTATTAACTCAATTTAGTAAGTCTCCCTATCCTTTTGATGTCTCCTCTCAGTAATTTTCCATCCACTGATCCCCTCATTCTGCTCCTAGGCTCTAAGTCCCCAGCTGCCTTTGTTGTATTTGGAATTGAGCACAGTTCCATACTGAGCTCTCTTTTTCCCTAATACAGTAGTTCCTGAATAAAGTCTGTTTTACTGCTTGAACTACTGGAAGGCTCTAGTTCTCTTTAATACGAGTAAAATTAATTCCTTAACATGTGTTGACTTTTGAATCTGTAGGAGAGTCATGATTTTACCTTTCTCTGAAAATTATATTTCAACAGCCTTCTCCTGCTCTCACCAAAGCATATGAGAGATTTTGCCACCCCAAAATATGTCTTTTTGGCATAAGGATTATTTTAAGTTGAAGGCAATCAAAATCCAGCAGATTCAGGAAAAGCACTTTACCTCCTCCTCAACTGCCTAAATTTACAATTGGATGGTGGGCCTGTACTAGGAAGAGAGCTATTACCAGCAATACCTTTAACCTAAGAAATTTGTCTACATAACAAGGCAACCTTTGTTCTCCAGCCATCTATTCTTGCCTTTCTGTGAATGGCCTTTTTCTCCTCTGTATCCCAGATTCCTACCCGTTTCCTCAGCTCAAACTGTTTTATAAGCTTCAGTGACCTGGCTGTCCTTTGGGTTTCATATTTTTAATGGGTTCTTATACTTATGAAATTTTTTTCCTGTTAATCTGTCTTATGTTGGTTTAATTATTAGTCCAGGCAAAGAACCTAGAAAGGAATAAGGTGAAATTTTTCCTCTTGTACATGTATCTGTCACTTTTCCTAAAGAAAATTGATTCCACACAGATCTTTTCCAGGAAATCTTTATGATTTTCTTCAGTGTTGAACCACTTGATAGTGGATCGATGTGTAATGTGTTACTTTGTTCTCAGGAGGATTTACTATCCCAAATTAGACTGAGTTCCCAAGAATCCAGAGAGTCCTGTGTTTCTTTGATATTCCCAGACAAGTCCCTTGTAAAGACTGGTGGAAATAATGTTTGTGGTGATATTGTCCTGAGGTGTCAGTCTGACAGCCTCTTCCAAAAAAAAAAAAAAAAAAAAGGGAGGCAGGAAACATCAAGCAAAGCAATGGAACTCAAAGATACCCATTAACACAGCCCATACTAGAGAGCTGAACTGTTTCATTGCCCTGGGCCCTGGTTCAGATTTGGAATTCCTCCCCACACACACCACTTACTAACAAACTAACACTTGTTTGTCTAGTTCCTTCCTACAGCCCATTAGAAGCAATGACCTGAAAGTGGGCTCTTAGAAACAGGCATGATAACAGAATGGTAAGGAACAGCTGCAGTGTCACTGAGGGAAGAGATTTTTGAAAAGGAGTAAATCAAATAAAATGAACTGCTGTATTGCCAGCCAGTTTTAAAAAATAGATGTCTATAGAAAAGAGTCTGGACCTGTGTATAACATTCTCGCTAAATGTAGGACAACGTATAATATAGTGTTGGTAGATGTAGTTCGTATATGTGGCATCTCCTCGATTTATAAGAAAGCCAGATAAAGACTAGGGATCATTTCTATAGTTTGTTATAAGAATGCCAGATAGATTTAGTATTACTGAAACACAAAGAATACAACAAAATGTTTGTTTGGTATATATTATCATGATATCAATGCCTGCCCATTTACTTGCATTCATTCTGATGATCAGAACACTGGTCTTCAGACAGCTACTGAACACCTATCTTGCAGCCGGGCACTATTGCTAGAACTCAGCTGCTGATGAGTTAGTTGTCTAAGGCCAGTGTCCCAGAGCCCCGGCTTTGGCTTCATAGGACAGTAGTCCTTTCCTTCCTCTGAGTGATGAAGTCCCAGAACCTAAGTGCCTCCTGCTCCCTCATCATGAGCAGGCCTTACAGCAAGCTCACCTTCAGGCATTTCTAACCGGGCTAATCTCCTCCCACGAAAGCAAACCTGCTCAAAAACCAGGGGCTCATCATAAGACTGCTGAAAGCAAAAAGAGTTAGGGATCTCCAGAAAAAGAAAGATGAGCTACAGCTTTTGTGACACTAGAGAAGTCTTTGGGGCCCCTAGCTGTTTTCCGTGATCTATGCCCTATCTGTCCAAGCATGCTTCTTGAAGAACTTCCTAGGAGATGTCAGAATTACAAAGAAATGCAAAACCTCAGTAGTTAAGGATTTTAAGGGAAAAAAGAGAATTCGAAAACTCCCAAGTCTCTAGTCTAACTATATCAGAGACAATAAATCAGTGGTAAAAACTGCCGATGCTGTTTCAAAAGTAAGCAAGACCCCGCATTCCTTACCTGAGAGAAGGAGCCCAAAACACCTCCAGTTTATACTGGCTCTAGGAGCGCGTAAATGTGGGCATAAGAGTGTGCCGGCATACTTGGAAAACACGCCTACACCTCCACCCTATGCTAATGAAGCTTATGATTCTCCTAGGGCAGAGACTTTAACATTATAATGAAACAGAGGCAACTGTTGCAGTTTGGGGGGAAGGGGCTCAACCAATGTAATTTCATGAATCCTGAAAGGCTCATTCAAATTTGATAACCTCCTCCCCTCAGAAGAAGCAGTGGCCATCTCAAAACTCATACGTAGAATTGTTGTGGGATCATGGAGCTCAAAGGTCAAGAAGGAATTCCTGAGATGCCTTACGGTGCAACTTAGTAAATTCATTAAAGTAGCATGGGGACAGGACCCATGGACATAAAGAGCTGCACTTGTGCTGATGAAGCTGGTGGTTGTATGCTTTGTACTCAAGGGGAAAGGAACATGCGGGGAGTATTAGATCATAAATGTTTTCTTCATATTTCTACTGGTGAAACTACTTTTGCAAGATTTCTCTGGTGCTTATCATTCAGTTCGATATTAACTATTGGTGAGATTTACAAGCAGTCATGAGACCCTTTAAGAATGTAGCAACCATCACGTATTTGATCCTTATCGAAATTATGCAGACTATAGGTCAACCTTTCAGGCTAAAAGTGTGCATTTTTCTGCTTCTATCCTTCATCACAATAATGGGCATTTGTGTTGCCAAGATGGCTGCTTAATGTCCCCAGAGACCATCTCCAGACGTTTAATGTATTCTCTGTGAAATTATTCACAATGGTAAAGATAAATTGGCTCAAACTTTATAAAAATATTGGTGAGGAAATTTTACTCCAGAAACATGGCCAAGTCTTGCCCTGTCACTATCATAACCCAGGAAAAGCTATAAAGAAAAGCAGAGCTCAGATACCCTGCCTCAAAAACCATTTGAATGGGGTGCCTGGGTGGCTCAGTCAGTTAAGCGGCTGACTCTTGGTCTCAACCCAGGTCTTGATCTCAGGGTTGTGAATAAAAGCCCTGCACTGGGTTCCATGCTGGATGCGGAGCCTACTTTCAAACAAAACAAAACATCTGAACATTTTCAAATGGGTTTTGTTCAATTGCTCTGTAGGGGAGGAAAATATTTTCCCTCTACCCTTCTAGATTCCTGGCCAAGACCTCCCTGTAATACAAGGCAGACTAACAAGAGAAAAACAAACAGAAGTTTAATAACATGTATACCTCACATATACATGAGAGATACCCAGAAAAACAATAAAACTCCCCCAAATGGCCCAAGCCACCAGCTTAAATACCATCTTCAGCTAATGACAAAAGAAAGATTTTGGAGGGGGAGGAGCAGTTATGGAAACTTCCCAGGAAAAGTACAGTAAGGTTGTTATGCAGATTTAAGTCAGGCATATTCTCAATTGAAGTGAGTTTCTCGAAAATAAATCATCCTTCTCTTCCTGGTACAAAGAGGGAGACACCCCTACAAATGGAGATTTCCCTTACAAAAAGTTCCTTCAGCTCTGTTTTCAGAGATTCTCCTGTGTCTTCTTTCTCTTTAAAAAAAAAAAAATCAGCTAGGGGCGCCTGGGTGGCTCAGTGGGTTAAGCCACTGCCTTCGGCTCAGGTCATGATCTCAGGGTCCTGGGATCGAGTTCCGCATCGGGCTCTCTGCTCAGCAGGGAGTCTGCTTCCTCCTCTCTCTCTCTCTGCCTGCCTCTCTGCCTACTTGTGATTTCTCTCTGTCAAATAAATAAATAAAATCTTTAAAAAAAATCAGCTCAAAATAATCTGCATGTCAAAGAGGCATATTTTAGGGTGCCATATTCTGCTACCCTTCAGCCCAAATCACAAAATTTTGAACAACACTGAAGGAGAATAGAATATGCCACCCCAAAATCTGCAACTCTGGCATAAAAATTATTTTTTGGCTAAAGGCAATTGAGAATCAACAGATGTAGAAAGAAGTTCTCTCAGAGCTTCCATTATCTGACTCAAAGTAGAAACTTCTGGTAACTGAGGCTTCCATAAATTCCTGCTTCAGATTTATTCCCGAGAGAGACCCAGAGTAAATCTACCATAAATCCCCTCTCCAGGGAAGTTTCATGGCCATGAAGAAAAAGCAAAGACCACTTGCACCTGCATAAACAAACATCACAAACTTTCTTAGCTCCCATTTGTTCTCCTAAAACTTGTCTTTCCTAAGAAACCTATTTGTTCTTTTCATAAGAGCCTTTCCCCCTTCTCTTTTCTCTACTAAGTCAGGTATATAAGCCTCCCAATTCTAACCACCTTTCTGAGTTACTTATCACTGAGCACTTCTGCATGTATGTACACTGTGTGTGTTTAAAAAAAAAAAAAAGAACTGGTTGAGGCACGTGGGTGGCTCCATCGGTTAAGCATCTGGCTCTTCATTTCAGCTCAGGTCATGATTTCCGGGTTGTGAGATAGAGCCCTGTGTTGGGCTCCATGCTGGATTTTCTCTCTCCAGGGCACCCAGGTGGCTCAGTCAGTTAAGTGTCTGCCTTTGGCCCAGGTCATGATCCCAGGGTCCTGGGGTTCTTCAGGCTCCCTGTTCAGCAGGTAGTCTTCTTCTCCCTCTCCCTCTGTCCCTCCCCTATCCCCCTGTCTAAAAAATAAATTTTTTTTTAAAAACAGTGTTTTGTCTTGCTCATCTGTCTTTTGTCAGTTTAATTTGCAAGCCCCATGCACTGAACATAAAAGAGTACAGGAATAGTTTTTCCATCCCTGCAACACTTGAGTAATGGTTTATTAGTTTTATGTTTGGATTGTAGTTTTCCCCTACTAAAAGGCTAATATATATTGCCAAAACAAACAAACAAAAACCAGTAATAGATTTTGTTTTTCCACTTGTATAGTATATTCATTACTCTCCAGTGATAGGGAATCTCACTTTACAGGTGAAATACTTAAGAAATTGTGTAAGGTACATCCATTAAAATAAAAACTTCCTTAATCATATTGACCTATTAAATTTTGACAGAACTGAATGGACTGATGATCTTTTAAAACCAAAATCATCCCAATTTCCACAAAAGTTTAATTTCCCCTGACATAAAATCTAGCCATTAGTTCTAATGATAATGTGATCTTCGTCTCAAAACGCTTAGAAGCCCTCACATGAAATGATTCCAGAAGGACCCATGAGATTATGATGATTCCTCCTCTATCAGGCTCCACCTTATTAACACTTCCAGCTTATCAAATATTGTCAAAAACAACATCGTATGCTCAACAGGTGCAAGTGCATTCTCAAAGAGAATATTCCCAGATAAACCCTTATGATTTGTCTTTGGGTGACTAGGGTTGTTGGGAAGAGACACCAGTAAAACGACACCTTAGAGCTACACCAGAAAGGACCCTTTCAGGTCTTTTAACTGCAAATACTGCATTTTAAAATATTTCATTTATTCCTTTGAAAGAGAGAGAGAGCACATGCAGAGGGAGCAGCAGGCAGAGGGAGAGGGAGAAGCAGGGCTTCTTGATCCCAGGACCCAGGGTCATGACCTGAGCCGAAAGCAGACACTTAACAGACTGAGCCACCCAGGTGCCCTTAACTACACGTACTGCATTTAACCTCCAGGGTATGCACTCATGAGTACATGAAAGGCATTGTCAGTGATACCATAAAAAATACATTTGTTCCTCTTCGGTGTGCACTCTGGGATGTTCTTTTGGTGTAATCAGATGGATTTCCTATGCTTGCCATATTAAAATATGCCTATACTTTTTGAGTATACTCATTCAGCCTTTCCAGGCATTCAAAGCTGAACTTCCTTGTGCTCTCATTTTATTACTATTTTGACATATTCCCTTACCAGGAGTATCCAAGACATTATTTCACTGATTAGTGCAAGGATTTATGCTCTAGCTAGGAGTTCCTGAACTAGATCATGTTATCCATAATTTATATCAGACTCTGGCTCAAACAGCAAAGGAAATAGCGCAAGCATTAGAAGTATAATAGATGAGCATAAATTTATCAGATAGAAGTTTTATTTGCTCACCAGCCAAAGTTGAGTCTGGGCAATGGGCAACACATTTTATTGCACTCAATGAATACCTTAGAAGTGGAACAATCAATTAACTAAATAGCTGCTTGCTTAACCAATATTGATGAAATTAATCCTCATGAATTGCTCTCCAGGTTGGGCTTAGGCAAACGAAGAAATTGGACATACAGTGGATTTCAACATTTCTTATTGTTATGATGATCATCCTTAGGCTTTTTGCTCTCCTTAGCCACCTAACATCCAGGTTCTTTTTTTTTTTTTAAGATTTTATTTATTTAGGGGTGCCTGGGTGGCTCAGTGGGTTAAAGCCTCTGCCTTTGGCTCAGGTCATGATCCCAGGGTCCTGGGATCGAGCCCAGCATTGGGCTCCCTGCTCAGCAGGGAGCCTGCTTCCCTCCCACCTCTCTCTCTCCCTGCCTCTCTGCCTACTTGTGATCTCTGTCTGTCAAATAAATAAAATCTTTTTTTAAAAAAAGATTTTATTTATTTATTTGACAGAAAGACAGCAAGAGAGGAAACACAAGCAGGGGAGTGGGAAAGGGAGAAGCAGGTTTCCAGCCAAGCAGGGAGCCCGATGTGGGGCTCAATCCCAGGACCCTGGGATGATGACCCAAGCCAAAGGCAGACACTTAACAACTGAGCCACCCAGTCACCCCTAATGTCCAGGTTCTCAAATGCTGCTGCATAGCCATGATCCCAAAGTTAACTCATGATCAGCATCAGAAGGAACCCGCAACCCTCATGGTCAACCCGGCTGAGTGCTGAGTGACTGAGAGGTGTAGATGAAAAATTCTGGGAAAGTTGCTGGTATCTGGTTAGCAGAGCTGAGACAGAGAAGACAGTGACAGATGTAGCACAGACACAGCCTATCACACATTGCTGGGAATTAAATTCCCAAGGTCCCCTGGGTATCCATAAACATCTACACTGGTTCCCCATCCCCCCAGGACCCAGTCTGCTGCCCAAGGGCAGAACACCCCCAGTTGACCTTTTGCTGGTTGCCAGCTTACCCCACAAGAGGAAAACAATGTTCACCATTTCCAAATATGGCTGTGGTTTTCCTTCTTTCCTCTCTCATCTTTCTGCTAGATAAATCCATAGTTTGATAAAATCAATCTGTTACTCGTTTTTTGTGTTCAAGCAAATCAGTGCAATAATAATCAACAATATATCTTTGGGTCCTTCTTTTGTTACCAGGTGGATTGGGGAGATCCCCAGGCCCTGAAGCCTCTACCCAGCCCATCCCTGCACGTCACCAAAGGCTTTCTTATTGCAGGAAAGACCAGACATGGTGGTTGAGCAGCACAAGTGGGAAAAGCTTATTAAAGAGAGAGTACACTCTCAAGATGCGAGAGCAGGTGAGCTCCAGGGGAAAGCTGAGCTCCCTGGGGTTTTGAGTCTCTATCTTTCACTTACAGTTGTTCAAGAGGGGTGGAATATTTATTACTTGGGGATGGGATTTCTTGGGAGCCTGTTTCATACCTTTCCTCCTTTACTTGGTCAGGGTGTCTGGCTTTCTTTGTCATGGGCCTGTCTGGTTTGATCCAGCTCCTTATGGCTTTGTTTTTGGAATGCTGCCAGGGCAGGTCTCTAACTTTCCCAGAGCAGGCAAGACCATGTTCTCTGGCCTCCAGGCTTTCTGTTAAAACCTAACTAACTGGGGTGCCAGGTTAGCTCAGTTATTTGCGTGTCTGACTCTTGGTTTCAGGTCAGGTCAAGATCTCAGGGTCCTGAGATCGAGCCTCGCATCTGGCTCTGTGCTCAGTGTGAAGTCTGAGATTCTCTCCTTCTCCCTCTCCCTCCCAACCCCAATAAATAAATAAATAAAATTAGAGAGAGCACAAGACTGGGAGTGGGGAGGGGAAAACAGAGGGAGAGGAACAAGCAGACCCACACTCAGCAGGGGAGCCAAAGTGAGCAGCTTAACCAACTGTGAGCCACTCAGGTGCCCAACCAGGGGCTTTTATAACAAAACACCACTGTCTTTCCCTATCCCAAACCATCCCCCTCCCATACCATGCCCCATCCCATCTGGTTCCCTTCCCTTCATAGAGGCAACTAAGATTACTGGTGTCTTGTATCTCTTTCTAGAGGTATTCTAGATATGTACACACAAACACACCTTTACATAAAGTTTGCATAATACTCTGAATCTTGCTTATGTCACTTCACAATATACCTTGGAGATCTTTTTTTCACTGTCAGTCTAACAAATAAATACATAAATAAATAAAATCTTAAGAAAATGGTTGCTTACTCTAACACTTGGACACATGCTATTCTAACCTCTATGGGCCTCAGTTTCTTTATCTTGAAAAATGGGGATGTACACTATACACGTAGAGAAAATTAAGAAAGATCACAAAAGTGCCAGTGCCCAGCACTGCATTCTGCACATTTCCAGAAAAGCTGCCTTCCCAGGTGAAGTTGATGATGATGGTGTTCACATCAGGCACTCTAGAAGTGTTACAGGGTCACCTGGGTGGCTCAGTGGGTTAAGCGTCTGCCTCAGCTCAAGTCATGATCCCAGGATGGTGGCATCAAGCCCTGCACTGGGCTTCCTGCTCAATGGGGAGTCTGCTTCTCCCTCTGCCTACAGCTCCCCCTGCTTGTGCTCTTGCTCTCTCTCTGGCAAATTAAAAAAAAAAATCTTTTTTTTTTTTAAGACTCTTTTTTTTTCCTCTTAAGATTTTACTTATTTATTTGTCAGAGAGACACACCGAGAGAGAGAACACAAGCAGGGTAACCAGGAGAGGGAGAAGCAGGCTCCCTGTTGAGGAGGGACCCCCAACATGGGGCTCAATCCCAGGACCCTGAGATCATGACCCGAGCCCAAGGCAGACACATAATCACTCAGCCGCCCAGGCCCCCCAATAAATAAAATCTTTTTTTAAAAGTGTAACAGGTAGAAAGGAGCTTACATGAAATGCTTGGTGGAATCCTAATCAATCAATTAATCATTGTGTGTGTTAAGCTCACTGCTCTGGGAAAGATACAGAAAGACAAGATCCCTTCCTTTAAGGAAACAGTAAGGGTTGTGGAGATAAAATACACATATGAACCAATACTTCAAGAATATGACCATGATGGGGGGCACCTGGGTGGCTTGGTCGCTTAAGCGTCTGCCTTCCACTCGGGTCTTGATCCCAGGATCGTGGGATAGAGTCCTGCTTCTCCCTCTCCCTCTGCCACTCCCCCTGCTTGTGCTCTCTCCCTCTCTCTCTGTCAAGTAAGTAAATGAAACCTTTTAAAATAAAAACAATGAATATGGCCATGGTGGAGCTTAACGATATGAATAAACTGTGGGAAGGCAAAGAAGGGTGAGGGGTGCTCAATGCAGGAAGATTTAAAGGTGTGGAGGAACAGAGGCAGACTGACCTGGTCATCGGAAACCTGCATCTTAGCTCCTTCTGGTGCCCAGTCGAATTCCTCAGCATGATGTGTTACAGGTCAATAGCCTAGATTGAAACCTTGAGTGATAGAAGCACTTTGGGCCTCACTTTCCTCACCTGTAAAATAAGAATGACCAGACCTACATCAGAGTAGTGTGCTTTACTCATGATATTTGGTGAAGAGCACTTAGCAGATTTAAAGCAGGAAATTTATAGTAGCTGCTATCATTGCGATTTCAGTTTCCTATCATTGACATTGCCTTTTTTAAAAGATTTATTTATTTTTATTTTAGAGAGAGAGGAGAGAGAGGTTGGGGAGGCACAGAGGGAGGGAGAGAGAGAGAATCCCAAGCCGACCTCACCAAGCACAGAGCCCGACATGGGGCTAAATCCCACGACCCTGAGATCGACCTGAGCAGAGACCAAGAGTCAGACGTTTAGCCAACTGTGCCCCAGACATTTCCTTTCTATTCTTCATTCTCTCACATCCCCTCTTGCAACACCCACTTTGCTCCCCCTTTCATAAAAGTTCCTTGTTCTTCCTGGCTTCTCCTTTTGTTTACTCTGTTTGTACCCTAACTCCCTCCCCACCCCACCCCCAAACACACGCAGAACTCATCTGTCACTGCCTTGCTTAGCTTTCCGAGGTCTAGATTAAATCAGGACAGTATTTCCAGCATGTTTTTGCCTTTATATAATAGTACTCTTTGCGGACAGCACTATGTCCTAATGGCTTTTGTAGGCAGAAGCCTCTGATTGGCTTATGAGGCAAGCATACTACTTTAGTAGCCTTTCAGTTTCTTGAGGCCCGCCAGAACAAGGCGCTGAGTCGTCCAGCTAGATCCCCAAAGTCGGAAATTTGGTTTCTCTGGGATAAAGGCCAAGTAGCTCCCCCTGCCGTTCCTGAGTGCACTTGGCTTCTGCACTGTGTGGGTAGGGCCCTAAGAGGAACTGACCTAGGAATGAGAACCAGTCATCTAACAATCTGTGTCCATTGTGAGTCCTTCGGCATCTTGAACGTTTGTGGTGACTGAACCCCCTGACAAGAGTCATCCATAACTCCTGGATTTATGTGTTTGGCTGGGCAAGTGAGCACAGGTGCACCTGTGTAAGTATCAAGGCCCCCCCCGAATCTTGTACTGGGTGACTTCCAGCGTGTTTTTTAAGTTTTCAAAACCTGCGCTGACCAGGGCAGAGTCAGCTTTATCCTGGGCCCATGTAAGAGAGCTTCCATTGTGTGGGAATGTGTGGAGATTATTTTTTTAATAAAAGCCAAGTGTTCCCTGTGGACCAATTCCTTAATTTCACAGTGAAATAGTGCCTGTGCCAGGTTTGACTTATTGTTTCTTTAAACACCGCACCTACCTTCAGGTTTATTAGTCTCATTAAAGATATTCTGCTTCTCTTTTTCACACCCACCTCCTTAAAGGCAAAGAAGGGCTCAGTGGGGGGGGCGTCTGGCGCCCCCTGTAGAGTCCCCTTCCTCTCTGCGGAAGGGGCTGCCTTTCCACAGGGGGCATCAAAAAACAAGCCAACTATCCCCTTCCAGCTTTTGCTATGGAGATTATGAACGCGTATATGAAATCTAATAACTTCGGTTATGGTTTCCAGGTAGCAGTGGTGGTGAACGGCTTATCCTGCTGACAAACGTGCTTCATGAAGATCTGCCCTTACCCCGGGCACTGGAAAAGATAAACAGGATAATCCGAAAGACTCCTATGGAGTCACAGGAACCTGGAGCCATCTGGTTGGGACAAAAATAAATCCGTGAACCTCCAGGGACTTGGGCAACTGAAATGACATGACTCGCACAGAAGAGCATGGGGAGACCAGCAGCAGGGACCACGGAAGCCACTCTAACTAACACACATGGAGCAAAGGACTTCTAGAATAAAATGCCTTGTATTTTCTGGGACTAAAGCCCAGACAGTAACTTAAAAGTCTCCCAGCTTGATAGAGACAAATCAAAACATGAACTGATTGGAGGAGAAGCTCTTTTCTGGTACAGAAACACAACACAACACAACAGAAACTAGAAGTGTCATTTAATTGGCATTTAGCAAACCAGAGGGCTCAGCCAAGCAGAATTATTCGGCTGCCTTGTGTCAAGATGCTCCTCTCTGAGAATTCTGTGTGGAGTTACATTTTTACATATGCTTCGGGTTCTAGATTGAGCAAATCACAATTATGCAGTATTTGGGACATAGTCATACTAAAAATTGTTTGTTGTTTATCTGAAATTCAAATTTCACAGGGCATCCTATATTTTATCTGGCAGTCCCACTGTGACAATCAACGAAAACCACCCAAATAAGAACAACAACTAAAAAAAAAGCGATTTATTTAGAACTTGCTGTAGCAAGGGAGTCAGGCATCATCGATTACGGTTGGCAGAGATGCAAAGCAGGCAGCAGAGTGGGAAAGTTTGGTTTTTTTTTTAAAGATTTTATTTATTTATTTGTGAGAGAGAGAGAGCACACAGGCAGGCTGAGTGGCAGCAGAGGCAGAGGGAGAAGCAGGCTCCTCGCTGAGCAAGGAGCCCGATGTGGGACTCGATCTTAGGACTCTGGGATCATGACCTAAGCCGAAGGCAGCTGCTTAACCAACTGAGCCACCCAGGCGTCCCTAGGAAAGTTTTATAGTGAAAAAAAAAAAAAAAAAAAGGAAAGACGTCAGGTATGCCCTGTGGAAAGAAATGAAGACAAACCAAATGAGAAAAGCAAAGGCCATTTATTCTGAGCTTCTGAGAGCAAGGGTGTCATACACCATCACTTGCCTTTCAGCAGAGACTCAAAGGCAGACAGAGAAGGTAAAGCTTTCTAGTAAAAAAGAGAGAGAAGGCTTCAGGCGTGCCCTGATGGGAGGCCATTGGCATGGGGAAGCTGTAGGCAGATTAACTAGAAGCAGGGCTTCCTAGATGATTAGTTCGGGGTACATACTTCGCCTTCTCCCGTTGGTCCGAATTTAGAAGCCGGAGAATGAAGGAAGCTTGTCAGTTACTAATCAAGTCCTGGCCATTTAGGGCTGGTTGTTACAGAAGGTGTATGATTTATAGCAGGCTGGCTTCCTGTATTGTTTATTGTTGATAAGGGTCTGTTTTCCTGGGCAGGTTGCTGCAGGTTGTAGAGCCAAGTTCTTTTTTTTTTTTTAAGATTTTATTTATTTATTCATGAGACAGAGAGAGAAAGAGAGGTTGAGGGAGAAGCAGGCTCCCAGCAGAGTAGGGAGCCAGATGTGGGACTCAATCCCAGGACTCTAGGATCATGACCTGAGCCGAAGGCAGAGACACCCAGGTGTCCCCAAGTTCTATTTTTATATGTGGTCTGATCACTGCCCATTTGTATATGCTGTCTCTCGGTTCTGATGGGACGCTGTTGGTAGGAAAAGCTGGAAGTGGGCTGTGGGGTGCCTGGGTGGCACAGTCCGTTAAGCGTCTTACTCTTGGTTTCAGCTCAGGTCGTGATCTCAGGGTCCTGAGACAGAGTCCTGCCTTGGGCTCCATGTTCAGTGCAGAGGCTGCTTAGGACTCTCTCGTGCTCTGCCCCTCCCCCACCCCCAAATAAATTATTTTTTTATAAGCTGGAGCATGGCTACTAAGAAGCCGGATCTTATGTGATTGGTTTGGGAAGTAGATTTGGCTTTCCCTGTTGAGTACTGAGTTGAAAGCTGGAGCCAACAAGAGGGAAGCTGGCAGCTGTTGATGAATTTCTTTTTTTTTTTTAATTTTTTTTTTAAGATTTTATTTATTTATTTGACAGAGAAAGATCACAAGTAGGCAGAGAGGCAGGCAGAGAGAGAGGGGGGAAGCAGGCTCCCCACCGAGGGGAAAGCCCGATGCAGGACTCGATCCCAGGACCCTGAGATCATGACCTGAGCCGAAGGCAGTGGCTTAACCCACTGAGCCACCCAGGTGCCCCTGTTGATGAATTTCTGATGGTTTGGGGCAAACTGCAACAAAGGTTGTGGGTTGACCTGCCATGCAGGATGCAGGTAACCTGGCAAAGGACCTGAATAGACATTTCTCTAAAGAAGATCTACAAATGACCACGAAGCACATGAAGACATGCCCAGCTGTCCTTAGGAATCAGGGAAAATGCGTATCAAAACCACAGTGAGATACCACTTCACACCCACTAGGATGGCAATAATTTAAAGACAGACAGTAAGTGTTGACAGGCAGGGAAATGGGAACCTTCATACATTGCTGATGGGAGTATAAAATGGTGCAGCTGGGGTAGAAAACAGGTCAGCGGTTCCCCAAAAAGTTAAACATTGAACTGCCATATGACCCAGCATCCTGTTCTTTGGTATACACCCGAGAGAAATGAAAACATATGTCCACACAAAAGATTTGTACACAAATGTTCACAGCAGCATTATTTACAGTCACCAAAAATGGAAATCACCTAACTGTCCATCTGCTGATGAACAGATACACAAAATGTGGCGCACCAATACAACAGAATATTATTCAGCCATAGTAAAGCACTAATACTTGGTATAACATGGTCCAACCTTGAGAACATTATGCAAAGTGGAGGAAGCCAGGCAAAAAAGGCTACATTTTGTACAATGCCACTGAAATAAAATGGTCAACATAAGCAAATCCATAGAGACAGAAAAGAAGTTAGCAACGACCAGGGCCTGGGAGGAGGGAAGAATGGGCCAAATGACTGCTTATGGGTACAGGATTTCTTTGGGAGATGATGAAAATGTTCTAGAATTAGTTACTAGTGATGGTTGCACATTTTTGTGAATATACTAAAAAGCACACTGAATTATACAGTTTTAAAAATGCTATGATTCTCTTTAGAGGCACGTTTTGTAGTTACCTCTTGGGATGAGAGAGGCGTGTCTTCTAACTTTTGCAGCTTTCCTGAATGTATATCCTTCTGGACACCTGCATAGTATAGACCCTCTTTTGGTCTCTTGATTGTCTCGTCGTCTTCTTCAGACACACCTCCACTACTTTCTATCTTGGTACATGAGTCCATTAGTTATGACCACCAAATGCTGATGGAGGCCCAAAGAGAGGATGTGAGAAGGTACCAAGGGCCACTTTGTAAAATAAAATATTTTAAGTGATACTGTAAGAACCACAGAATATTCTCGATTTAGGAGTTAATGTTTTCTTCTTTCTTTCCCTTCTGCTTTTATCTCTCTATGGACTTGGAAAATATAAACTGCCATAGCCTCTTGTAGTTTTTTTTTTTAATTAAAGATTAAAAAAATTATTTGTTTGACACAGAGAGACACAGCGAGAGAGGGAACACAAGCAGGGGAAGTGGGAGAGGGAGAAGCGGGCTCCCCGCAAAGAGGCCAATGTGGGGCTTGATCCCAGGACCCTGTGATCATTATCCGAGCTGAAGGCAGACGCCAAACGACGGAGCCACCCAGGCTCCCCAGCCTCTTGTACTTTTAATCACATGAGGCAGACCTGCAAGGCCCTAAATTGCAGCTCTAATGCCCTTTTGCTCCCTCTGCTTCACCATCTACAAATATTTAGCCCGTCTTTAATTTCTCTCAAGCAGGGCCTTCCAAAAATGACTTATCCACCAATCTCTAATAAGTTGCTTGATTTTTTTAAAAAAAGATTCTATTTATTTATTTGGCAGACAGAGATCACAAGTAGGCAGAGAGGCAGGCAGAGAGAAAGGAGGAAAGCAGGCTCCCTGTTGAGCAGAAGGCCGGATGCGGGGCTTGACCTGAGCTGAAGGCAGAGGCTTTAACCCACTGAGCCACCCAGGCGCCCCAAGTTGCTTGATTTTAAGATAAGACCTTCATGGTTGGTTTTTTTTTTTTTTAAGATTTATTTATTTATTTATTTGACAGACAGAGATCACAAGTAGGCAGAGAGGCAGGTAGAGAGAGAGGGGTAAGCAGGCTCCCCGCTGAGCAGACAGCTCAATCCAAGAACCCTGGGACAATGACCGGAGCCGAAGGCAGAGGTTTTAACCCACTGAGCCACCCAGGCACCCGAGTTTCATGTTTTATCTTTCTCCCTACCACTAACATTTTACCAAAGGTCTAATATATAGAACATAATATATGTTCTAAACCAGCCATCCTCAACCCCAGATACATGTTCAGATAATCTGGGAAATGAGTTTTGAATGTTGATGCCTGAACCCCAGACCCAGCTTGATTGGTAATAAGGTGGGCCTGATAATTGGTATTTTTAAAAGTTCACCTAGACAATTCCAAGGGGCAGACAGGGTTAATGAAAACTGTATTTAAAAATAATTTATTATTTTTAAATTTAGATTTACTAAATATATTTTTATCAAGCAATATAGCTATAAAGTTCTAGTGATACTTTCTAAGGCTTTTAAAAATGCAATGTCTGGGGTCCCTGGGTGGCTCAGTGGGTTAAAACCTCTGCCTTCAGGGACGCCTGGGTGGCTCAGTTGTATTCTTTATCAAGTCAAGGAAATTTTTCTCTATTCCTAGTTTGATGAGTTTTCTTTTTTTTAACAATCATGGATGGGTTCTGGATTTTGTAGATGCTTTTTCTGCCTCAGTATCTCTTCTTAGTGAACTGCTTCTTTTACCATTATGTGATGTCCTTTGTTTCTAGTAATTATCTTTGCTCTGAAGTCTACTTTATTTTTTTAAAGATTTATTTATTTATTTATTTGACAGAGAGAGAGAGAGAGAGAGAGATCACAAACAGGCAGAGAGAGAGAGAGGAGAAGGCAGGCTCCCTGCCAAGCAGAGAGCCCAATGTGGGACTCGATCCCAGGACCCCGAGATCATGACCTGAGCCGAAGGCAAAGGCTTAACTCACTGAGCCACCCAGGCGCCCTGAAGTCTGCTTTAATATTAATACGGTCACTCCTGCTTTTTAAAAATTAATGTTTGCATTATATTCATATTTCTATCCTTTTACTTTTCACCTACCTATATGATTGTATTTGAAGTGGGTTTCTTTTCCTTTTTATTTTTTCAAAGACTTTATTTATTTATTTGACAGAGTGCAAGAGAGCACAAGCAGGAAGAGCAGCAGAGGGAGAGGGAGAGGCAGGCTCCCCACTGAGCAGGAAGCCCGATGCGGGGCTCGATCCCAGGACCCTGGAATCATGACCTGAGCCAAAGGCAGATGCTTAACCACCTGAGACACCCAGGTGTCCCTGAAGTGGGTTTCTTACAGACAGTATATGATTAGATTAATTTTTTAAATCTATGCTGCTAATATCTATTTTAATTGGTATAATTAAACTATTTATATTTAAGTTAATTATTGATATGTTAGGGTACACGTTTGCCATTTTATTATATTTACGTGGCCATACACTTGTTGCCCCCCAACTCTGGCCTTATTTTCATTCATATATAAATTTTTAAATTATCTGCTAGTCCCCCTACACACACACCTCTTGTAGCCCTAACTGATGTCTTTCCCACTGATAAACCCCAAAAATGTCTATAGCTCTCATTGCCAGACCAATAACACCTTTTGTATCCTCCAGTCTGTCACTTAAGTCTGAGCGAGCCAATGGATCATGATGCTATTTGAGGGTCGGGAATGGGACTAATATAATTATCTTATTCCCAAAAGAGCCCAGCCCCATGTTAGGACTCAATAATTGACTTCCAGAGTTAAATAAAAATTAAATTCCTTGATTCTACTGAGAAAATACTGCACTCTTCCAAAAAGAAGAATGGCCTCAGTTTATACTAATTTTATACCACATCTTTTTTATCCATTCATCTGTCGATGGACATCTGGGCTCTTCCCATAGTTTGGCTATTGTGGACATTGCTACTATAAACACTGGGGTGCAGGTGCCCCTTCGGATCACTGTATTTGTATCTTTGGGGTAAATACAGTGTAATTGCTGGGTCATAGGGTAGGTGTATTTTCAACTTTTTTAGGAACCTCCATACTGTTTTCCAGAGAGGCTGCACCAGCTTATGCAGATTTTTTTTAAATGAAGAAATAAAAGTATCCCTATTTGTAAAGCTCTGTATAAGTAATCCCAAGAAATCTACAAAACAAACAAACCTTCTAAAACCTCCTCCCAGAACTAATAAGTGAGTTTGGCAAGGTTTCAGAATACAAAGTCAGCACTCAAAAACCAATTGTATGTATGTATGTTTTATATATATATACATACATACAACAAACTTGTGAAAACCAAAATTTAAAACACAGTACCACTTACGTTTGTGTCAAAGAAAATGAAATACTTAGATATACAGTTGACCCTTGAACAATGCAGGGGCTGGGGTGCTGACCCCTGTGCAGCTGAAAATCTCTGTATAACTTTTGACTCCCCAAAAATGTAACTACTAATAACCTACCATTGACCAGAAGCCTTACAATAGCATAAACAGTCAATTAACACATATTTTGTGTATTATGTTATGTGTATCATATACTGTATTCTTACAACAAAGTTAGCTAGAGAAAAGAAAATGTTTTTAAGCAAACCATAAAAGGAAATACATTTACAATACTGTACTGTAAAATATCCAGATATAAATAGACCCATGCAGTTCAAACCCATGTTGTTCAAGACATAACTATAAGATCTACAAGTGTGTACAGGACCTGTATGCTGAAAATTACAAAATGCTGATGAAAGAAATCAAAGACCTAGATAAATGGAGAAATATGCCATGTTTATAGATTGAAAGATCCAAAATAATAAAGCTGCCAATTCTCTCCAAATCTATAGGTTTAATGTATTCCTTATCAAGGTGTTCTGTAGACACAGACAAGCTTATTCTAAAATTTATATGGAGGGGTGCCTGAAGTCAGTTAACTGTCTGTCTTCAGTTCAGGTCCTGATCCCGGGGTCCCAGGATGAAGCCCCGTGTAGTGTAGGGTTCCCTGCTCAGTGGGGAGTGTGCTTCTCCTTCTCCTTTTGCCCCTCCCCTACTCATGCTCTCTCTTCCTCTCTCAGATAATTAAATCTTAAAAGTAAAATAAAACAAAATAATATTTATATGGGAAGGCACAAACCTTAAGATAGCAATATTAAAATAAAATTTTAAATAAAACATACTTGATTTTTAATTTAAATTTAGTTTTAAGCTAATTTCAAAATATTTAATTAAAAATAAAATGATTTTTTAAAAAGAATAAGTTGGGAGGGATCACTCTACCTGATGAAGTGCTTACTACATAGCTATAGTAATCAAGGTAATTACTGTATTAACAGAGATACAGATATAATCAATGGAACAGAATCAAAAACCCATAAATAGACCCACACAAATAACACCCAACTGTTTTTTGACAAAGATGCAAAAACAATCCAAGGGAGGAACCATAGCCTTTTCTTTTCTTTTTTAATATTTTACTTATTTATTTGACAGAGAGAGATCACAAGGAGGCAGAGAGGCAGGCAGAGAGAGAGGGGGAAGCAGGCTCCCCACTGAGCAGAGAGTCTGATGTGGGGTTTGATCCCAGGACCCTGAGATCATGACCCGAGCCAAGGGCAGAGGCTTAATCCACTGAACCACCCAGGCGCCCCAACCATAGCCTTTTCAACAAATGGTGCTGGAGCAACTGGATATCTACAAGCAAAACAAAACAAAACGAAACAAAACAAAAAAACCCTTAACCTGAACCACAAACCTTGTACAATTAACTGAAAATGGATCATGGAGTTAATGTAAAATGTAAAACTGTTTTAGAAACAAGCTTTTAGAATCAGAACATAGGAAAAAATCTTTGGGACCTCAGACTCAATAAAAGTTCTTAAACTTGACACCAAAAGCACAATCCTTAAAAGGAAAAATTGATGATTGGACTTTATCAAAATTAAAGACAGTTTCCATTGAAAGACTCTGTTAAAAAGATGAAAGATGGGGCACCTGGGGGGCTCAGTGGGTTAGGGCCTCTGCCTTCAGCTCAGGTCATAATCCTGGGGTCTTGGGATCGAGTCCCACATCGGGCTCTCTGCTCAGTGGGGAGCCCGCTTCCCCTTCTCTCTCTGCCTGCCCCTCTGCCTACTTGTGATCTCTCTCTCTCTCTGTCAAATAAATAAATAAATAAATAAGTTTTTTTAAAAAGATGAAAGATGGGGTGCCTAGGTGGCTCAGTCATTAAATGTCTGCCTTTGGCTCAGGTCATGATCCTAGGGTCCTGCAATGGAGCCCCTCATCGGGCTCCCTACTTGGCAGGAAGCCTGCTTCTCCCACTCCTTCTGCTTGTGTTCCCTCTTTCGCTGTGTCTCTTTCTGTCAAATAAATAAATAAAATCTTTTTTAAAATAAATAAAGTATAACTATCCTAAATACCTAGTATAATTTAAAAAAAAAAAAAAAAAAAGGGATGCCTGGGTGGCTCAGTTGGTTAAGCGGCTGCCTTCAGCTCACATCATGATCCCAGCATTCTGGGATCGAGTCCCACATCGGGCTCCTGCTTCTCCCTCTGCCTCTGCCTGCTACTCTCTCTGCCTGTGTGCGCTCTCTCGCTCTCTCTCTCTCTCTCATGAATAAATAAATAAATAAAATCTTTTTTTTAAAAAGATGAAAAGACTTGTTATAGACTGGGAGAAAATATGTGCCGGCCCCATATCCGACCAAGGCCTTCTATCTAGTATATATAAAAACCTCTCAGAGCACAACAATAAAAAGCAAACAATCCACCTAGGAATGGCAAAAGACATGAACATACATTTCACCAAAAAGGAAATATAGATGGTAAGCTAGTATCTGGAAAAATGTTCAACATCACTGGCCATTAGAGAAATGTAAATTAAGACCAACATGTGGGGCGCCTGGGTAGCTCAGTGGGTTAAACCTCTGCCGTCGGCTCAGATCATGATCTCAGGGTCCTGGGATCGAGCCCCGCATCGGGCTCTCTTCTCAGTGGGGAGCCTGCTTCCTCCTCTCTCTCCGCCTCCCTCTCTGCCTACTTGTGATCTTTGTCTGTCAAATAAATAAAATAAAATCTTAAAAAAAGAAAGACCAACATGTGCTATCACCAGGCACCTATTAGAACAGTTGAAATAACAAAATAGTGATAAATACCAAATGCTGCTGAGGACACAGAGAAACTGGATCTCCACACATTGCTGGTGTGAATGTAGGATGGTACAGCCAGTTTGGAGAAGGGGCAGTGATAGAGTGAATACAAAGAGGTAACATGAAGGGGTTCTTCGGTGGTGATGGACCAGTTCTGGATCTTGACTGTGATAGTAGCATAAAACTACACACATACACACACATACACACAAATGCAGGGTTTTTTAATGGTAAAAACTGAATGAGGTCTATATTCTAACAGTAATATACCAATGTCAGTTTCCCAGTTTTGATAGTATACTATAGCTAGGTAAGATGTCACCATTGGGAGAAGCTGGATGAGGCTGAGGTTATCCTATTTTTGTAATTTCCTGCAAGTCTATACTTCTTTCAAAATAAAAAAAAAAACCTTTAAGAAATCTATTGCCCCTCCCCAAAAGTCTGCCCCTTCTGACCATTAGGCTGGGCTTCCTGTGACCTAAGCTGGCCAGTCGGCATCAGCCTCCCTCTTAGGCACAATATTTGGATAAAGAGAGATCACATTATACAAGTCAGCCAGTCAGAGTTCAACTTTCTTGCCAACCGAGGAAGAAAACATGAGGAGCCCTGATAATGCAATTTGAGCCCCTAGATCCAGCTGTGTCTCAAAGCATAGAACACTGCATTTCCCAATTGTGCAAGCTAGTAAATTCCTCTAAAAACATCAGTGTATGATAGGGAGGATCCAAAAGGCCAGCAGTCACAATAATTACTAACTACAGTTTTTGCCTTGTTTCTGTTTCCTTCTATCAAGTCACTCTGAGTCTCTGAAAACATGGGCTAGAAATTGAGCCACATCCATTAAAGAGCTTAGATGGAAATAATGATGGTGCAGTTAGCATCCATGTAATGTTTGAGTGTAGAAATTTTCTGTGAATGCCTGAAATTATACCACAAAGAAATCTCCCTACCCTGTGCAGATAATGGGCCCCTCTGCCAATGAAATTCATTTCTGCTTAAGTTGAATGCAATAAACGCATAACACAAGGAAGCAGATGGAAGATCAGAGTCAGAAGTTAAGTCAACTTTCCCAGGTGTCAAGGAAGAGAATTTTAGAGAAATATAAAACAGATCTGAATCAAGTAAAAGGTGTTTAACTAGAGAAAAATATCCATATGGAAGATTATTATCTTGTGACAACAAGACAGCCTCAGTTGCCTAGGTGACTCCCACGGGAAGATGTTAGCCATGTGGCTTTCTTTATAATCTGGCAGGATAAGCTATTATCTCCAGGGTCTGACATCAGGAGCTTCATATAAATGGCCCTTGTTTGCCATCTTCCGGGGCATGGCAACATAAGTTCAATTAAGACAAGCCAGGGCCAAGGGGTGCCTGGGTGGCTCAGTGATTAAGCGTCAGCCTTTAGCTTGGGTCATGGTCCCGGGGTCCTGGGATCGAGTCCCACATGAGGCTCCCTGCTGCTTCTTCCTCTCCCACTCCCCCTGCGTTTGTTCCCTCTCTCGCTGCCTCTCCCTGTCAAATAAATAAATAAAATCCGGAAAAAAAAAAAGACATGCCAGAGCCTAGAAGTAGACTCACTAAACCCTTCTCACAATGGAGCTGGCTCACCTTCAGATGTGGAGGCCAGGTGAATATAATGCCGAAGAGTTGTGGCAGCAAATGGCAGAGGGCAGTCCAGGTCAGTAGTTAGGTGAGTTGGGTGAGGTGGCAGAGAAAGCTCCAATTTGAAGTGCCAAGCATTCTACCTAGTTCTCAGGGTGTAGTTGTGGAGTTCAAGGAGCAGGCTACATATGGATGTGACTCTTGGAAGTCTAAGCAGGTTGTCAGTCAGACTTGGGGGCATCTTACAACAGGGGGCAAGACTATGGGTACTGGACTGGCTATGGTAACCAAAACTTGATTCCATGGTAGTCAGTTGGGGAAAGGTATTAGGACATACTGGAAAGAAATAAGCACAGAGCTCTAATCTGAATTAATCCAGGGGAAGGGATATACCATCATGACAGATACTCAGGCTAAAGAAACAGAACAGAAGCCCAGTTCTGTGAAATGGGCTAAAAAGACCCAGAAATCAACTTAGAAGCAAGCAGAGAGGGGCCTGTGTGGCTCAGTCGGTTGTGTGTCTGCCTTCGGCTCAGGTCATGATCCCAGGGTCCTGGGACCTGGCCCCAGGTTGGGATCCTGCTTAGCGGGGAGTCTGCTTCTCCCTCTCCCTCTGCCTGCTGCTCCCCCTGCTTGTGCTCTCTCTCACTCTGTCAAATAAATAAATAAAATCTTAAAAAAAGAAAAGAAGCAATTTCCACTGAGAACAGATAGCATTTGTAGAAAATGAGGCAAGATTTAGCTTCTAGGTGGAAATTGAGGGGCCCCTTTTGGGGAAAAAAGGGGTACTAGTGACTGGGAACCCAGCTAGGAACATCATGTTACCATCCTGAAACCTCCCTCAGGTCTATGTATGCCACTATTAAAGCTGGATTTTGTTTTTAGCAAAGGGCTATTCCATTCCTTTTAAGAAATTTTTCTATTAGTATAGGTGTCATAATTTATTTATTTTTATTTTTTTTTATTTTAAAGATTTTTATTTATTTATTTGACAGAGAGAGATCACAAGTAGGCAGAGAGGCAGGCAGAGAGAGAGAGGAGGAAGCAGGCTCCCCGCTGAGCAGAAAGCCCGATGCGGGACTCGATCCCAGGACCCTGAGATCATGACCTGAGCCGAAGGCAGCGGCTTAACCCACTGAGCCACCCAGGCGCCCCTAGGTGTCATAATTTAAATGGTTATCAGCCATTTATACCTTAGTATGAATTTGCTTACATTTTTCCTTCCTGAAAGCAGGTTTTGATGGGAATTGGAAGAAATTATTCATATAGCAGAGTCTTACTGAGAGGCTATGAGCCAGGCACTGTGCTATGCACTAGGGATATGAAGATGAGGCAAAGCACATACGTTTCATCTCTGAAGAATTTTATAAGCTTCTATATTAAAGTTGGGAAGGAATCCACTAAAGGAAAAAATATGTGCAGGAGGAAAGTTGGGTTGACTATAAACAAATATTTTCTTATTTTCCAGTGTTTCCAAGTATGACTCATTTCTCCATGGAAATCCCACAAATGAGCCTTGCCATTTTTTCACAGCCCTTAGCACAACATCCCTAATTCTTCAAATAGCATGAGGGCTTCTGTGTCCATGCTTACAGTCAGGAGCAGAGATGCTGGGAAGATCATTTTGTTCCACCTACTTGGATTTATTGACAAGGAAAACCCGGTCCAAAGAGATAAAGCAGCCAGAAGAAATCATGAAGGGAGTTCATGGCAGAAGCTCATGGATTTCCCAAAGCCTCTCTTTAGAACCTTCTCAACTGCATCATAGCATCTCCTAACAATAAGCCAGGAATGCTGTAATGACAGAGAAACCCCAGATCACTTGTTTTCCAATGTCTACCACATACACTTCAAACCCTTTGGCCTGGCTTTCAAAGCCTTCCGCTCTCTCTGCTCTACATGACTGCACTACTTGATCTTTCATTACTCATCTACTTCAATTATTTGACTCTTATATCACCTGTGCTTTTCTATTTCCATGCCCTTGCTTATGCCCTCCTTTCCCCCAGATGTCCTGCTACCACCATCTCCATGCAAAGAATTCGTACCAATTCTTCAGTGCATCCCATTCAGAAAGACATCCACAGTCTCACCCACCAGTGAGTCATCTCTAACTATCTTTGTGCTTGTACCATTCCAATGGCTCTTACCACATAGTACCTCAGATGTATTTTGTTAACTGTCTTATCTGTCCTAATGAAAGACAGGGACTCTAATGCATATCTGGAACTCCTCCAGAATTCCCAGCACGGTAAATTCCGGGCCTCAAAGATATCTGATAAATGAATGAATGAATGAATTGAGCTGAATTGAATTGAACTGAATTAACTTGAACTCCTGTGGTTGACCAAAAGGTGGAGATCAAATCACAGCAATGCTGTTTTAAAGTTTAGCCAGGCTGGGACAGACTAGATAGGCAAGAGAAGGAGAAACTAGAAAGAGGCTGCAGAGGAACCAATTAAGGGACTGTGATTATCATGGAATGAGGAGGTAAAAGTAGAGATCCAGATGGTAGAACTGGACCTGGACAGGAGATAGCAAACTAAAACACATTGCATGCAAGTCGAAACATGAGGCCTGGAAGAGAGAAAGAATAAGGTTTTAATTTGGGAGACAAAACATGGAGGTGCCCTAGACACAAATAAGCAGACAGCAACTGCCAAACTGTTTCGTGCTTTTCTCCATTTTTTTGGTAGTTTTATGGTTTTATTAACACAAATATGAGATGCACATGAGCTATCTATTCATTTCTTCACTGCGCAGCATGGCGTTGGAATTGGTGATGCTGATGGACAGACAGCTGGGCTGCTCTTTCTACAGTGGCTCAGCCGTTCTTGGAGGAGACATTGTGAGCAGCCTCGGCACAGTAAGATTTGTTACACATCAGCAGCACCTGAGATAGATTAGGAACTTCTGGAAGCCACTGGGCAGTGTGTGCTCTGCTTTCTTGTTGCTTCTGTAACTGATGTTGGGCATCAAGGTCAGGCCCTTGATTCTTCTGTGCCCTATTGTCAATGCCTCTGGGTTTCCACCAGTTGCACTTAATATTGATCTATCAGTCTGACTGGTGCCGGATGAACTCTTTGGTCCTCTTTTTGTTGTTGTTGTTGTTGTTGTTTTAAGTTTGAGCCCCATGTTGAGTGTAGAGATTACTTAAAAATAAAATCTTTTAAAAATAGATTTTATTTATTTATTTATTTATTTATTTATTTATTTATTTATTTGACACAGAGAGAAAGAGAGATCACAAGTAGGCAGAGAGGGAGGCAGAAGTGAGGGGGAAGCAGGCTCCCCATTGAGCAGAGAGCCCAATGCAGGGCTCGATCCCAGAACCCTGAGATCATGCTTGGTCCTCTTTTTAATGATCTTGGGCTTCACAAGGGTTCTGAGGGCAGCCATGATACCAAGTAGGAGACGGCTGCCATCTCCACAGGCAGCACAAAGGAAGAGACTGCTTTCCTCCTTTTTGATTAAAGTTGTAAGATTAGCTAATAATCATTCATTTTTTTTAATTTGTTGAAAGGTCTTAGAAATCTCTGAGGCACAGAAATGCAGGCTGTGTCCCCAGGAACTCTGCCCCGCACCTCCTCTCTCCCCACACCAGTGTTCTGTGGAGACACTTTTCCAAAGAAGACATCCAGATGACCAAGAGACACATGAAAAAATGTTCCATATCACTCATCATCAGGGAAATACAAATCAAAACCACAATGCTATGCCACCTCAGAGCAGTCGGAATGGCTAAAATTAACCAGTCAGGAAGCAACAGATGTTGGTCAGGATGCAGAGAAAGGGGAACCCTCTTCCACTGTTGGTGGGAATGCAAGCTGGTGCAGCCACTCTGGAAAACAGTATGGAGGTTCCTCAAAAAGTTAAAAATAGGGGTGCCTGGGTGGCTCAGTGGGTTGAAGCCTCTGCCTTTGGCTCGGGTCATGATCCCGGAGTCCTGGGATCGAGCCCCTCATAGGGCTCTCTGCTTGGCATGGAGCCTGTTCCCCCTCTCTCTCTGACTGCCTCTCTGCCTGCTTGTGATCTCTGTCTGTCAAATAAATAAAATCTTTCAAAAAAATTTTTTTATATTTAAAAATAGAGTTACCCTACAAGTCAGCAATTACACTACTAGGTATTTATCCAAAGGATACAAACAGAGTGATCTGAAGGGGCACAAGCACCCCAATGTTTATAGCACAATGTCCACAATAGTCAAACTATAGACGGAGCCCAGATGTCCACTGACTGATGAATGGATAAAGAAGATGTGATATGTGGGGGGGGGGGTGTATGTGTGTATATTATATTCCATTACATATATGGTATATATGTATAGAGGTGGTATATGGAATATATATACATATAAATACACACAATGGAATATTACTCAGCCATCAAAAGAATGAAATCTTGCCATTTGTGTGATGTAGATGAAACTAGAGTGTATTATGTTAAGCAAAATATGTTAGTCAGAGAAAGACAAATACCATATGATTTCATTCATATGTGGAATTTAAGAAACAAAAGTGATGAACACAAGGGAAGGGAAGGAAGAAATAAAATAAGATAAAAACCAAGACAGAGGCAAACCATAAGAGACCCTTAACTCTAGGGAACAAACTGGGTTGCTGGAGGGGAGGTCGGTGGGGGGATGAGGTAAATGGGTGATGGGCACTTGTTATAATGAGTGCTGGATGTTCTATGCAAGTGATGAATCACTAAATTCTACCCCTGAAACTAATAACACACTATATGTTAACTAACTTGAATATAAATAAAATCCAAAAATATTAAAAAAAAAAAATAGCCCAAAGGTAGGTGCACACCAAATGGCCAATAACTGATAAATGGATAAACCAAATGTGGTTTATCTATGCAAGGGAATATTATTCAGCCTTTAAAAAGAATGGAGTACTGATACATGCTAAAAAGTAGGTGAACCTTGAAAGCATTATGAGAGAAACGGGTCACAAAAATCACAAGTTGTATGATCCCATTTATGTGAAATGTTCAGAACGGGCAAGTCCATAGAGACAGAAAGTAGATTAGTGGTTGCCTGGGGTGGTGGGGAATAAGGGCTGACTTCTAATAGGCATTAAGTTCTTTCAGGGGGGACAAAATTGGTCTAAAATTAGATTGCAGTAACAGTTGCTTGACCTTGTAAATACATTTAAAAACCACTTTTCAAAGGTGAATTGTGTGGTATGTGCATTACATCTTAGTAAAGCTGTCATTTTTATTTTCCAATTTAAATTTTTAGAACCTCTTACTCTAGGGCAGTGGTTCTCAGTGGACAGCAAGGGGATGATTTTGTCCCCCAGGTGCCATTCGGCAATATCTAGAGACAGTTTTGATTGTTCACAACCTGGGGAGGTGCTCCTGGACTCTGGTGGCTAGAGGTCGGGGATGCTACTAACATCCTACAAAGCACAGGACAAGGCCCCACAAGAAGGAAATATCCGGCCCCAAATGTCAATAGAGACTTGGCTGAGACACCCTGATCAAGGGTGAAAGTGCTTTAAAATAAAAATGAACGGGGGCACCTGGGAGTCTCGGTCATTAAGCATCTGCCTTTGGCTCAGAGTAGGATCCCAGAGTCCCAAGATCGAGTCCCACATCGGGCTCCCTGCTCAGCAGGGAGTCAGCTTCCCCCTCTGACCTTCACCCTACTTGTGCTCTCTCTCTCTCTCTTTCACTTGTGCACGTGTGCACGTGTGTGCACACGCATGCTCTCAAATAAATAAAATCCTTAAAAATATAATTAAATTAAAATGACTGTTCTTAGTACTCTCATCAGGGTTTGTTGTTGTTGCTCTTTTATGGCATTTGTTACCGACCCTCACCCCCATATACCTACGGGGCTCAGGAGTTGCCTTACATGTTTTGCAACTGGCCTCTCAGGGGTAAAGCAGCCATTAGGATGCATGAATTCATGTTATAGCAGTGATCAGCTTCTCCCCTCTCATAATGGTTGGAAACCTCTTCAGGATTAGTCAGAGCTCTTGAAAATAGTTATGCAACAGTTTTTCAAGATAGTTATGGTTCTACAAAATGGAGATCTTAACATTCTAACTAAAGTACCTAATTTAGAAAGTAAGGAAACATCCCTATGTTATAGTCTAGAGAAGTTAAATCTATGCTTTCAAAAGAGACCTTACATGAAATGCATGCATGAGTCAGCAAGTGTATTTAGCGATATATATTCATACAAAAGATGCATTATAAAGCTAGAGGAAGTGGCAAGGCCGGGCAAGTTATTCACCAAATGAAGGCCAGTGCCTACGGAAAAATTTTGTGACAGGCAAGTTAAAGTAAGCTGAGGAAAGCCACAGGGCCAGCCCTCTACAGGCACACCTTGTTTTTTTATTTGTTTGATTGTTTTTCAAGATTTTATTTAATTATTTATTTGACAGAGAGAGAAAGACAGCGAGAGAGGGAACACAAGCAGCAGGGAGCTGGAGAAGGAGAAGCAGGCTTCCCGCTGAGCAGAGAGCCTGATGTGGGGGCTCGATCCCAGGATACTGGGATCAGGACCTGAACCTAACGCAGACGCTTAACCACTGAGCCACCCAGGGGCCCCTGTTTGTTTGTTTTTTAAAGATCTTATTTATTTATTTATTTATTTATTTATTTATTTGTGTGAGAGAGAGAGGGAGAGAGCACACAAGTAGGGGGAAGGGCAGAGAGAGGGCAGAAGCAGATTCCCCACTGAGCAGGGAGCTGGTGGCAGGGCTTGATCCCAGGACCCTGAGATCATGACCAGAGCTGAAAGCAGACACCTAACCGACTGAGCCACCCCGGTACCTCTGGGCACACCTTATTCTATTGCACTTTACAGTGTTTTGCAAATACATACAACATTGGGAGGCTGGAACGAAACGTTTGTTTTCAGGAGTCAGCCTCCCTTCCCTGTTTTACTGGTTTCCGTCAGGGACACTTCTCATATGCCTAGAAGCCTTGTTCTTTTCACCTTACCCCTATCACACTTCTAACACAACCACTTCTCCAAAAACAAAGATCTGACAATATCTTCACCTGGATGGCTGATAATGTCTAAATTTTACATAGCCCAAGGGTGTGTGTGTTATAAATGTTATCAGAGCCTTTAGCCAAAGGAATGAGAGTGTAAAATTGGAAACTTGAGACTTGCTAGATAGGGCTATGGAATTAGCACATCACAGCAACAACAAGGATAAATCTAAAAATAATTATGCTGAGCGAACGAAGCCAGATGAGAAAGAATATATACAGTATGATCCCATTTATATAAAATTCTAGGAAATACAAACAAAGAGCAGACAGTGGTTTCATGGGGATAGGACAGTAGGAGCAAAGGCTGGGAGGGAGGAATTCCAAAGGAGGATAAGGAAACTGTTGGGGGAGATGCATACGTTCACTATCTCGATTGTAGAGCTGGTTTCACAGGTGTATGTATATGCCAAAACTCATCAAATCACCTATACTTTAGGGGCACCTGGGTGGCTCACTTAGGCATCTGCCTTTGGCTCAGGTCATGATCCAATGTCCTGGGATAGAGTCCCGCATTGGGCTCCTTGCTCAGCTGGATGCCTGCTACTCCCACTCCCTGTGCCACTCCCCTTGCTTGTGCCCTCTGTGGGTGTGTGTGTATCAAATAAATACATAAAACCTTTTTAAAAAAAGAATAACTGAATGAAAGGGAGATGGTTCACGGTGAATTAGCTAGGCTAACGCCTCCCGGAGCCGCCAATACCCCTCCTCCGGGAAGTCAATACTGCCACCCTTGACCGCTTGGTTATTCATCCTGAGACCCTGTGCGCAAACTCATTTCAAGGACCGGCTCAAAAGCCCCAACCAAATCTGTCCTCCCAGAGCCCTGGTTGTGGAAATGATCAAACGGTGACCTCAGAGTGCTGGCCTGCGATGGGTTATCCCTGCTGGAGGGGGAAGAGGGTGACAGATGCCTCTTTTCCTCCCCACAACCATACCAAATGGGTGCCTGGCATGTTGCCCGTGGGTCAAGGCTTTAGGGACATCACTGGGATACCAGCACCCCCTTCCTGTGTGGCTGCCAATTCTGCAATTCGTTCAATGCTATGCTCTAAGCTACACAAAATCTCTTTTCTTTTGCGTGCCAGCCTCCCACCTATTTCAAGTGTCTTGAGGCTTTGGCAAGGAGCAACTGGAACCAGAAGTTCCTGCTTTACTGTGGGCTCTGAAACAGCAGCCCATCCCTCAGCCCGAGGGTTCTTTAGAGGGTCCCTGATGGAATCCAAGAGCAGGTGTCACAGAGGTCTCTTCTCCTCACCTCAAAAAGGCTCCTCTTCTCAGAAACCAGAGATCTCTGAAGGTTGGGACACAGTCCAATGCCCAGCTCAAACAGTCAGGAGGGAAGCTGAAATTTTACTTCCTCAGCTGGGCTTACGTAAAGCTGCAGTCTGGTTCTCAGTCCTGGACCCTGTATCCACACCCCTCAAAGTGAAATAGTGTCATCTCTGAAATTCTCCTTAACTCTGTGGTTCTCACTCAGCAACCGTGATGACTTCAGTTAAATCAGTTCACACTCCATAACAGTCTTTGTGAATAATTGCAGCTCCTGTGAAACAGGGAGCTTTTTATGGAGGGAAAAGCTCCAGCTTGGATGTTAATGAAGTTATGTCAAAATAAAACCCCAAATGTTTATTATAGGCGGGGATGATCAGTCCTCACTTACGCATTGTGTACCTACTGTGTACCCAGCTCTGTGTCGCACTGCACCCAGAGGGATGCCAAAAAAAAGAGGGGGGTGTCAACGCTTTTTCTTGCTTTAAGAGAGCCCAAACTCTAGCAGGAATGAAAGGATGAAGGAGTTTAGGAATTTAGGAAGCATAAGAAGAGTAGGCTGTTCCATTCACACTGCGAAGGGCCAAGATGATCAGAGAGACAGATGATCAGAGTGACTCGAGAGCTAATCCGCAGGCAAGTTTGCAGGACTGCATGTGGAGCCTCTTCTTTGGGGCAAGTCAGGTACGAGGCCAAGGTCAATGATG
This sequence comes from Mustela erminea, assembly GCF_009829155.1. Taxonomy (NCBI): domain Eukaryota; kingdom Metazoa; phylum Chordata; class Mammalia; order Carnivora; family Mustelidae; genus Mustela; species Mustela erminea. The sequence continues at coordinate 42,946,153 of NC_045635.1, read as the reverse complement.
AATTACCAGATAGAACAGCACAAATGATCACTGTCAGGAATGACCAACGTGATAGCACTATTGGTTCTATGGGTATTAGAAGGATGACTAAGGAAATATGAACAACTTTGCACTAATAAATCTGACAATTTAGATAAAATGGACAATTTCATCAAAAGAAAAAATTACCCAAGCTCACTCAAAAAGGAATAGGTAACTAGATAGCTTCATTGGCGAATCCTACTAAATACTTAAGGGGAGGGGGCAGCTGGCTGGCTCAGTGGGGAAGAGCAAGGGACTCTTGATCTTGGGGTCATAAGTTCAAGGTCCACCTTGGGTATAGAGATAACTTAAAAATAATAAAATCTTGGGGCACCTAGGTGGCTCAGTGGGTTAAGCCTCTGCCTTCGGCACAGGTCATGATCCCAGGGTCCTGGGATCCATCCCCGCATTGGGCTCTCTGCTCAGCGGGGAGCCTGCTTCCCCTTCTCTCTCTGCCTGCCTCTCTGCCCACTTGTGATCTCTCTCTCTCTCTCTCTGTGTCAAATAAATAAATAAATAATCCTTTAAAAAATAATAAAATCTTTAAAAAAGAAATAACTAGATGGCTTCACTGGCAAATTCTACCACATACTTAAGGGGGAAAATACCAATTCTACGTAGATTCTTTAAAACCGAAGAGGAGAAAATACTTCCCAACTCATTCTATGAGGCTGGCATTACAGCCTGACACAAAAATCAGACGAAGACATTAGACAAGAAAACTACAGACCCATGTTTTTGTAATCACAGACACAAAATTTAAAAATTTTATCATACCAAATACATTATAGTAAAAGGATAACACACCATGGAGCTAGGGTTTTATCCAGGGGTGCAGGGCAGGTTTAACATCTGAAAACTATGCTCTTTCGCCATGCTAACAAACAAAAAGGAAAAAAAAAATGATATGATCACTTCAACAGAGGTAGAAGAAAGCATTTTAAAAACTTCAGCATTGATTTCTGATAAAACCTCTCAGCGAACAAGGGACAGAAGAAACATTACTCAGCCTGATAACAGGCGTCTGTGGAAAATCACAGCTAACACCATACTTAATGGTGAAAGATTGAATGCTTTCTCTCTGACCTCAGAAACAGGACAGGGATTTCCACTCTCATCACTTCTATTCAATACTGTACTAGAAGTCGGAGCCACTGCAGTCAGGTAAGAAAAAGAAATAAAAGGCATCCATATTGGAAAATAAAAAGTAAAAAGTTATTACGATCACCTATATGACCATCCATGTAGCAAATACAATAGAAGCTATAAAAAAAAAGTTAACAAAATGAAAAATTCTAAACAAAATTTTGGCAAATTGGAAAATGAAATTAAGAAAACAATTCTACTCACAGTAGCATCAAAAATAGAAAATACTCAGGTATAACTCTGACAAAAGATATGTAAAACTTAGACACAGAAAACTACAAAACATTGCTGAGAAAAATGAAAGACATAAATAAGTATCCAGGTATACCATGTTTATAGATCAGAAGCTCAGTATTGTTAAGATATTAATTCTACCCAGACTGCTCTATAGATTCAACACAATCCACTCAAAATCCCAGCAGGTGTGTTGGCTTTTGGCTTTGGGGTTTGTCTGGGCAGCTATTAACAGTCCCGTTCCTATGCCTTCTCCAGAAGAGAATGTGGGGATTTCACTTTTTTTATTTTTAAAGATTTTATTTATTTATTTGACAGAGAGAGATACAGCAAGACAGGGAACACAAGCAGAGGGAGTTGGAGAGGTAGAAGCAGGCTTCCCACTGAGCAGGGAATGCAATGCAGGTCTCTATTCCAGGACCCTGAGATCATGACCTGAGCTGAAAGCAGATGCTTAGCCACTGAGCCACCCAGCGCCACAGCGTGGGGGTCTTAGAGCCATGTTAGAGTCCATAGGGAAGACAGTCGTTAAGTAGAGGCAGTTACATAAATAATGGCTTTTCAGCAGTCATTCTGATATAGAAAGAGAGAGATCAGAGTGGAATTCTAAGAAAGAGCTAATGACCAGCACCACACTGGGGTCATGGCCCACAGCAGCTAGCCTGACCTGGTCTACTTCAAGGGCTGGAATGGTGAGGGGACCTGAGACGAGAGTGAGTCAGCTCCAGACAAACTTCTTGCCAAGTTCTTTGAGTTCTGACTCTTGTATTCCTAGGCAATTTCAGACAACAGATGTAAACAGACTCTCTTCCCAGTCTGCCCTTGTCCTAGAGAAATGAGCTTCTGGTAAACGACAGCATCCTGATTAAAACAAACAGGAAGCATTCAGAAATCTTGACAGAAAGAAAACAAAATTGTATACTGAAGGCTGGGCAAATGGAGCCCTTCCTCTGTGTGATGACCCATATTAACACAACCAAAGAAAGTTATCTGGAAGAATACTCTCTCTGTGAGTTATCAATTTGATCAAGAGTTCGGTTCATTCGCATATGCTCACGTACACTTTTAGAGTTTGCCTTTTTGTCCCATACTTTCACTTTACTTCTATTTCTGACTATATAGCCTCCCCCACTTTATTATGCATCACAAGAGGAAATGTTGGAAATATAATGTTGTGAACACAAGCGTTGCCTTTAGATAAAATTAATGTGGTAGGCAACTCTCTCAGGTCCCCTCCTTCTTCCAGAGCTTTATATTATCGCTCAATAAACTTTGCTGCCCACCAAAAAAAAATTAATATTTAGTTTTAAAACTAGATTGCAGAGATGCCTGGGTGGCTCAGTCGTTACACATCTGCCTTTGGCTCCAGCCATGATCCTAGGGTCCTGGGATCAAGTCCCCCACTGGGTTCATTGCTCAGCGGGGAGCCTGCTTCTCCCTCTGTCTGCTGCTCCCCCTGCTTGTTCTCCCTCTCTCTCTGACAAATAAATAAATAAAATCTTTTTTAAAAATAATACTGGATTGCAGTGTGGTTTCAAGATAAACCTGGTTTCAGGTCCTCAACGTATTTCTGGAATTAACAGCAAAAGGAAAACCCACGTGGGGGGATATCCAATCCCGAAAGCACCAACTGCTGAGGGCCCGGGCTCCTCTAAGGAGCCCTGTTCTGTGGTCCTGGATAGTCAACCAGGCAGGATTTCTGCTTAATAAAGTGAGTTCTGTGAAATTTCCCTAAATCCCAAATCCAACGAATGCAATTTTAGCAGTGGAGAGAACGAATGAATGGAAGCTCTGCAAGAAAAAGTGCGACGGGACGCGCACCTGTTGGGCTTGTGACTGAGTTTAGGATGAGCGGGGAACACATGAAGTCATCTCCCAACACCGTTGCACTAAGAGGCAGAGCATAGCTATGAGCCAGTAATCTCTGAATTTGGCTTCAGGAGTACCACCTTCAGTCCCTTTGACAAGTTAACACACTGATGCACGGAGACGGGATTCGAACTTGCTCACCATCACCAAAGCCCCACTACCATAGGCTTCGAACTCCTGTCAAGCATCCACCGCGCCTGCGCCCAGTGGAGCTGGGCGCGCGACCGGGGTGGGGCTGACGTCCCTTCTGCGCACCGGAGAACCGTGGGATTGGCGAAAGCTCGGGCTGACCAATGAGATCCCAAAACGAGCCTTGGGGCCCGCTCCCTTCTCCTGGGATCCAATCGCTAGGCCCTGCACGCGCAAACCACCGATTCAAAGTCAAGGAACCAAGAAGGGCGGGGCCGAAGAAGCTGCGACGGAAGCCTGGGAAAGGTGGGGGTCTCGGTCGTGTAACGGGTGCTTACCTGGGACTTGGCTGGGAACCGGGAGAATGAGCGGGTGCTGCGGACGGTCAAGGAAGTGCCACTCCTGCCTCCATCGGGGGCTAGTGCGCAATCCCCTTGTGTGGGGGTGGTAGCAGCCCTTAGGGCCTCTCCAGCCCACACAATGGTTTGTTCCTGAATAGACGCCCCCTACCCAGTGGTACCTCCCAGATCTGACTGTTCCATCTCTACCTCCTGAAGGGGTATTACCTGGGAGGACGGTTCCAACTTGGACTGTTCCTCCCTACCTCCTGTAGTCCCCCTAGTGGTGTGATCAAGGAAGCTTCTTTGCAGATATCGCGTGAAAAAGCCTCCTCACCCCCCCCAACCCAGCCCCCCCGCTCTGCAGTGGACCCTTCTATTCCGGTCTCCCCGTGACACATACACACTGCCCACGGACGTCCCCAGATGGACCGGCCCCGGCCCTGACCCTGAAGATCTTGCAGAGGCAAAGGTCAGGGAATCCAACCACCCACCTCAAAGCTCCCACTCCAGGAGCGGGCTGAGGATGTTGGTAATTGTGGACAGCATTGTGGCAACATCTGTCAAGATAAAAACCGGAAACTTCCTCCACTGGAATGTCAGCTCCACCAAAGCGCGAACGTGTGCCTTTTATCTCCTTGATGTCTCCCCAGCACCTAGAGCAGTGTCCATCAATTACTAGGCACTCTTTAGGTGCTCGTTGAATGAGTGACTCTTTTGACTCATCAATTCTACTTATAAGATCGTGTGCCAAAGAAACACACGTATGCACACAGCTGCGTGTCCAAGTTTGGGGTGAACAAACTACCGGGAGAAAACACTCTAAATGACTATTTATAGCTAATGATTTGCAGAGTAGAATTAATGACTGGGGTTCATGTTATACCAGACCTGGACAGGATACAAAATGAATGGGCCCCTTTACCTGCAGGGATGAGGGGGAGCACCTTTTACAGAACACGCAGTTAACAGGGAACAGCAGGTAGAATGGGTGCACGCGTGCGGAGAGAAGTGTGCAGCTCCAAGAGGCTAGTGTCTGACACCTGTGGGAAGAATGGGGGCTGGGCTTTGTTGGCCTCAGTTCTGTCTCCACATTGCTCCCAGGGCTCTCCTAGATGAGTGGCCTTGGGGAGGACTAGCTCTGGCCTGGGACAGGGCAGGTTTCCTGCCCAAGGATGGGGACTTAGCCATAGGACCACACTTTAAGAAAGACAGAAGGAGGGATGCCTGGGTGGCTCAGTCGGTTAAGCATCTTCCTTTGGTTCAGGTCATGATCCAAGGTCCAGACAGAATCCTCATCAGGCTCCCTGCTCGGCGGGGAGTCTGTTTCTCCCTCTGCCTGTGCTCTCTCTGGCAAATAAATGACCATAATCTTTTTTAAAAAGCTGTAAGGAGGGCGCCTGGGTGGCTCAGTGGGTTAAGCCTCTGCCTTCGGCTCAGGTTATGATCTCAGGGTCCTGGGAACAAGCCCCGCATTGGGCTCTCTGCTCCACAGGGAGCCTGCTTCTCCATCTCTCTCTCTGCCTGCCTCTCTGCCTACTTGTGATCTCTCTCTGTCAAATAAATGAGTAAAATCATTTTTAAAAAGCTGTAAGGAAATAACTTTGGAGGGTAGTGCTATTATCAACTTTGCCTTCCTTTCCCTTGGGTCCCTTCTTAAATGTCCTTGGGCTGGACTTTTAATTCAATACTTCATTTTTTTTTCACTACCAAGCATTTATTGAACATTTATTATATGTCAGGATGTGTTCTAAACTCTTTATACATATTAACTCCTATTATACTCCTTACAACAACCTAATGAGGTAGCTAGTGTTGTTTTCTCCATTTTACAAATGAGGCATCTGAGAAACAGAGAGGTTTAGCAACCTTCCAGAGGTCACACAGCTGGAAAATCATGGAGCCAGGATTCAAACCAAGACCATCTGGATCCAGCGTTCCATTCTCAAACCTACATACTGCAGCGCCTTTCCATTTCTTTGTTGTGCTTGTACATATGTGTGAGCCTTCTATGCTAGACTGGGACACCTGAGGTTTTGTGGGTGCCTGTGGTACTGCCAGATTTCCAGCAGTCAGGGTCTACCTGATATTGTGTGGGCATCCCCGAGCAGATGCTCACTTGGTGGCTAACCCCTCCTGCTTCCACCTTGAAGCAGACATCCAGAGTGCCTTCAGTGTGGGCACCATGGGGAGTGAGCCTCTGCGCACCTTGACCCCAGGAAGAATGTTCCGGGCCCCTGAGAGAGGCTGAAGGACCAGGACCCCATTTGGACTAACAGTCAGGTCAAAGTTTCTATAAGTTCAAATAACTTTTTTTAAAAAAGACATTATCTATTTATTGGTGAGAGAGAACATGAGCAGAGGGGAGAGGAAGAAGCAGGCTCCCCACTGAGCATGGAGCCTGATGTGGGGCTCGATCCCAGGATCATGACCTGAGCTGAAGGCAGATGCTTAACTGACTGAGCCACCCAGGCACCCTGATCACTGCAGTAAGATTTGTTAAAATCTATCACCTCAAATAGTTACAATTTTTTCTTATGATGACAACTTTTTTTTAAATATTTTATTTTTTCACTTAGTTGACAGAGAGACAGCGAGAGAGGGAACACAAGCAGGGGGAGTGGGAGAGGGAGAAGCAGGCTTCCTGCTGAACAGGGTGCCTGATGTGAGTCTCAACCCCAGGACCCTGGGATTATGACCTGAGCTGAAGGCCGACGATTAATGACTGAGTCACCGAGGTGCCCCATTATGATGAGAACATTTTTAAGACCTAATCTCTTGACAACTTTCAAATACACAGTAGAGTATTATTAACTAGAATCACTATGCTGTACGTTAGACCTCCAGAGCTTATTTATAACTGGAAGTTTGTATTTTGACCTTCATTACCCATTCCCCAGCCCCCCATCTCTGGCAACCACCAATTTGTTCTCTGTTTCTGTGAGTTTGCTTTTTTTTTTTTTTTTTAAGAATCCACATATCAATGAGATCATACAGTACTGGTCTTTCTCTGTCTGACTTACTTCACCTAGCATATTGTCCTCAGGGGCCATCCATGTTATTGCAAATGGCAGGATTTCCCTCTTTTTATGGCTTATCTCAAGTACTTCATAGGTGCCTGCTCATTTAATCCTCACTAGGCCCCCTTAGCAGAAAACCCGGTCGCCCATGAGACCACTCGGGCCCAGACAAAGCAGGTAACAGACTTGGGTTGTCCGGCTGCCTTGGGGCACAGCTGGCCAGAGGCTAAAAAGCCCTTAAGGACAGCCACAGGAACACTAATGTGATCATGAGGCCACAGTCCCTCCCAGGAACCCTTCTCTGTGCTCACTGCCCCAGCCCTGCACAGTGTCATCCTGTCTCCTGATGGGACACTCACGGCAGCTCCTCCTCTCAGAAAACCTTCCCTTTACCCTCAGCCCTGGGGAATTCATTGCCTAGGACTCCCAGTCTGGAGCCGGCAGACACGGGGTGTACCTGAGGCCCCGTGACTAGGGCTGGAGGAGGGGGGTAAAGAGGCTCCAGGGACAAGGGAAGAAGGGGACGCCTGGTGGCTTGCAAGTGGTGATTTGGGAAGAGATACGTTAAAGGGCCCAGAAATCCTGGTCCAGACATTTCTACCATTCACACTCTGCTGCTCACTCCCCACCCCAGATGCCCACAGGAAACTGTCACTCTCCATGGCTGCCTCCTGCTCACCCTCAACAACGGAGGCCATTTTAATGCGAGAGGGGTGGACAGGGCTGTGGATGGTTCTACACTGGTTACAGAGCTTTGTGTGAGGAATCCCACATGTGTGTCGAGGGTCGTAATCTCCTAAATGATGTGGATACATAAGCCCTGAGTTATATAGATTAAACCACAAATATAAGACACCACATTCTGTGTTTGTCTGTGTGTGTGTGTGTGTGCGTGCGTGCGTGCACGCATGTGCACACACACATGCATACCAACATGTATGGGAAGGAGAGAGAGAGAGAGAGTCAGACACAAAGGGAGCCATGGCGCCAAATAGCCTCTCTATAGGTCCAATATTGACAGAGGTCTGGCCGCTAGTGGACCCTAAAATCCATCCTACAGTTCTAGACCTGTAAAGGATCCACTTTAAGGAGGCCTCCCCCAATCCTTCCGGGGGTCATGGTCGTTAACTTGAGGCAGTGATTAAATGCACGGAGGATGGACAAAGCCTGATTTCTAACCCTGACTCCTCCACTACTCTCTGTCTGCGTGCCGTTGGGCAAATCCGAGAACCTTGCTAAGTTTCAGACTCTCAGTTGGAAAATGCGGCTGGGGGCAGCTCTAATCCACACAAAGCTCAGGGTAAATGGCAACTGTAATTATCAACACTGACTATCAACTAGTAGTGTTACTAGTATTCCTAGGGGTCCTCCACTGTTGCTGCACTTTTCTCCTTTGTGAGACATGGACCTTGCTACTCTCTGAGAAGCAAGCCAAATCTCTTCACCTCTGTGGACCAATCTGGGGACACTGACAGCCACTGTAAGGGTTACTAGAGGGAAAGGAGGTGTGGTACACAAAATACTAACCACCCCCCCCCCAAAGATGCTCACATCCTAATCCCCAAAGCTGGTGAAGACGTCATCTCACATGGCCAAAGGGACTTTGCAGATGGGATTAAATAAAGCATCAAAGTGGGGGAAATTATCCTGGATTATTTGGGGGTCCCCAGTGTAATCACAAGAGTCTTTTTAAGTGAAAGAAGGAGGCAAGAGAGTCCGTGTCCATATGACCATCATTGGGGTCATAACAAAATTTTAACAAATTTAAAACAACTGAAAAAAGGCATAGTATGTTCTCTAGCCATAATGGAGCTAAACTAGAAATTGATGACAGAAAAATAACAGACTACTCCTCAAATGTTTGACAGTTAAAGACACGTATACATAACCTACGGGCATGAAAGTAAGCTGCTAAGCAAATTAGAAAATATTTGGGGGGCACCTGGGTGGCTCAGATGGTTAAGTGTCTGCCTTCGGCTCAGGTCATGATCCCAAGGTCCTGGGATTGAGCCCCACCTCGGGCTCCCTGCTTAGTGGAGAGCCTGCTTCTCCCTCTGCCCCCCACCCCAAGCGTGCTCTCTCTCTCTCTCTCTCAGATAAAGAAAATCTTATCTTTTAAAAAGGATTTTAAAACTGGGGAAAGGGCATCTGGGCGGCTCAGTCAGTTGGGCGTCTGCCTTTGGCTCGGGTCATGATCCCAGAGTCCTGGGATCAAGCCCCGAATTGTGCTTCCTGCTCAGTGGGGAACCTATTTCCTCCTCTCCCTCTGCCTGCCACTGTGCCTACTTGTGCTCTCTGTATCTCTGTCAAATAAATCAATAAAATATTTTTTAAAAAGCTGGAGGAAACTTAACAAGGTCTCTTCTTTCAGATTCTTCTCAGCATCCTTGTGTCTTCAGAGATAAGGATGCTCTTTTCCTCTGAGTATTGGGTGGCAGGGGGCACCTCTCACATGAGAGTCTCATGATCTGTTTCAGGGGAAAAAGGCAAGGGGAAGGTCGGAGTGACCTTCCTGCTTCTGCTGTTTTCTCACACTCCTTCACCTTAAAATATTCAGTATGCCAAGGTGCTGTGTTTTAGAGTAGCATGTCCTGATCCCCCTCAAGGCCACCAATCAATGATCTAAGCTACCACATTATGAAATCAGAGACATATAATCAAACTTAAAGCAAGCCAAAGGAAGGAAACTGTAAAAATAAGAAAATAAATCAAGAAAAATTAAAAAACAGAATAACAATAGGAAAAAATCAATGAAGCCAAAAGCTAGTTCCTTGGAAAGATCAATAAAATTGTCCAAACTCTAGCCAAACTGACCAAAGACACAAATACAAGCAAAGCACAAAGAGAAGACAAACTACCAATTACAAATGAAAGAGACATAGAGAGGGAAGTGGGGGGCTTAATGTTTAATGGGTACAGGGTTTCAGTTTTACAAAATAAAGAGAGTTCGTGGGGCACTGGGGTGGCTCAGTTAGTTAAGCATCTGCCTTCAGCTCAGGTCATGATCCTGGGGTCCTGGGATCGAATTCCCCACTGGGCTCCCTGCTCAGCGGGGAGTCTGCTTCTCCCTCTTCCATTCCCCCTGCTTGTGTTCCCTCTCTAGCTGTGTCTCTCTGTCAAATAAATAAATAAATAAAATCTTAAAAAAAAAAAAAAGAGAGTCCTGGAGATGGATGGTGATGGTTCATAGCAATGTAAATGTACTTAATGCCACAGAACTATACACCTAAGAATTGTTAGGGTGGTACAATTTATGCCGTATATATATGTAATATATAATATTATATTATACATATGCTCTTTTTATATAATATAATATATAATAATATATAATATATAAATATATTATGTTAATTATTAATATATTATTAATAATTAACTAATTGATATAATATATTTATATATATTATATATTGTTATATATTATATATTATTAATAATATATTAATAATTAACTAATTAATATATTATGTATTATTATATATTATATATTATTAATAATTGACTAATTAATATATTTTATATATTATATATTATACGTTATTATTAATATATTAATAATTAACTAATTAATATAATATATTTATATATTATATATTATTATATATTGTATATATTATTAATAATATATTAATAATTAACTAATTAATATATTTATATATTATATATTATTATATATTATATTATATAAAAAGAGCATATGTATAATATAATATTATAGATTACATATATACGGCATAATATAATATATAATAATATATAATATATAAATATATTATATTAATTAGTCAATTATTAATATATTATTAATATTGGGCGTCTGCCTTTATATAATATATTATATTATATAAAAAGAGCATATGTATAATATAATATTATATATTACATATATATACGGCATAATATAATATATAATAATATATAATATATGAATATATATTATATATAATATATAATTATTAATAATTAACTAATTGATTTAATAATTAATAATTAACTAATTAATATAATTTATTATTATATTATATATTATATAAAAAGAGCATGTGTATAATATAATATTATATATTACATATATACGGCATAATTTGTACATTTTTATTATAATATTAATATATAATATATTATTAATATATTATATATTATATAATATATTAATTATATATATTTCACCACACTTTTTAAATACATAAGTAATTTTAAAAACACAGCAGTGCCCAAAGAAGACTGTTGCAGTGAAGGAGGAGGCCCTTTCTTTATCCACAGCTGCTGCAAATATTCATCCTTCAGGTCCTAGAATTCCAGGTGCCCATGGCTCTTGGAGGAGCTGGTACCTCTTTTGGGAATTGATCCCAGGAGTCTGCCTCTTGATGCCTCTTGATGCCCAGTAGACACATCTAGCAGTCTCTGGTCCTCCTGAGGTCTTTGTCCTGGTGACATAGGGTAATTTGTGCAATTATTTACCTTGCCTGGGACTATGATCCCAGCAGCCTAGATAAGTATCTCTTCTCCAAGGTGCCCAGGCTGGGGGAGCTGACCCATCTTCAGGATGACTTCTGACCCGGGAGCACAGCTCCTGATAAAGGCCTGGGACCCAAAGCCTGAGCAACAAAAAAAGATTTCCCAATACCTTTTCTTTTCCCCCAACACCTTTAATGGACAGACTGCTATCTAAACAGACCAAGCAGATAATCTGGGATTTATCTTTTCCTGTAAGAAAAAAAAGTCTCCCCACCTTTCTCATCGCTTGCCCTTTCTGTTTTCCCTTTGAGTGCCTCTTCACCCAAATCTCTGAATCAAAGACAGTCATCAAGTGACTTAGGGTGAAACAGCAAATATCAACCAGTTTTTCCTGGCTTTCAGCGTGCCCCGGGAGTTTCTCGCTTAGCTCAAAGAAAACACTCCAGCTAAAGTCAATACACCCGAAGAATTCCTGCTCCCCATGAGCCACCTTTTGTCCTTTTCAGAAACACTTAGGTTATTGTCAAGTCTTAGGAACACCAGCGTTTGTAAGGAAAACACACAAGGCCAGTGCTCCTTAAACCCTTCCACTGGGAAAGGAAAGATGTTTCCAATATTTTGTAGAAAGTTCCCATAATATTGGTATCAGAACCCAACAAGGGGAACTGAATCAGGTAAGCTGTATGTTTATATTTTAAGCATTCATGAATTAAGAAAAGGTAGAAAAGTAGATTATTTTTGTTTTGTACCTTTTAAAAGTTGTTACTGGGGACACCTCGGTGCCTCATTTGGTTGGGTATCTGTCTTAAGCTTAGGTCATGATCCCAGGACTCTGGGATCGAGTCCCCAAATGGGGCTTCCTGCTCAGCGGTGACCTGCTTCTCCCTCTCTCTCTGCCTGCCCCTGCCCTGCTTATGTTCTCTCTCTGTCAAATCAATAAAAGCCTTTAAAAAATTGTTACTGAAGTGAAGAAAAGTAGATTTTTATTTTTCTTTTTTTTTAAAAAAGATTTTATTTATTCATTTGACAGAAACACAGCGAGAGGGGGAACACAGCAAAGAGAGTGGGAGAGGGAGAAACAGGCTCTCCATGGAGCAGGGACCCCGATGCAGGGCTTGATTCCAAGACCCTGGGATCATGACCCAAGCCGAAGGCCACCCAGGCACTGCAGAACATGTGACTCTTGATCTCAGGGTTGTAAATTCAAGACCCAGGTTGGGTATAGAGATGATTTAAAAAATAAAATAAAACCTTTAAAAAAAAGTCTTAGTAAAAGTAATCTAGGATTAAATTACGAAAACTTCCAGACACTGAGTACAGAGAAAATAGCAAAAGAAAATTATTAAAAAAAAAAAAGGCAAGAATGATCCTTTAAAAATGAAGGGCATGAGTATTCAACACAAATGAATAAAAACACAGACAAAGGTATATTACCGTAAAATTTTAGAAAATAAACAAAACCCTAAACAAAAAGATCACAAACAACCCAACAAAACATGTACAGGAAATGTGAACACACAAGAATATACATGGATGAAAATTAATGCATGATGGGGCGCCTGGGTGGCTCAGCGGGTTAAGCCGCTGCCTTCGGCTCGGGTCATGATCTCACTCACCGTCCTGGGATCGAGTCCCGCATCGGGCTCTCTGCTCAGCACGGAGCCTGCTTCCTCCTCTCTCTCTCTGCCTGCCTCTCCATCTACTTGTGATCTCTCTCTGTCAAATAAATAAATAAAATCTTTTAAAAAAAAATTAATGCATGAATATAGGCTCAACGGGTTGAGCAAATTAAAACTCCAAGGAGTTACCATTACACAGCCATTTAGAATGGCTAAATTTAAAAAGACTGACCCCCACAAGTGTTTGTAAGGATGTGGAACCAACTAAAACCCTCATGCACTGCTGGTGGGAATGCGAATTGTACAGTCACTTTGAAAACTATTTTGGCAGTTTGACACTAATGCTGTAAAAAGAAAAAAAAGGAGCTAGGGGTGCCTGAAGCCTGCTTCTCCCTCTCCCACTCCCCATTTTTGTTCCCTCTCTCCCTGTGTCTCTCTGTGTCAAATAAATAAATAAATAAAATCTTTAAAAAGAAGCTAAATAAATAAACTCCAGATGAATTAAAGAAAAAGAACTTATGGGCCAAGAGGAGCAAGGAAAATGATTTATGGTGAATGTGATTTAACAGAGAAGACAATATTAAAAGCAAAAAGAGGAGAAGTACACAGGGTTTCAAAGAGTCCAGGGTTGGAAAGTTGCTGTACCTTGAATAAGAGAGTTATCTTCTCTTATTCACAATTAACTCACCTACAGAATGAGAATAATGGAGCAGTAAGATTTTTTTTTAAATGAAAGAGGAGTAATAACAGAGATTGAAATGTATTTATAGTGAAACAGCACCTAGAGCATGCACATGATCCCCTGGGGGAAGCCATTCCTGACCCCCTGGATTACAGGGCTCTCTCTCCTGTATTCCGAGCGCCCTCTGGCTCCCTGCATGGCTGTCATCAAATTTGCTCCGTCATTATCTTGTGGATGGTTCTCTGATCATTAACCATGAGTTGTTTGAGAACTTATCCCGTGTGAATCATTCCTATGTCCTCAGAGCCTGCCTAGCCCAGAATAAGGAGCCTGATACCCAGCAAGCGCTCAAAGTTTTTTTTTTGGGGGGGGGGGTGTTTATTTTGTAATTTATTTGACAGAGAGAGAGAGAGCACAAGCAGGGGATATGTCCGGCAGAGGGAGAGGGAGAAACAGGCTCCCCACTGAGCAGAGAGCCCAATGGGGCTCGATCCCAGGACCCTAGGATCATGACCTGAGCAGACGTTTAACTGACTGAGCCACGCAGACATCCCTGATTTTGGTTTTGACTTGGTTTTGGTTTTTGTTTGAGTGATAAGGATGACACATGCTACTCACCTCTGCCAGTGATGGGGTTCAGGACACACTACCCCAAAACATGGTACCTTGGCCTATTGCATACTGTAGCTATAGGAATTCAAGAAATTGAAGGGGCAGGCAGGATTTTCTAACCTTTCCCTGAAACAGGTCGTTAAGACCCTCATGCGAAAGTTGCCTTCTTTCAAGTGGAAGGAGTATCCTTGGGCACCTGGGTGGCTCAGATGGTTAAGGAACTGCCTTCAGCCCAGGTCATGATCCTGGGGTCCTGGGATTGAGTCCCACATCAAGCTTCCCCTGCTCTGTGGGAAGCCTGCTTCTCTCTCTCCCTCTGCCTGCCACACACCCCGCTTGTACATGCACACTCACACGCTCTCTCTCTCTCTCTCTCTCTCGGTCAAATAAACAAAAATCTTAAGAAAAAAAGAAAAGGGAGCATCCTTCTTTCCAAAAACACTAAGAGGGATCCAAATGAAAGGACTCTGGTGTTTCTCCTAATTTACTACACTAGGTTCATAACTGTTCTTCTCCTATTACGTTTTCCCATGACTTTCCACTCTTCCTCAAATCTAGCATAAAAATGCTGAGGTTTAACCACCTCCTCAGGTCATGTAACTTATTAAATGAACTTTTCTCTTCACAGTCTGTCTTTTGTTACTGCTACTTGATCAGATCAGCCCTCATCTAAGAGATGCATCATCAGCTCATTCACCGAAGTCTTCCCATATACAAAAGGGTAGATAACCAAACCAGACTTTTTAGTAAATATCTTTTGGATAAATGCAACAGTGTGGTCTGATTATCTTAGTTTTTAAGTGCGAGACCAGCCTGCTTATTTTACTATTAAGTACTGAGGTACGTGTCACCCAGCCTATCAACAGGATCCCATATGCAAACCCAGACCAGTGGACATGGGAATCCAGTGACCTCTCTCAGTCTCCTCTCCTGTCCTGGTTTTTCTCCTGCTTCCTGGCCACCCCACTCACTATTTTTTTTCCTGGATCCCTTCCCTTTCTCCTTTGCACTTTAACTGCTTTTCTGTTTGTCTGACCCACCAATGTGATGGTCCCCAGAGCAAACAACATATCTGTATACTCTCTCATTCATCACAGCAATCACTGTAATTCCTATTTTACAAATGAGGAAACACGGGATCCCTGGGTAGCTCAGTTGGTTAAGCATCTGCCTTCGGCTCAGGTCATGATCACAGTGTTCTGGGATTGAGCCCCGAACTGGGCTCCCTACTCAGTGGGGAGTCTGCTTCTCCCTCTCCATTTGCCTCTCCCCCAGCTCATGCTCTCTTGCTCTCTCTCAAATAAATAAAATCTTTTTAAAAGATGAGGCAACAGACTAATGGATGCCCAAAGGATTTAAATACCTTTCACATCATCACAGTGTCAGAGCCAGGACCAAAATCCATGCCTAGTTCATGGCATAGCCCATAAGGACACAGAAGAGGTAGGATCCAGGGCTGTTTTGCCTCAGCCAGTCCCCCTGGTTCCTTTTCCTTTTCTTCTTCTGAGGCCCTAATTTTTTCAACCACCTTTACAACGGGGTGAACTTTCACCTATTTTGTGGCAAATGGGGATCCCCTACATTTATTTTTTGTATTTGAACCTTGGAATTTCAGTCCTTTGTGGTCAGGAAACATTATTAAACCTCTGTGAGGGGACGCCTGGGTGGCTCAGTTGGTTAAGCGGCTGCCTTCGGCTCGGGTCATGATCCCAGCGTCCTGGGATCAAGTCCCACATCGGGCTCCTTGCTTGGCAGGGAGCCTGCTTCTCCCTCTGCCTCTGCCTGCCATTCTGTCTTCCTGTGCTCGCTCTCGCTTCTCTATGACAAATAAATAAGATCTTTAAAAAAAAAAAAAGCCTCTGTGAGAGGGAGAATTAATCATTGCTTTATGTAATACCCTGCCGTTCCCTAAGCAAGGTAGATTCTAAGTAGGGTGTTCTTTCAGAATGGTTTTAGGCTTCTTTTCAGAACCTGTTTTATGGGGGAGTAAAGCTACAAATGGGGTCTCAGAGCTGTAACTTGCTGTCATTGTGTATAGAAATAGGGGTATAAGGTTGAAATCAGGCAGTTAAGGAAGATTCTGAGCAAGAACTATTAGGCGAATGGGAGATTTTTGTTGAAGAGATTTGTGGCTGTTCCATCTCTGAATAATTTGAAAGGACAGATGGGTTTACAGGAGATTTTACCATAAGGCTTGGGGCACAAGTTCTTTTCTCTCTCTCCCCATAAATAATTGTCTCAAATGGCTTTAGTACTCTGTAGCTCTATTTTTGTGTAGCACAAGATCATCATGTGATTTTTAATTTTTTTTACTCATGATTTCATCTGGGGCACCAAATGAGTTCTGTTTGGCAATTAGGAAACCCTTCAAGATAAGAACAAAGCCTTTTACATCAAATTGTGTATACACACACACACACACACACACACACACACAATATTCACATAAATGGGACACCTGGGTGACTCAGTTGGTTAAGCATCTGTCTTCAGCTCAGGTCATGATTCTAGGGTTCTAGGATCAAGCCCTGCATCGGGCTCTCTGCTCAGCAGGGAGTCTGCTTCTCCCTCTCCCTCTGCTGCTCCCCCAGCTTGTACTTTCTCTCAAATAATAAAATCTTTAAAAAATACTTACATAAATACCAGATTGTAACTAAAATCATCATATATGCCATCAGTTCTTCCTTATTCACTTTCAGAAGCTTTTACTGAGGAAAGATCAAGGGCTTTGAATTTAGAACTTCAATGAATCCCCAAATCTACTTCTGACTGAAGGCAGAGATGGCCAGTCTTGGGACAATTCTGACTTCCCTTCTTCATAAGGATTTGATGACCTTATAAATTATAAAGAACCCAGTACAGAGAAGTGACCAGCAGATGATACCCTATAAATGTGAGTTATTATTTGTTATTAAAGAACTCAATAAATAGAGCTATCTTATCTGTACACAGCTCTGGGTTGGTCAGTCATTCCCTACCCTACAGCACAGATCAAAATTATCTAGGAAAAAGTTAAAAGCCAATTTTAACCTTCTGGGTATAGATGGATACTGGCATAGAAACAGGAGCAGGTAGCTTTCAGAGTGAGAGCATCATTATAGGTTATCCTGCAGGGAATCTAAAACCTCACAAAGTTTGAAGAGATGGGAACCTGGAACTGCCTCTTAAGTCACTGCCCTTTATGTAGAGGTCCAGCTTTACAACAGAGGAGCAATCCAGAAACAGCTGAATATAAACCCTAGCCCTACATGACTCACAGCCTTGGAGCTCCAGAAAATAGAAAAATACATTTTATATCCTGATTCATTTTATGAAGCTGGCATAACCTTGATACCGAAGTCCAACAGAGTATATTAAGATTAAAAAAATAGACTAGTGTCACTCGTGAGGAAATACATAAAAATCCTGAACAGATCATTAGGACATGGATCACTCATGACCAAGTTGTTTATCCTAGGAATCCAAAGTTGGCTTAAACACAGAAACTTGCCAACGCAATTCACCACAGTAACAGAGAAAAAAATCTTAGGATCATCTCAGTAAATGCCGTATGTGTTTGCTGACATTCAACATATATACAAGATGAATATTACCAGCAAATTAGGAATAGACTAGAATGACTTTACCCTGTTAAAATGTATCTAGAAAAAATGTGCAGTGAACATTATGGTAAAATGTTTAAAATTTTCCATTTCTAATCATGGAGAACACAAGGATGTACCCAGTCACCAGTCCTATTCAACCCTGTACTGAGTGGGTCTGCCTAATGGCATAAAAGGAGAGAAGAAAATAAAAGATGCAATGTTTAAAATGGCAGGAACAAAAAATTAAAATAATATAAAATAGCAGGAACAAAACTGTTATTATTCAAAGATGATATGATTATGTATTTTGAAAACGGAAAAAGATCTAAAGATAAACTTTTGGTATTAAGCCTAGTTAGCAATGCTGCTGGATAGAAAAAGTAATATATAAAAATTATGTCTCGTTTTCTTTGGGCAAATACCCAGTAGCAGAATTACTGGATCATAAGGTAAATCTACTTTTAATTTTTTTAGGAACCTCCATGCTATTTTCCACAGTGCTGAACCACTAAATTGTACACCTGAAACTCCTTTAACACTGTAGGTTAGCTACACTAGAATTTAACAATTACGCTTTAAAAATATAAAATTTCAAAAGAAGTACTATTTTCAATAACCTCAAATTCCTAGGAACAAATTTCACAAACGAGGTCTAAGACTTCTTTGGACAAAACTGCAGAACTTTATTGAGAGAATTGTAGCCACTTTTCAATACAAGAACTGCCCATGTGGCTTCAGCCTGTCTTCATTTAAACCTTCGGTTTCCCTTCACCTGTAAGAGAAACATTAGCATTACTTCAGAGAACTTTATTCAGACAACACTAAAAGGTATAGAAATGACACTATCTGATGATCAAAGAAAGGGGACGGTTTAAGGTCAGAATAGATTAAACCCAATGCATTTACTCAGGTAGTTTTGAATAGAAAGCAAAGATTTCTTATACTGTTAAGAATCTAATCAACCAGGGGCACCTGGGTGGCTCAGTGGGTTAAGCCTCTGCCTTCGGCTCAGGTCATGATCCCAGGGTCCTGCATCGGGCTCTCTGCTCTGCAGGGAGCCTGCTTCCTCCTCTCTCTCTGCCTGCCTCTCTGCCTACTTGTGATCTCTGTCAGATAAATAAAGAAAAAATCTTTAAAAAAAAAAAAAAAGAATCCAATCAACCAAGTGAGAAACCTAAGAGACAGAAGCTTTTAAAAAGTTATCAATTGGGGTGCCTGGGTGGCTCAGTGGGTTAAAGCCTCTGCCTTCAGCTCAGGTCATGATCCCAGGGTCCTGGGATCGAGCCCTGCATCGGGCTCTCTACTCAGCGGGGAGCCTGCTTCCCTTCCTCTCTCTCTGCCTGCCTCTCTGCATACTTGTGATCTCTGTCAAATAAATAAATAAAATCCTTAAAAACAATTTTTAAGAAGTTACCCATTTTATGTTTTGATTTGAGAAAACCTTCCAAATATAAGATACCAAAAACCGTAATGTCATGCTTGGAATTGCTTAAGTGAAATAAATAGAAAGGCTAGTATTGCAAATGTTTCAACTCTATTGTGGAAAGTGCCAAACTGTTCTTTAAGCTAGTTTAGCCCTTACATGGTTATCTTAAGTAGGGTGACCATCTGTCCCTGTTTTCACCCATATGCCCGTTGTAATTACAAACCGTGGCTCTATATACTTAGAAGTATGCCCGTTTGCACACATTACATGGTCACAGCAGTTTTAAGTCATTACCATCAAGGTAACATCAAACTGCGGAAAAAAAAAAAAGTGGGGGGTGGAAGGGGAAGACAAGATAAGGAAGAAAAAGAAAAACTGGAAAGCCAAATGTATATTCAAGGTCTGTTACTGTCTTGTTCTTATTCTTTATACTTGGCTTTTGTCCATTTTCTTCAAAATTATGTAAACGAGTGAATCCTTTCCAACACAACCAGGGTACACAAACTCAGAACTGAAAACGGTTTTCAAGGATCTGCTTTGAATCCCCTACTTTCCTAAGAGAAAAGATGGGTTCAGAGGGTGAGGGTTTTACCCAGAGTCACACAGATTATGTTAGAGCTGATACTAGGACCAAAGCACATTTCATACAAACCGATGTATGTTACAAATGCATCACAGATCTGTTAAAAGTGGATCTCTCGGGGCGCCTGGGTGGCTCAGTGGGTTAAAGCCTCTACCTTCGGCTCAGGTCATGATCCCAGAGTCCTGGGATGGAGCCCCGCATCGGGCTCTCTGCTCAGCGGGGAGCCTGCTTCCTCCTCTCTCTCTCTCTGCCTGCCTCTCAGCCTACTTGTGATCTCTGTCTGTCAAATAAATAAATAAAATCTTTAAAAAAAAAGTGGATCTCTCTGCAGGTATCTGAAATTATTATAGCTCTTGGCTAAACAACTTATTCTTGAAAGAAATGGTTTTTCTATCTTGCGATTTATATGGTTTTGACCCAATCTATGCCCAATAGTCTGTGAATCAGCTATTTGGGATGTGAGCTACACTGAACAATGTTGTTACCTTGGTATTATTAAAAATATAATATTGTGGACAACAGACACCCTGTCATTTACATGCTTGATGGATAACATACCTGCCTCTGGCATCTTCAGGGGCTCTAGATTTGCAAAACCCCTCCCTTTGACAGCAGGACCATTTCCACGCTCACACCCGGTCTTCTCACCAGCTGGTTCCTTTGGATTAGGTTCCGGGGCTGGCCCTTGAAAATAAAAAGGGGATCAATTTAAGAAGCAAAACATGAGTTCTGTCAAATAAATAAAATCTCTAAAAATAAATAAAAAATTAAAAAGGTGCCTGGGTGGCTCAGTTGTTAAATGTCTGCCTTCGGCTCATGTCATGATCCCAAGGTCCTGGGATTGAGTCCCCCCATGGGCTCCCTGCTCAGCGGGAAGTCTGCTTCTCCCTCTACCACTCCCCCTGCTTATGTTCCCTCTCGCTGTGTCTCTTTCAAATAAATAAAATATAAAAAAAATAAGTAAAACATGGGAGATGAATAAGGAAATAATATTCATTTCCTCACCTCAGTGTTATGAAATGAAAGCCTTAGGTTAGTGTGGTAATAAATGCGGTAAGAATTACAGGAGTGTTATTTCAGGTGTCCATTACCAGAAACTAGCAAGGAAGGGTTTTATTACCCTCTACCCTTTTCAAAATTGCCCTCAGGAAACTCAGGTGTCCCCTTTGTAACTTACCTATACTGTACTTGGGATTATACTTGCCAGTGACTTGCGTCTCTGACCAGATTGTGAGATCAAGGCTGAAAGCACATTTCTCAGTACTTGGCATGTTACATGGCAAGCGCAGATGCCAATAAATGTTGAAGGAAAAGAAAAGTCTTAAAGCCCAAAAGTGATAAACATTCTGCAAACCAACTGCTCTGTCCTCATCAAAAATGTGCAGAAGCAAAAAAAAAAAAAAAAAAAAGTGCAGAACCATTCCAGATTAAAAAAAGAAAAAACTAAATCTGGGGCACCCAAGGGGCTCAGTTAAGCATCTAACTCTCGATTTCTGCTG